>NC_143512.1:68703377-69020377 GCF_031878675.1 Megascapheus bottae
AGCAGTCTCAGTAAATACAGAAAATTTGCCTGTCTTAGTCACAATTCTGGAAAAAGTGAAGTAGATTTTCTACACTACATAGAGTTTTTGCAGTCCCTAAAAAGTTTGTATGACTGATCAGTTGTAAGACTGTCTAGTCACAAAGATCTAACTTAGAGCAAGTTTGATTCCTTTAGTAGAAAGTGTGGTCATTCATAAAAGGAAAATTATCCTACTTGGATTACTACTCATAGAAAAACAGAAAAGTTCAATATTTCATAAAAAGAAGAGCTCTAGTATGTTTATTATTTATAGAGAAATGGAAATTGCTGTAGGTGTTAAATATCAATCCTACCCAACCTTTTGAGATTTCCCATGTAGGTTATATAATGTGGCATTTATCTTTCTGTACCTTCATCTGAGGAATTTAGGTAGAGGCTTACTTTTCTCCTTGACTTTTCTAGGCCCAACAACCTTTTCCTATGCAGTTGGTCCCTGGAGTATGTGTCACCAAATTGATATTCCATTCCATTTCCTCTTTTCATCTGTGCCATCAAATATCTAGTCTACTCCTAAGAACTGACTCTATGGAGAGTAGTTTTGATAAAACTTTTGGAAGAAAAGATGATTCAAATTATTTTGTCAATGATGGTCTTAAACTAACCCTGCTTTCTGTTTACCCAGAAGAACCTCCAGTTACCACATAGGTCATATGTATAAATACTAGATGTTCTAATGAAAATTTATCATTTGAACTTTTATTACTAAACCACATTTTTTGTTTTCATTTTTATTTCTGAACTATAGTCCTTCACTTTTATGATAATGTATCCTCTTGTTTGTTTGTCTTAATTCAGCCCTGCTTTAATTCCCAGCAGCACTATATTTTCCATTTGGTAAAGGAAAACACAAATCCTTTAAATAGTATAGTGATATGTATATACAAGTATATATATATATATATATATATGTACATATACATGATGTATCATCACCTCCTTTACTTTGTGGAACTGAAAAATATAGTTGTATCTTTATGACAAATCCATGCTCAAATCTGTATGAGGTGGCCCACTCCTGTAATCCTAGCTACTCAGTAGGCTGAGATCTGAGGACTGTGGTTTGAATCCAGCATAAGAAGGAAAGTCCATGGGATTCTTATTGCTAAAAATCCAGAAGTGGAGCTCTGGCTCAAGTGATTAGAGACCTAGCCTTGAGGTAAAGAAGCTCAAAGACAGCACTGGGAACCAGAATTAAATCCCCAAGCCTGGCCACCGCAACACAAATCAAACAAACAAAATTTCATGTTTACATTATTCCTGCAGTTATTTTACTTTTCTTCATTTCTGCATTTGGGCAGTTATTCTATTCTAACCTCTTTTTCTTCTTCTTCTTTTCTGTCAGTAATGGGAAATGAGAATGTAAAAAGAAAAAAAGACTGGAATAATTCATCTGTATCTGGACTTTTTCATCACATTAAATCCAAAATGTGACCAACTTATGTCTTCTCTACTGGAATACCTATTCATTGTGTTGGACAGACTATTTGATTGATTCATTCTTGTGCCCTCTCTTTTGTTCTTTTGTAATTTTCAGTGTAACAAAACCATGGACAAAAATAAACACTAAACACTTTGTCATTTAATTGGAGAAAATGCTTTTTTTTTCCACTAGGATTTTATTATCTTGGAACATTGTTCTCAGCACAAAGTACAAATATCCTCTTATTTCACATGAACTTGCATTCCCAAGACTTTATATTTATAAAGGAAAGCATATGTTGAAACAGAGAAAGGAAGTGTCTGCTCTTTTAAACTGGTTTTGTCTTTCTACAGATCTCATTGTAAAATAATGAGACTAGGTGTGAAATATCTCCAGAATATCATACAAAATATCTATAATGGGAACCAAGAGCTTTTCAATGCAAGAAAAACTTTATCTGAGACATGAGCCACCTGCATGTCTCCTATGTCCTTTGCTTACTGGTGTAGACACAATCTTTAAACTATCTTTATAATTGCCCTAAGATATTCTGAGGTGAAAACACAGACTATTCTTTAGTATCTCCAAAGACTTACAAAATATGTTTTCTAAGTAGATGAACAACTAATAATATATATTTATTGTGTGCTACATCAGGTTTTAAAGTATGTATGTACAATTAAATGGTTGAATATTGTACTTGATGTTACCTTACATACCCTTCTAAATATACAAAAAAAAGTAGGCAGTGTTGCCGGGGCCAGCCGGCAGCAAACCAGGGTTCGCAGATTGGGGTTCCTGAAATAGGGGGCAAGGACTAGGAAGAAATAGAAGAGAGACAGACACACCGGGTCCGGGATGTCTGCAGTCCAGGTAAAGACTGCCGCGTTTATTTTCCACTCCAGTCTCTTCCCTCCTTGAGACCTAGGGAACTTCCAGGTGTTACATTCATATGGTAAATCTCAGGTCATTTAAACAGAATAAGGCCAGAAAACAATAAGACAGTAAAGCCATTTTCTGATGCAAATCAAGGTACAGTTTGATTCCACTCTGGCTCCCAACACAGTGTAATAAATTGACTTATTTCTTCCTTCCTTCTTTCCTTTGCCTGACTCCTCTTTTTCTGTTTTGTCAGTTGTGGGGTTTGAACTCAGGGCCTGGGCATTGTCCCTGATGTCTTTAGCTCAGAGCTAGCACTCTAAAACATTGATTGCACAGCTCTACTATCAGTGTTGTGAGTGGTTTATTGGCGCTAAGAGTCTCATGAGGACTCTCCTGCCTGGGATGGATTGATGTTATAGTAAGGACTGGTTCTTCTTTCAGTCCTCTAACGGGGATGAAGTCTGCATTAGTGTACTCAAGCTCTCTAATCTCCTTCTACCAGTCAACTCCTAAACGTCCCATTTGTCTGTACTATTGAGTTAGTAATTTAAGTTTATAACATAAGAATTTGCCAATACAATAACTAGAAACTTTGCAACAGGAAATAATCTAATATAAATTAAAGATGCTTCTTCATCCTCCTGCACCAGCTTAAAGGTCATTTGGAATTTAGTGTGTTCAACAAGCACTTAAAAAAATGAAGTGTGATTTTCTTTAGCTCTTAGGCATATTGAAACGACACTTAAAATAGTATCTATTTTTATGTCATATAAGTGTCATTTTAAGTGAGAATTTCATTTAATAATATCATTTATTCTATGAAGAGGCACCTGTAAGTGACAGCACTTCATTCTCCATTTCCCATAGGTTAGGGCAGGATACTAGCCAAAAATAAACAGCAAGAAACTTGCTTTCTATGATCCTAATATGAGTGTAGCTAGCAAATACTGTAGATGGAACTAAACTTGATATTTTAATCTTAAATGCTCATTCAGTTTATCACAAAACACTTCACTTTTGATTCATCACCCATATAACTTACAAATCGGTTGAAGGATGCTTGTTTTCAAAATTTTCATTATTCAAGAAATGTTAAGAATTAGCCTTGCATCCAGTGAAAAGCAAGAAAATCTTTTTATGAGATGTATTAAAATAAACTTCAATATTTATTGAACTGGCGTCATATGGCAAGTGTCAAACATATTGCAGGTGTTCCGGGACACCGTCCTTATGACATGGGTGATATTGCCATTTCTCGACCATCCATATACACATGAGGAAAAGGTTTCTTTGTGGAAATTCGTAAGCTACTAAAGGACAGATCAGAGATCTAGAGGTGTGTGCCCCCAAGACTATTATCTATTCACCTCTATCACTGGCATTTGAATGGTAAATAGCCAAGAATTATACCTGTTAACTTATCTAAGGCTAAAAAGATTTGAATCTAGTGAGCACCAGGAAGATAAGCTGAGCCTCTTAATTGAGTATTGAGGAATGTATGTAACACAGAATGTCAATGATCCAATGTCCTGCACAAAGTCAATGAGGGTCTTGAGTCTAATATAGATCTTTTAAAATATTATCCTTAGGTAGTTGCAAAAAAGGGTCTCAATAATATATTTAAAGGTACTAATGCATGTTACTCTGGAATGTTGAATAGTTAAGTTGAAGAGAACAGTTACACAAGAGTCCCTTGATTGTGGTGCTATGTCCTAAAAGCAGATAAAATTCCCATGTTAAAGACCTTCTTGCTCTACTAGATAGAAGCAGTATCAGACTAAAGAGTCTGTACTAGTGTCCTAAGAGAATTTAGATGGAATTTTTCCTTGTCTACCTCATATTGTCCTGTGTGTGTGTGTGTGTGTGTGTGTGTGTATTTATGTGATGTTTTTCTTTATTCTACATTGTCTGTGAATTTAATGGAATTGCATGACTTAGCTTACAATCCTATTTGCATAGCAATCTTCCTCCTCCTAGTACTGCTGTTCTCACTTTGGAGATTGTCTCTTTTCTGTTTGGTGGGAGATTTCTATTAATGTGGTTGGGAACGTTTGTTTCTTTTTTTTCCATATATTTTTTATTGTAATTAATAGAAGGGTTACATTACATTTGCCAGATGGAAGGTGCATTACTTCACATACATTGATACCCTTTCTCATGTCTTGGTCCTCATTTCCCTCCCACCCACCCCCACCCTCATCTTGTTTTTCCCCCTTTCCTAACCAATTTCAAATAACCAAATATGCATATATCCAATATATCAGATAACAAAGTGAAATACTGTAACAATATGAGATAACAAGGGGCAGCAAAAGAGATGAGAGATAACATAGTACATTAAGGATAACAATCATTCATTATATGGCTTTTGTTTCTATATCCTAGAGTTTGTTTCTTGTTATAATACCGAGGTGATGATAAGATTCATAACCGAAAATTGAAAACTCCCTCATCCTAGCCTTGAAGATTAGCTCAAAAATAGATCCCAAGGTCATTGCAGCACTATTTACCATACCAAAGATATGGAATCAACCCAGATGCCCCTCAGTAGATGAATGGATCAAGAAGGTGTGGTATTTATACACAATGGAATTCTATGCTGCCAGCAGAAAGAATGACATTGCCCCATGTGTTTTTTTTCTTTTTCATATATTTTATTGTAATTAATAGAAGGGTTACATTATATTCACCAGATAGAAGGTGCATTACTTCACAAACATTGATACCCTTTCTCATGTCCTGGTCCCCATTTCCCTCCCCCCACACCCCCCTCATTTTGATTTCCCCCTTCCCTATGCAATTTCAAACAACCTATTAAGCACATATAAAATATATCAGATAACAAGGTGAAATATTGTAACAATATGAGATAACCAAGGGACAACAAAAGAGATGAGAGATAACGTAATACATTAAGGACAAGAATCACTCATTATATGGCTTTTGTTTCTATATCCTGGAGGTCCTTACATTTAGTGTCATACTGTATGGCCTTATGTATCCAGATTTTGTTCTATTGTAAATCTCTGCTAGGAGAACCCAAGGATTCTACTTGATTATGACAAATGAGGGAAACCATTGAGCCTATGTTTCTTTGAGTCGCCCCATTTGTAAGGAAACAGAAAGACTTCGAAAAAAATCATATTAAGTGAAGTAAGACAGACCTAAAGGAGCATGGATTCCCTGGATTCCTTCAATTGTAATAATTAGTACAAACCTAGGACTCTCCTAGCAGAGGATTAATAGCTCAAAACCTAGGTACATAAATTCATATAGGATGAGGCTAATTGAAAGGATCTCCGAAATATGGAACCAAGAGCTTTATGTTTATGATTGTTGTTCTTTATGTACTATGTTATTTCTCTTCCCTTTTCCACTATGTTTAATCTCAGGTGGTTACTGTATCTGACTTTGTTACCTGGTATATTGTATATACGTGAATTTGTTTATTTGAAATAGGGAAGGAAACGGGGAAAACAAGATGATTGGGATGGGGTGGGGGAGGGAAATGTCAACAAAAACATGAGAAGGGATATCAACGTGTGAGAAGTAATACACCTACTACCTGACTAATGTAACTGTAACCCCTCTATGCATCACCCCGACAATAAAATAATAATAATAATAATGATAATAATAATAATAATAATGGACCCAAAGCCCAAGCAAAACAAGGTCTTCAGAGTCTTATAGAAAAACATTGGATAGTTCTTATAATCTTTATCCAGAAGTTCTAAACTTGAGTTTCTGTAAGTCTGGAGATCTTTTCAGTCATTTGTGAAGAGGAATTTATACAATAGCAACTCACTTAGAAAATAAAGAGATGCACAGCAGTGTGTGTGAACTTGAGTGTGAAGGCAAAAACATACATATTAGATGTTGTTTATGCTTCTAAAATTATCTCATATTTTTCAGGATAAGGTATTTCTCAAATACAAGTATACTTTGTTAAAGAGCAAAAAAACAATTTCTGAACAGGTTAAATCTATGCAGTTTTATGATTGTAATGCTCAACATTATTTCAACCTTGACTTCAAAATTCGAGAAATGGCATAAACATTCCATTGAATCTATAATTATTTTATAAAAGTAAATAACAATTCACATCAAGAAAGATATTTGTATACCAGAGAAATTTAGTATGACAAATATGTAAATTGAGACATTTTTCTCTATTTAAATTTACAAGAATGATGACATTTCTGGAGCCATGATTTCATTAACTCCTGAAGATCAACAGCTGAAATTAAAGAAACAGCAGCTTAAATCCTAAATAAGTAACTGAATAATTACTAATAATTTGATCTAATAGTTCCTATGTACTGATACTTTTCTATTGGTTTGGCATGCTTTATCTTTCCCTTTAGTATCTCTATGTTACCAGTTATGTGTCTGGTTTCCAAAAAGAAGATGAGGTTAAAGAAGGTATTAACATAACATTAATTTGAAGGTATGCTCTTTCTAATAGAGAGTTATTTCTATTTCAGCATTTACCTAGTTAAATGAAATACCTCTCTTATATTTAAGCATTCACCAATTAAAGGAAATTCCTCTCTTATATTTGTGTAGGTGTATATTTATGAAGTGGTGAATAAATCTCCTTAATATGTGTGCTTAATATTTAAATGTATATCAAAGAGTATGTCCTGTATAAGGAATAAAAATTGTGACATTGGTCATTAAATGTATTAAAAAATTCATGGCAACTTTTGAAAAAGGAGGATTGTTATTAACCTTGGTGTCTTGACCAAATTACCATTTGGGTAATTGCATTTGTCTTCCCTAATCTTCCTTTCAGCTTTCAATTGGGTAGTGTATTCTTAATGGATTTCATTACCTAGTCTCCTTTAGGATTTAAAATAAGACTTATCTCCCAATACTGGGGCCACTCTAAATTTATGTTCTCTAACTTCAATTGAGTTGTCACTGAGATTCTTCAATGTGTATGTGTTTAATCTATTGTCTTATTCTTTTTGCTTTCTTACTTTCTAATTTTGTCTATTCTGAGTCATTTCTATTCTGTTTAAGACCTAAGCACACAGCTCAACCCTCTGGGAAAGAGAAATAACAAAAATAAGTACAGATAGAACAAGTCAAGGTAGCATTAACAAAATCTAGTAATTAGCAAACTTTAATGAAATAAAGGTGTTGACATAATATATGAAGCACACAGTAAGAAGACTTAAAATCTATTTAGTTATAGTTCTAGAACCAGAAAAGAGGGAGAACTGCAGTGAAGGGATGATAAAGTATTCCTCTGAAAATGCCTTCTGGAGTTGATGAAGGCACAACTTCAATTCAGGAGGCTTATGCAGGATATCACGGAAAACTGCGTTCTTCACATGCAGATTGAAAGTACAGAAAACTCACAGAACGCCTGTGGTTTATGCCTATAATCCTAGCTATTCAGCAGAGAGAGAGAGAGAGAGAGAGAGAGAGAGAGAGAGAGAGAGAGAGAGAGAGAGAGAGAGAGAGAGAGAGAGAGAGAGAGGAGTATTTTATAATAGAGGGAAACAGCTTTGCTCTGAGAGTGCAATAGTTAGACTGATATCTTCACATTATTCAGTTCTGCAAAACAGAAGACAGAGACATCATAGCTTTGAAGAAAATAACTTTCAAAGCAAAATTCTATGAGAAATACAACTGTTTTGAAATGAGAGCAGATGAAAGCTAGGAGTTTGTATTAGTACATGCATGGCAAAATAACTTCTATAGTTTACGGTCAGACAGAAATGATCTCAGAAGGAAACTGATGTGCAAGAAATAAAAAATGGCACAGAAAAGTGGAAACTGTAAGAATAAATTTAAAAGCAATGATGCTCCAATAAAGATATTAAATACTTGGTAGCCTTTTATTCATATTTTATAGTTATAGAATGGGAGTAGCCAAAATAATCTAAGAAAGTCTCAAAACAATAAAACCAGGCAGACATAAAAGTACTCATGGATATTGATTCAAAATCTTATGAACCAGGTGCTCTCTACTTCTATATGAAAGTACCTATGGGTGGATGCGTGAAAATATGAAATCACAGAACTCACAAGCCTGAAAATATATGTGACAAAGATTAACTGAGAGACAAATAGTTACAAAGTTAGGATCTAAGATTCATGGACTCGCCACCAAATTACTTTGGTTGAGCTTCCTTGTGTAAATCTCTTAGTATTTCTGACCTCACCTTCATTATCTGTAACATGGGAATAATATCTGTCTCCTGTGCTGAAGTTATTGTACAGAGAAACTTCGGAATGACTTTAGGAATGGAATGAGAAAATAACGCCAATTCAGGCTTCCTATATTCTGAATGTGTGTATGTGTGTGTGTGACCTTCTCAAATTCATATGCTGAAGACCTCACTCCAAAGAAATGGCATTTCGAGGTCAGCTTTTTCCAGAATGGCTGGATCACATAAGGGTGAACAGTCATGAGTGGAATTAGTACCTTTATAAATGAGCCCCCAGAGAATAGTCCTGCTTCTTCTATCATGTGGGAAGACAGCCACCAATTGGCCATTTATGACCCAGAAAGCCATCACCAGATGCTGAATCTGCTAACACCTTGATCTTGAACTCTTCCACCCACATAACGGTGAAAAATAAATGCCAGATGTTTTTAAGCTAAACAGTTTATGGTCTTCTGTGATAGTTTCTTAAATAGACTAAGACACCTCATTTTATCTCATCATTACTCAACACAGCGAGGCACTTCAACAAAAATAAAGGCATCAAAGAGGGAGAGGAATGATGTTGTGGACAATGGGAATGGCAGACAGGAAGCAGCGATGCATTTTCTTGTCTCACTCTTGTCTTCAGATCTTCTTGATGACGGATGTGGGTGATATTGAGTATAGGATTGTTAACCCTTGTGTGTCTCATTTATTCCCCAGCTCTCAGCATTTGACAGCTTTGCTTGCTCTCAGAGGAAATGAGGATAATGCAATTGTTGTAACAAAAACAGGCCTCGCAGTGGCCTCACAGGTCCTCACACATGATTATTTGCCCTCGGTAGCCCCCCTCCCATGTTCTTGATCTTAGAGCAGTCCTTTGCCTCATTTCTTTACTTCTCCAGGCACATCACTTAGGGTTTATTTTTCTTCTGGACCAGATCTTTGTACAGATAAGTGAGTCTAATTATTAATTTATTCAGTACATGTTGAACACTACCCATGTATGTTATTTCAGGTGCAAAGCTACATGAGGGAACAGAGCATAGCAAGATTCCTGCCCATGAGGTGTGTGTATTCAGACAGGGCTAGCAGTCAGTAACATAAAGACTAAGCAATATTAGATATATCATAGAAGTAATAGAGGATAAAGAAGAAAATGTAGAACAGGAGAGGATCAAGAATGTTGGAATCAGACAGGCTCAGATACATACAGGTAAATGAGACCTCAAGGATGAAATTAAAATATTTTATCTTATTAAATCAATGTTTCAAACATAATTAGGTATTTATATTTAAATATTCACTCTCAAATTACAGTATGATTTTTTTCTGTTATTTTTTTCCTCCTGTAATTTTTCTTTTTTTGCAGAGCTTGAACTCAGGGCATGGTTGCTGACCTTGAGTTTTTTGCTCAAGACTAGAGCTCTTGAGCCATAGCAACACATATGAGTTTTTGGATACTTAATTGGAGACAAGAGTCTCAAACTAGACTCAGATTTCAGCTTCCCGAGTAGCTAGGATTGAAGGCATGAAGCTATAATAATTATTATTTTATGCTTGGTTTATTCCTATTTTTCAAGGAAAAAGATGCATGAATGATTTCTGTGGGAAATTTTTCACTCATGCAGAGCCCTGCTTGAGTGAGATGAAGGAAGACAAAGTACTTCTCTGAAGATCAAGATCATGGAAGAGAGACAAAGAAGGTTTCCTCTTCACTGAAACTTGAAAGATTCTGCAATAGCTCCCATATGCACTTTCTTTACAATGTTTTTATTGCTATTGTCCTTTCCTGGGAATGAATGTATATATGCATGTGTATGTGTAGATATATATACACATATGTATATATTTATGCACATACATGTTTGTATATCTATATTGGAAGACGTATTACATGAGTAGCAATTCATTCCAGATGAGAGGCCGAAATTAATAAAACTGATGCACAGTTCTGATATCAAGACCCAAATAAAGAAATCAGTAAGATCCTACTCCTTCTGAAGATACTCTCAGATGGATTTTCCTTGCCTCTCTATCCTTTGATAGCTATTGACCTTCTTCTGTATCTTTTCTCTCGTATGTTTCTTATGAAGACCCTTGTCGTTGTATTTAGGGCCTAGCTGGCTAATCTGGGATGATCAACTCATCCTAAGGTCCTTCATTTGATTATTTTTCTATGACTACTTTTCCAAGTAAAATAGCATATGTGTAGATAGATATAAATATATTCAGTTGTGACATGAATATATATTTAGGGTGGTTACCAGAAGCGATCTAATTTTCATTTTGGTAATCATAATTTTTAATATCACTTAAAATCCTTGCAGTTGTTTTTAATTAAATCCCATCAATACATATAATATGTTTCAGAAAATGAAAAAGCAGAGTAACAATATTTTATAAACTGCAATATGTGTCATTGTAAAATATTGACTGAACTCTAGTGATAATTGATTAATTTTGATGAAAACAGAAACATATCTTTTGAAAGAGAGTCTGACTTCCTTTCATTCCTGCCCCGTAAGTCCCATTAGTTTCCTTTGAAAGCCTTGCATTCCTGTATAAAATTAAATGTTAAAGAAAATATCAGTAGGAAGGAAAAAGGTCAGAGTAATACCCTTTCTACATCTATTGGACAGTATGAAATACAAAAGGCAAAAGATTAGAGAGAATTGAAGCATCAGTATAAGAAAGTAGGAATGAATAAACGAAACAGGTTTATTATACTAAAGAAACAACTGGAAAAAAACAGACAGATTAAACCAGAAAAACTTCCCCAAGACAGTACAAAGGGTAAGAGCGGCAGGTATGTGAAACCCCGAGCAATGTGCAGCCTGCATCTCTGGTTTTCTAGGAATGTGGTCAGTGTTCCTTTGAGGACGTTCATGCATCTGGGCCAGCTGTCTCCCAGGATGCTGGGTGTTGGAAAACTCTCTTGCGGCTTTGTACATTACAGACCTCTCCACACAGCAGGGGCAGTCATCTGTTATGTGCCTATGGCAAATCAAGATGGCCATTAGAATGAACAAGGGAAGACCCTTGGAAAACTTCTACTTACAGCCTGTGATACCATTCAAAGGATCATTTCCTTCGCTCTCCAAGCTTGCCTTTCAGCACTGCTCCAAGGCCTATTTTCCTCTCGAGGGAAAGCCGTAATGTCTTGAGCCTCTTTTTCGCCCAGAGTTACCAAGGCAGATGCATCTGTTCCCGTCTTCTTTCCCTTGTGGAAGACTTCTGAAATCTTTCTATTTGAACAATAAAACTAGACTCCAGCTTTTTTGATCTGTTTTAAAACAAGACAGAAACAGTGTACCTAAATTCAATAACAAAGAACAGAAAAGTGTAAAATTTACTGGTTCAAAAGTTATCTTATCTGCTTACTTTTTTCTTTTAAAAATGAATGGAATGTTCTCTAGCTATATATATATAGAGAGAGAGAGAGAGATATAAATATAACATATATATATATTTAGAGAGAGAGAGAGAGAGAGAGAGAGAGAGAGAGAGAGAGAGAGAGAGAGAGAGAGAGAGAGAGAGAGAGAGAGAAAGAAAGGTCTATCAATCTTTCTACTCAAGGGGACTATCAGGTTTTTAAAAATAGAAACATATTTTTGATCATTTGTTTTCTGCATAATTGAAAGGACATTCTTACCTATCACACCATGCTGCTTTTGTGACACAACTCTAAATTTCTCATTATAAAAACAGCTGTTAAAATTATAGAGCCAAAGTCATAGCATCCTACTTCCTTGATTGTATTCAATATCGATTTAAAAGACAAATGAAAACACCATTATCAGCTTTTCCTTCTTATCTGAAATCATTTGCTGGTGTCCAGAGTGGTCGAAGTGGGGGCAGGGGCTCTCCTGGATCTGACTTCCAGATCCCGGGAGGGATGTGCACCACAAATCAGCCACCTACTCTGGCCACACAGCCTTGTACAACTTTGGTTGACTCTTCCCATTCAGGTGTTATGTGGCATTGCCACTCTTTCATTTTTGTCAGTGACTACTGAGGTGGAATTTGATAATTCAAGTTTATCAGATTTTCAAGTCAGTTGATGCCTGTAATCCTAGCTACCCAGGTGGTTGAGAGCTGAGGATCAAAGTTTGCTGCCAGTCCAGGCAGAAAAATCTAAGACACTGTGTCCTCAATTAATGAGTCAAAAGTGGAAACCAGTAAAAATAGATACCATACTCATCTTAGACAAAAAGATGAGAAGTGATACTGTGATAATTAGGATACTTATATACATACCTATATATGTATAAATGCATACATTATACATATATAAATGTGTATACATCCATGTAAGTATATGGAGGTATATGGATATACATATGTAGGCATTCACCTTCATGTATATGTATATGCAGGTATACATTTATTTGTATGTATATATTTTTAATAAGTACTGCAATACTATGTTCTTTTTCATATATATAGACTGTATGTAATATATATGTATATTTATTTATACATATCTATATCTATATCTATCTATCTATCTATGGTCTAGCTTTCTGTAGTATGCATGCTGTGGTTTCTGTGGATTTGAGCCATCTTTAGCTAGCTCTACTCAGTGGTAGTATAGATGTTTATGGGGCAGGAAGACCTCAGGTGTCTGGGAGGTATCCATGAAAGGCTCTGTAGGGCTCTACTCTTTTCTATGCCTCTTGATGGAGACAAATCTGTGTGTTATGACAGACTTCTGTCACACTGTACCTCCTTGGTCATGCTCACCAGATGCCAAAACAACAAAGCTCTGCCCAATCATGGGCTGTCAATCTCCAAAATGGATAGTTAAATAAATTGTCTTTTTTGTGTCAGATATCTTGTTACAGTGAGGAAATGCAAAGTAAGAATTAAGAAAGAAAGCTGCATCTGGAGGTATGGCTCAAGTAGTAGAGCACCACCCATGAATGAAACAGCAGAGAGAGAATGCTAGGTCTGGAATCCACGTCTAGCACCAGTAAAATAAAAGAAAAGAAAAAGACATGAAAATAAATAAGTAAATAAATTAGTCATTCTCCGTGACTGGAAAATTTGGTATTTTTTTCAGGAGAAATATTTCTTCCTGGAATTTGGAAGAAAGCCTCCAAGAAGAGGCTCTGACCTTTGTTAGAAGAATACAATCCAAATTCTAGGGGGTGTTATCTTGGGTTTGAAACTCCTTGCAGATCTACTTTAAATATTTAGCTCTTTTGTTAGGCAATAAGAGCATTACAGCTCTAATCTCTGCTGTGATTTAGAAGGGAAGAAAAAAGTAGTGATCTGTTTACAGTACATATTAACTAAATGCATTCATTTGCATAATACCTCTTTAGGGATGGACGGCATTATTCAGAGATTTCTATATGTGGAGCTGCAGGGATATTTTGGGCCTCAGTGACACTGAGGTCTTAACTTAAAGTCTATTAGCTTAGTACGACAACATTTCCTGATTAAAAATTCCCATTAGTGGTGAGACAACTTCGGAGAAGTACTTTTCACCTCATGGTGCTGGCAAAAGGGAAGAATAAATATACTTGTTTGTAAACGAATTCCGTGTGGAAAGGTCTGAGGTTGCTTTGAGAGGTATAAAAATAACACTTTTCAGTGCTGGTGGGATTTAAATATTCTGGAGGGGGAGATAAAAATCATACAACTCTGATTTTGAGATATTTAAATTCTAAATATTTGGTGAAATATCAAAGGGAAGGGAGTCAGAAAATACCTATTTGGTGCCAAGTATGAATTTTGACATGTTTATTAAAAAAGAAAGTATTAGCATTTACTCCCCTCTCCCTCCTTCTCTGTCTCTCTTTCTCTGTCTGTCTCTCTCTCTCTCTCAATGTGGTACTGGGGATTTGAAAGTTTGAAGTCACGATATTGCTTTTCATGGCTGATTATTTACCATTTGAGTCATGCCTGCATCTCAGATTTTCACTCATTATTTGTGTACACGGAGTCTTGAGAACTTTTCTGCAAAGGCTAATCTTGAACTGTGGTCCTTCAGATCCAATCTCCAGTCTCCTGTACGATAGCAGTTAGGATAATAGGCACGAGCCACTTTCCATTTATTCCAAACTGCAAACCAGTAACCTTGCTTTCAACTGTTTAGACACATGTGGTAGAGCAAGACATATCTTAGTGTTTCCTACCTTTCCTTACAAGAGGCACACTTATCATTTTCCTCCTGAGAGGATTTTACTTCTCAAGCCCCTGGCTACAGCTCTTCCACATAGCTCCATCTGTGATCAAGTGGTGATAAATAGACAGGATATTTAGACAACTGATAATAGGCAGATTAGCCTATCAGTCTGAACCTGCCTAAGGAATGCTTCATGCCTCAACAACTCTTTATGCCTCATCTTGGTACCATTAAAATGTAGTGGTAAGTTAAGTGTTGTGGGTGGGTGAGTGGGTGAAGATGCAAATTCACAAAGCATGTGCAGTACTGAGCTTGGTTTTTCTTGATCTTTTCTCATCTGTTTTCTTTTTTGCTTCTTTATAATTTTTTTAACACTCACAATAGTTTGTTTATAAGTGAACTCCAGAAGGTATGTATGATTCAACCAATTTTACACATCAGAAGTGGTATCAAAAGCATGAATTACAACAGAGCAAACAATATAAAATGGGTATAAGACAAAGCTGAGGTGGACAGAGAAACAATTTCTTTTAATCTATCAACACTACCTTAAATTCGGTTGAAGAAATAATGAACTATGTTTTAGGAGAATTGGAGGGCTTTCAGTTAAAAGATTGGATCTCATGGTATTGTATCTCATGCATCGTTTGGCTTTTCTTAAATAAACTTTAGAGAGAAACTCCTAAAGGAAAAAGTTAGCCCTCATGTTTAAAAACTGCTATCATTGCTATCATTGTAAATCAATGCATATGGGAAGACACATGCATATTTAGAAAATTGCTACATCACCATTGTCTGTCACTTACACTTTCTTTTTTCAGATATTTTTATTGTAATTAATAGAAGGGTTACATTATATTTGCCAGATAGAAGGTACATTAATTCATGTACATTGATATCCTTTCTCATGTCTTGGTCCCCATTTCCCTCCCCCCACCCCCACCCCTCATCTTGTTTTCTCGCCTTCCCTATCCAATTTCAAATAACCAAATATAAATATATACAATATATCAGATAACAAAGTAAGATACTGTAACAAAATGAGATAATCAAGGGATAGCAAAAAAGAGATGAGAGATAACATAGTACGTTAAGAACAACAATCACTCATTATATGGCTTTTGTTTCTATATCCTAGAGGTCCTTTCATTTAGCATCATACTATATGGCCTTATGTATCTAGGTTTTGCTCTATTGCAAATCACACTTTCCATCATGAAAGCTCTCTTCTGTGGGAAGGATTCTCCCACTTTCCCATCAGCCCAAACCAACCTTATATCATTCCAGATCCAGTCGTTTGATTGGCATCCTGTATTGCAGTACCTCTCTTTTCTTTTGAATCAGAACCATACTTCCATGCTCACCATTCATTGTCTCTGCATTTCATTTTTTGAACTCCTGAGATAGAACGACAAATGACTCTGCCTGCTACACCTGTAGAGGCAGGAAAACCAGATATATCATCACACAAACCCAGGAGCTTTAGAATATAAGAGATAGGAAAATGTCAGTTAAGTGAGGACCTTCCTCTCTCTCCAGAATTCTAGTTTTAAAATTTACCAAAGAAGGTGCAGAATACTTCCTGAATGTTGGCCAGAGGTAGAGAAACTCTGCTTAGAAAGTTCCATCAAGGGCCGGGAGTTTGGCCTAGTGGTTAAAGTGCTTGCCTGGCATGCACGAAGGCCTGGGTTCGATTCCTCGGTACCACATACATAGCAAAAAGCCGGAAGTGGTGCTGAGGCTCTAGTGGTAGAGCTCTAGCCTTGAGAAAATCCAAGGACAGGACTCAGGCCCTGAGCTCAAGCCCAGGACTGGTAAAAAAAAAAAAAAGTTCCATCAATTTGGAAGATATTTGAAAAGAAATAAATGCTTATCCTTGCATTGTTTTTTTAATTCCACAATAGCTGATGTATTTTTTAGATATTCTATCTAGAAACCAGATTCAGAAAGAGTAAAATATAACTTAAACATACTTTAAATACAACTGAACAGTTTGCTGAATGCAACCAAATATAATTTTCGGTAGATTGAATAAAAATGAAAAACGGGAGAAAAAATGAAAATATTGGTAATGATGACAATAAAACATAAGACACTATAAGGCATAACGTATTTTATACCGTATTCTTGGTAATAAAGTGAGCATATCTTTGAACAGATTGCTTTAAAAAATACATGACATTTTTTTTCCATTTTATCTAACCGTAGGCATAACCAAGTGGCTTCCCCCACTCCTTGCTTCTCTGTTTTTACAAATAGAAACTGTTATAGCAACTTTCTATGTAAAACTTAGTGGGAACAAAGCTCAAATTTTGTCTTCGAAGTGATACTGGTAACTTTTTCCTGTCACATTTCACTGAGAACATGATATCCCAGGGCTGACCCTTTCATTCTAGTTCATTGTCGACACTAGCAAAGAGCATGTTATTCACTGAAATAGAATTTAAGATCCAAGTGAGGCTGATGCCCTTAGAAGCATCCATAGACATCTTTAGGCTTCTTAAAGGGTGGACTTGTCTCTATGTCTTATGGACTGCTTTGGATTTTCAATGATTTACACTATATGTGTATTTGTTTGACATATTTCATTAGTTCTTTGCTGTTATTTATGGGATATAATCTATGGAAGAAAAGGCATGTTTATAGCATCTAAATTATGTTGCTCCAAAGGGAAATAAAAATGAAGAAAGACTGTGATGGGGATTAGAATCAGTAACATGAAAAGGAAAGAGAAGCAAGAACTGAATGACAATGAAAATTCCAAGAACTAAGTAAAAACTAAGTAATTTCAGAAGATACAGTGTGTGTGTGTGTGTGTGTGTGTGTGTGTGTGTGTGTGTGTGTGTGCGTGCAAATCTTGCAGCTTGAACTCAGGGTCTAACACTCTCCCTTAGCTCTTCACAGCTCACTCTACTGCTAGAGAAATAGCTCCACTTCTCCTAGCTTTTTGGTTGTTAATTGGAGAGAAGTCTCATCTACTTTCCTGCCCAGATTGGCTTCTAACTATGAATCTCAAATCTTAGCCTCCTGAGTAGCAAGGATTTCAGTTGTGTCTATAATTCCCCAGTGCCTGGCTCCAGATGTCATTTAAGAGAATTTACTGAATCAGCTAAATCAACATCTTCATTTTCACTTATTTTTGTCTGAGTTTTCTGCCTAGAACATAAAGTCTATTAATATTGTCTATTCTAAAGGTTGAAAGATATACTGTAATTTTCTCACACTACTTCTGGGCCATAATTTGCTGTCCTTCTACAGGTTTAGTGTATTTTTTTTTTGCCAGTCCTGGGCTTGGGCTCAGGGCCTGAGCACTGACCTTGGACTTTCTCAAGGCTAGCATTTTACCACTTGAGCCTCAGCACCACTTCTGGCTTTTTGCTATGTATGTGGTACCTATGAATCGAACCCTGGTCTTCGTGCATGCTAGGCAAGCACTCTACCACTAGGCCAAACTCCTGGCCCAGGTTTAGTGTATTCTTTAGGAGTATATTACAAATCATTAGCAGTGCAATAAAGGGTGGACATTTTATTAGTAGTGGACTGGGCAGTGACAAGTGACAATAGGACAGAGTCCAGGTTAAGTGGAATACTGACAGTGTCTAAATAACCTGGAATAATGGCCTTTGAGTCTGTTAATAAGTTCACTGAGATGGAGGTTGGCTGAGAAGAGGGTTTTCCTGCAAGTTTCCTTAATGTTTTCTCACTCATCCCCAAGAAAATAATATCTGTGTGCTTTGTCATCAGCCTAACTTCTCTTTAAAATCACAATATTAATTGGTACAAAGGGACATAAGGTCAATCATTGCTGATGTGCATAAATATCCAAACCAGGTCTGCATTAGCCCCATTCCCAGGAATTTCAGAAACCTGAAGGGCACAGTAAAGGAGTTAGCAGGGAGCTGGTGGCTCACACATGTAATCCTAGCTACTCAGAAAGCTGAAATCTAAGAATCACAGTTCAAAATCAGCCCCAGCAGAAAAGTCCCTAAGATTTTACATCCAATTAATCACGATCAAACTGCATGTGGCACTGTGACTCAAAGTGATAGATCTCTAACCTTAAACAAAATAATTCAAGGCCAACACCCAGGTCCTGAATACAAGCCACACAACTGAAATAAATAGATAGATAGATAGATAAATAAATAAATAAATAAATAAATAAATAAATAAGTAAATAAAATGACCTCCCAGAGTAATAGCCCAAATCTATTCAGGAAACAGGAATGGGTTGATTTGAACTTGTCTGAATGACTTCCGGTAAGATAATTAAATGGTCTATGCCTTCTCATAATTGAAAAAAGGGCAATGCTTTACTGAAATCAGTACAAGAAAGTGTCTGTCAGAAATCAAGCACATATGTACAAGGAGATCATATTACTTTGATGATGATGATGATGATGATGATGATGATGATGATGATGGAGATGTTGTTGTTGCCAATCAGTATTCCATTGCTATTTTATTTTCCACTTTTAATTGTGAAGAAAGTGGATTTAACTGTCAAATAGTCATCTACATCCTTATTCCTTGACTAGTCTTAGTGTCAGCTCTTGGAGAAATTAGTCAAATAGCAAAAGCCAAAATGTGACATATCTTTCAGAAAAACAAATTCACTGGAAAGAGGATCTAAGGAAGAGGTCTCAATTCTGGGACACCGCGGCAACAAAAAGTCAAAACTTGAGGCCGTGAGTTGGCCTGATGGTAGAATTCTTGTCTAGCATGCATGAATATCTGGGTTCCTCCATTCCACATACATAGAAAAGACCAGAAGTGGTGCTGTGGCTCAAATGGTAGAGTGAAAGCCTTGAGAAAGCTCAGGCCCTGAGTTCAAGCCCCGAGACTGGCAAAAATTAAAAAGCCAAAACTTCTAGGTAAGTGGAATGTATATACTATTTGATACTAGAATACATAGCTGTAAGGATTTTTGATGGAAAATGAAGATTAATTACATGGAGAAGAGGCTAATTAGGCACAGCAATGCTACTTTTAGAAAACACACAACTAACGTAAGAAAAGCAAAACTTCTTCAGAACTGCAAGCTTCTTGTAACTGTTGGTTATATTATGATGGTGTTGTGCATTCATTAATACAAGCTTGTAAATAAATCACCAGCCTTCATGAATGTTTGATTTCTTACTCAGAATGTTCTTTTCATGAAATGGGAACAGTTACTATGTTGATCTTTATTTTGCCTAGGTCTTGCAGACTTCCATTGGAAGCTACACAATACTCAGAGCAACTTGTTCTGTTACTTTTTTTGGAGACCAGTTTCTCACTTTTGCAGGAAATGTAGTCAAATCCATATGACACTGAAATATATTTCAAGAAAGTTATTTTTAAAAAGGGGAGGCATATAAATTTGTGAAATTCTACCTTGCTCAGAAGCTATTCCTCACGCTCTTTACTCATCTAAATTGCTAGATATTTTTATTCTCCTTCCTTGATTTTTTTTCTTTTACCTTTTACTTACTATAGATGTTAATTTTAGGTGGAGCATTCTTTTCTGCTTTAAAATGTTCTATGTTATCTCATCCAAAAATGCTTTTCTACTTATTTTGTTAATATAATAAAGATATGCATGAAGATTTATTCCAGGCTTTACAAGTGAATGGAAACTTTGTGTCATTGCTGAAGGAAGCAAAAATAGTACCTTAACATCCATGCACCAGTGACCAATATGTATTTACTCACCAAGAGAATTACTTCCGGCCTCAAAACTAGAATGAGGAAATTCTACTGAATCTTTTTATAGAAAATCTTGGAAAACTTTTCCTATGGCTGCAAACAGTCGGTTTAGAAATGATTAAGACTTTGGGGTGAGTTTTAAATCTATGAGACTAGTATTATTACATTTAAATTTTTGACCATTTAATCTTTTAGATTGTTCTAGATGTACTTGAGGTAAACTAGAAAATGAATATCTTATACTGAAGTGAAAAACCCCAGATGATAATGGCACGATGTGAGGATGCTAAGGGTTAAGTTCAGCTCTATAAGTGAAAGGATGAGTGCAGTTTGAACAGGGAGATGACACATGGCTTCATGTTGATCCGAAGTCTGGAAAAATATAATGCATGATGCCTTCATTACACAAACTGTTAATTGCATCTTAACACCTAAACTGTGGGATAAGGAAAAATAAATTACCTAGATGATATTAGAATATTATGAAAAATCTAGAGAACAAACTTTCCATGCCAAGAGTCACTAGTCCTAGATTTGTACTAGTCTACTTGAGTGTGTGGCTACATAGAAGGATTCAATGGGATTTAGAGCAAGGTATCAAGTCTAAAGTTTGAAAATGAACTTAACTCAGCAAGTAAGTCTATTTCTAAATATATCCAATTGCATCTACGTTTATTTCTTAAATATCATGGTAAGAGCATATGAATGTTTGTGTCACCACAAACATGTTCCAACTTGAATAAGATGTTTTGCTCTTAAGTAAGCATTCCAAGTCCCTAAATAATTTCCCTAGACATAGCTATTTGCTTTTCTAAAATGAACCAATTCTATAGATGTGTTTCAGTAAAGAGACTCAATAGTAATAATAGCAAACTTAGAGAGCAAAAAAGAATATGCATCTGTGAAGATACATGAGAATAGAGAATTTCTTATCTTAATGATTCTTTCCCATTCATGTCCTAATACTCTTTTTCTTTCTCATGGCAGCCAGTATAATATGTACAGTTTCGAGGTACATGGACAAGAAACTTCCAACATAACCCAAATAAATGTACTTACAATATAAGCCTATATAGATATAGGTTATTCATATATATAGATGTAGATGTTTATAAAGTACCTATATATTCATTTATATATAACCGATAGAAATATTCATATATATCTATGCCATATATAAATTCACAGAGGAGAAGGCCAATACTTTCATCAACCATCTAAGAAACTGCATATAATCAACTCAGTAGATGATCAAAGCAGCGCTTGGACATAAATTTGGTTTAGTTAAGCAGAGTTTATATGCACATATGTATAAACTCTATACATATGTGCATATGTATAGAATTCTATACAGGTAACAAGGTTTTCTAGGTTCAAGTGTTATACTTTTGAGGATAAAATACAAGTTTCATAAGATCTAAAATCTTCTTAAAAGAAGAGATTTGACACAGATACCAATATCCAGGATATACTGTAAAATGCAGATAACATAAGAAGCTTTATAATGAATTGAGAAGGATATAGTTTGGGGAATTATTTTGACACCATAAATATTAAAAAGCAATCGGAGGTAAACATTTATCATAAAGTTTTTGTATCAATGATCAAATCCTTACTGCTTAGTATCTTGCATGATAATTTGCTATTCCTCACAACTCTTTGAAGCAGGTGGTATCAACCACTCCCACTTCCATTTAGAGAGGAGCAAGTAATACTCAGAAATCAGACAGAACACACTAACATTCATATCATTAGTAGCTGGTAGACAGATTTGAATATATGTTCCATTCCAGATTTAAATTCTTTCACTTATCATATTTGCTTTTTTTGTCAAGGCAAATGGCTAAAAATAAAAGATCAATCAATATAAAGACCATTCACATTTAAACTAAATACAGTGATGTTTTCAAATTTGCTTAGGAGAGACAGAGAGGGGGCTGCACAAAAATTAAAAATATCAAGAAAGGAAGAACGATCACATGTTCTGGGTGTCATTTCATGAGAGGAGTAATTCAACCTGAAGGGAGTAAAATGAATCATCACAGGAAATTTAAGGGTGCATACATGAAATGAGGGGAAAGGATAAATGTCATAGGAAAACACTAGAGCACAATAGGGTTATTTTGCTGGGGGTGGGACGACAACTCTTAAGTTGGTTTAGTATACTTACTGAGAAAGAAACACTTCTAAATGGCCTCACAGATTATCACAGAAACTTTAGAAACCTGTTGAACTATTGTCAATTTCAAAGGAGGTTCTTAGTGATACAGATGGAAATTTTGACCTTTCCCAATAGAATAAGCCAGAAAAAGATGGAGTACAACACATGTGAACAATATAACAGTGAAAGGTTGAGTGTGATGACATTTAAATGCAGACAAACAGCCATGAGAATGTTTTCATCTTTAATATATATTTTTAAGTTCCAATAAAGAAACTTAGGACATTAAACATATTCCTCAAATATAGCTAACTTTATATAGATTCTTACTTGAGAAGTGATCTGTTTTAAAATGTGCATTCCAGGAAAAGCAGATGAGGACTCCTACAAACTGAACTTTGATACAGACAAATTAAGTTTTAATGATATGATCAGAGGCAAGGCTATGATAAGATTATGGCTGATTCATATAATGAATTTACAATGTTGTCTCATTTTGAAAACTAATTGTGGAAAGACTGGACCCAAATAGGTAGATTTTAGCAATGATAGCAACATTGCAGTCTTACAGAGACACTGACAAAACTGTTGTATATTATTAATTGCTTGAGCATGTGGAAGTGGAAACCAACTTAAATTGATTATTTCTTAATGCATCCTATATAAAATAATGATAATAATAATTATATTGGAACAAAATTGCATGGAATACTTTTGAAAGTGCCATTGTATTGAAACTTTCCTTTTTGTGGTTATGGGGCTTGAAGTTGGCCTTGTGGCTATCCCTGAGCAATTCAGCTCAAGGCTACTGACCTACCCCTAGGCCTGGGTGTTTTCCCTGAGCTCTTCAGCTCCCAACCTAAGCTCAAGCCAAGCCCCACTTCCCATTTTCTAGACTTTAATTGGAGCTAAGAGTCTCAAGTCGTTTTGTGCCCATGATGGCTTTAAACCTTGATCCTCAGATCTCAGCTTTCTGAATAGCTAGGATTACAGGGGTGAGCCACCGCTCCCAGCTTGAAACTGTTTTAAAATGAAAGTTTGGTTACAATTTCTGAACATCAGATTCTTTTCATCTTGTTTTTGTTCATTGTCTATAAAAACAGGTGAATCATGGTATTAGACCAAATATTGGAAGAAAGAATTCTAGGATTACAAAGTAATGTTCTATGCATTTATTTTATTTTGACTGTACAACAGCTACTTTTTTCCCCAAAGATAAACAGGACAGTTGGAAACATAGGTTTTTTTTCTTTATTAAAGTAATAGCATATGATAGTAACAAACAGCAAAAACTATTTTACATTTTCCCATCTAGGATTAATATAAGGGTTTATATTTAGTTTGATTATTTTCAGAATCTATTACTTAAATTAGAAGACTAAAACCAACAACAGTACTCAAAATTGTAATGAGCATAATTCAATGCAAATTTCTTTCTGAACTATGTATTAATGGTGTTACATATTATAAAAAGGGCTCCAATCAACATGTTGTTCACCTGAGAGAAAGAAGGTCTTGTAAAGTATTTTTTTATTACCCTTTTCTGTTGGCTGTCTGCTACCTGGGTTGCTGTTTATTGTCACTGCTGAAGATTTTTCTCCTGTCAGATGCAGAATCACAATGGGCAATTTCGTTATTTGACTTTCTATAGTATCTTGCCGAAGACAGTGCACTTAATCATGGCATTTCACCGATTAAATAAGGCTTCATCATTGCTTTCTCTTTTCCTCCAGCTATTTAATATTGTGGATGGCTTCCACACTGGTAATTAAAAAGTGACTTATGAAAGTGCACCACAAACAAGATACTTACCCCTTAGCAACCTGGCAACTGGATTCAATAATAATACAATGCCCAAACTATATGAGAGGTTCAGTAATATCTCTTGTTATTCTTTCACAAGATCGTTAAACATGCACTTATGATTGATATTTAAAGCTAAGTAGCACCTGGGGCAAAAGAAGGGTAAAACAATGTTAATGTACTCTGCCGTCTTATGAATCAAGTCCTAATGTGTCTCTTTCTGAATGTCTTGACATTTCTTACTTCTCATTTCATTTTCATGGCTTCTGAAAGTAAAGGGTTCTTTTCAATAAGTTTGATTTCCTTTATGCTTTGGAACAGCACTGAACTCCAAAGCAGTGATTTCTGCTAAATGGAAACCATATCATAAGTAGGAGTATTAACTGAGCCAGTGTTGGTGATTGCATGCAATTTGTCTTCAGTTTGCTTATTATGTCACATGATATGGCAAGCTATGTGGACTTCCAGCTCTTACGCAGTAGAAGTTCCAGCAATCTCTGTCTTTGATTCCCATTTTTTGTCCTGACCAAACTTGTAAACCATTATTAGAGGCCACAATGACTGCCGGACATGAGACTGAATGCCCAGGGTAACTGATTCATTCTTACCTCCTAAGGAATCGGCAGTAAAGACAAGTAAATATGAACAGTTCCAAGGTAGAGAAAAGGATATCCTGAGAGTTGTTATACAATGGTTTATTATGACCTGGTAAGAACAGCACCAGCTCATCATCTGAGTAAACTCATGCCAGTACCTTAACGAAAATTTTATACCTAATTCTAACATAAAAAAGCCATAGCTAAAGAACAAAATTCATAAATACAATGTTAAGTTTAGTTGACTATTACCAGTAATCAAGAGAATGCAGGAAATGACCCTAAGAAAATAGGTGTGATTATCCTAAATGCATAGATGGAGGAGATAGGAAGAAGGGATTGGAGGTATCAGTTTCCTGCATCACACAAGAAATTTGGGAAAATGTTCCCTATTTTGAAGAGGAAAGAATCAAAAGAGTGAACATTTTAAGAAACAGAATGCAGGAAGTAATGATAGCTGATTTATCATATTAATTGTGGTTCCTGTCATCAGATGTGAATAAGGAGAAGTGCCTGATTATTGTAATATTTAGAACTTACTAGGACATTCATCCATACCCAAAGAGCCAAGTGACAGAGAAGTGACAAGACAGGACAGCTGTGTTCCCTCCCCTGCACTGTTATCTTCTGTCGTCTCCATTGATAGTGACCATTTGGGGTCTCCAAACATTTCACATTCAAGCCTCTCAAAGAAAGCATCATCTTTATATATGATTTTTTATAATTAGCTGTTTTAATTATTGCTTTATTATGAATTATTGTATATCTTGTGTTATATTGAATTTATAAATTAAGCTTTTCCTTAGGTATACATTTGTAATAAATGCAGGTTCAGTCTTCTTTTGGGGTCTTGGGGTGTGTTGTGGGTGGGCAAGAGGAAGTAATTCTGCTAATAAATGGACACATTTGGCTATAGAATCATCCCAAAATCTCCAGTCTTCTTTCTCAGCCCTTAGTAAAGATATTTGACACTGGTTTTCCTTTTCTGTCCTTTGTGCTTCCTTATGACAGTATGACAGTGACCATTTCTGTATTAAGCTTACTGAGGATTCCTGGAAAGTCTGCTGCAACCAGCTTCCTTTCTTCATTCCAGAAAACAAGGTTCTCAGCTTCAGTGTCATGTGTATTGACATTGTTGTCAATACAAACAATTCACATTTTTATACTGAATTAACCCTGTTTAGCTCTAAGCTTAACGCCTATAGACCTTTTAGGAGGAAGTTTAGATTGGGAGCGCCATTATATGGACATTGAATATGCAAAGCAGTTTTTCTTCTTAAATATCCAGCCATTGCTGGACAATGGCTTTTCTTGGGGCATACTATTTCAACATGGGTAACTTCTTTTTTTTTTTTTTTTTTGCCAGTCCTGGGCTTGAGCTCAGAGCCTGAGCACTGTCCTTGGACTTTCTCAAGGCTGGACACGTGAGCCACAGCACCACTTCTGGCTTTTTTTTTTCTATGTATGTGGTACTGAGGAATTGAACCCGGGTCTTCGTGCATGCTAGGCAAACACTCTACCACTAGGCCAAACTCCCAGCCCCAACATGGGTAACTTCTACCAGTGTTCTTTGCCATTTCAGTAAAATCCAAGGGCCTTATAAAACATTCTGATCCCTCATTTTAAATTGTTTAGCAAACTATCCCACGGATTCTAAAGCTTGGTCAACTAAAAGTCTTTAGCTACATGTTTCACCTTTAGCCAAACAGTGTTATCAAGAAGTCAGAGGGCCTGGAGTTTGGCCTAGTGGTTAAAGTGCTTGCCTAGCATGCATGAAGACCCAGGTTTGATTCCTTGGTACCACATATAGAAAAAAAGCCAGAAGTGGTGCTGAGGCTCAAGTGGTAGAGCTCTAGCCTTGAGAAAGTCCAAGGACAGTGCTCAGGCCCTGAGCTCAAGCACAGGACTGGCAAAAAAAAAAAAAAAAAAGAAGTCAGAGAGAGGTCAGAAAATTGTGGTTCCTGGCAGGTTTACTCAGCTGGAACCATCTTGGCTGAGGTGAAAGTTTCTTAGTTACTACAAAAGTGTAGGGCTTGAGGAGAGAACGGGAATTTGGTGAGGAGCAGTGCAATTGCATAGCGATCAATAGACTTCATCACCTTGGTCTCTGAAGGAGATAAAGAAACATTCCATATCAAAAAATAGAAACAATAAAGAAACAATAGTTATTTGATTGTTCTACCTCCACTGGACTAGAATTTTTCTCTGACTGTTAACCTATCCCTACTGTTCATCCAAATATAATCAGAAATCCAGGGAACTATTTGTCCTTTCAAAATAATTCATCTCTTTCTGTATTGACTGTTTCCTGTAGTCAAAGTTTTAGAGTTAAAGAAACCTACTCAAGAGGAAGAAGCATGTATGCATTTTATCAGAGCTTGATCCTTCTAATTCTGATGCTCAAATAGCTGGAATCAAATGAGTAAGCCACTATAACTTATTAGTGACACAATCTCACTAATTTTTGTCTGGACTAGACCGGAATCATGCTCTTTATTCTTTAGTAGCTAGAACTACAATTGTATTCCCCCATACTTGGCCTGTTCCTAGATTTTAAGAGCCTGTTTTTTTTCCCTCCAATTCATGAGGCTCATCCTTACCTTTATATTTGACTAGTTCACTAAAAGCTGACAAAAACATTGTTATCAAAATATAATTTGAGGATTAGAAACCCATATTATGCAAGCAAGATTTTTTTTCATTCAAGAAGTTGAGTGGATGTTGCTGGAGATTTGGAATACACTGGCATATTGGAGATTCTGGTTTCTTTTTGTGCCTGTCTTTCTGTATTTTGTTACTGGCATGAACTGACCTTAAGACACACAATTTGTATTCTGACAGTTGCTATGGTATTAGAATTACATTCTCTATATTTTCCACCTTACAGCTTGCTCATCAGTACAGACTGAAATTTGCCCAAGAAAGATTTCTGCATGATCCTTCCAATTGATACTGATTTTAGAATAATAGCATTTATGTGTTTCTGCTTTTCTATGTTAAGTCTAAAACATCCAATGACTAATAGCAAACCAAATACTACCCATGCTCTTAACAAAAGAACCCTGCTATTAGAGGGCAGAAGTTGGGCAAATAGTGATATATCTTAATCATTTATCACTTCCAACTCTTCAACAGATTTCCACACACAGTGGGCTAATAGTTTAAATGATGAAACAAAATTTCAGGTGAATATATAGCAATCAGCACTATAGGAGGACTTTGAATGTGTCATGTCCTAACAGTATTACATTAATTGTGTCATAAATTTTCTTTAGAAGACAGACATTTATTATAAATGGGTTAATTTGAGGCCCATAATTAAATTCCTTGCCAAATGGCAAATAGCCAGTGAGAAGTACTGCCATGATATTTGACCTTCTTTTCTCCTTTCTTACTTATTCCAGTGACTTTCTGTTTGTATTTTCCCCCCTAAATTAGCCTTGTTCCTGGGAAAAGCAAAATAGCCAGGTTTATAGATTGTACTGCTTCTGGGTTTATACCCTCTTGAATTATTTAAACAAGCCTCAGTATTTATTTTGTATTTGCTTGCTGAAAAGTGATTGTCAGAATCATATAGTTCAATAATAAAGTCCAAATGATTTTGCATGATGATAAATTACAATTACACTAAATTTTAAAACGTTCTACAATTTGTGTGACCCAAAGAGTACTGCTTCTGTCATGTTCAGCAATATTTCTTCATCTATATAATCACATATATGTATATGAATATTAATGTAGAGTGATATATGCAATATATTGATAAATTATATATAATCTATGTATGTACATTCTACTCCCTTAGCCTGTTACATGCAGAGCTAATTTTATAAGGTAACTTTTGTGTTATCCATCCAACATTTGTTCATGTTTCCTAAGGATCTTTGGGTCGTACATAAAAACAGATCATGTGGCCAATTCTAGAATATGCAATGATGTTTTTGTCATGACAAAAATATATATTTACCTAGTATTACATTTCCCATTAGAGAACTGAAAACCTTATTAATTAAAACCAGCACACATTACAATAATTGTGCTGCGATGCATTGGAACCCCAAAACACAAAAGTTTGCAAAGGTGTCAAGTTTTAAGAGGTAATTTGTAAAGCTTTACATATACATTTAATAAAACTCCTAGGCCCTCTCTCACAGTGCTAGTGAAGTGGTCTTTGCATGGGCTGTCATGAAGAACTCTATCTACTGATGGTGTTGCAAATATTCAACCTAATAAGAAAACTTAATCTTTCATCATTTTAGGTTAGCATGGGATTCCTGCACAGTTCTTTAATCACCTGCTCTAAATATCACTCAAAAACCAAAACACCTTTAACTAAAGTATGATATATTCTAGGAAGATTCCAATGGTGTGACTCCTTTGAAAAAATAACTTTGAATTTAACAAAGTGAATACTAGGACACTGAAAATTTTGTTTTGGTGGAAGTTAAAGTTAAGGAGGGGGGTGCAGATGAATGGAGAAAGGAGGGGTGAGCAAATGTATCTGTAATATTAAATATACTAAGTAAATTGAGGAGGGGGTTGGGAAGAATGAGTGGGGATGATATTGATCATGGTATGTTGTAACCACAAGCTAGAATGCTGAATTGAAACCCCACTGCATAACTACTTAAAGGTAATCAAAGAAATAGTAATAAAAATATTTTAAAATGATATTGTCATAATTTTAAAGTAGTATTCTAATTTTACAACTTTGTTTAAACTATAGTGCAATTTTCTTTCTTCTTTCTAAACAATAGCAAATGTTTTCATGTACTATGTGAATTTATTTCTTTATTCTTTTTTCCCTTTTCTTTTTCTTTCTTTCTTTCTTATTTTTTCCTTTTGGTTTATTCTCTGTTGCTGTGATATCTGACTTTGGTACACTGTATATTGGTTACAGATTTATATGTGTATTTGAATCAGGGAAGAGAAGGGCAAAAACAAGATGATTAGAGAAAGGACAAAGGATGAATCCGTTTAACAGTGATATTCATGGGACATTATGTTGGAAATGAACTTTAAAACTTGGGAGGGGGTGGGGAGAAGGAAAGTGGGAAAAATAGATGGGAAGGGGTAACAATGATCAAGAAGTAATGTGCTCACTACCTTATGAATGTCACTGCAACCCCTCCATATATAACCCTGATAATAAAATAAAAAAGTCGTTGTAGGCCGGGAGTTTGGCCTAGTGGTAGAGTGCTTGCCTAGCATGCACGAAGACCCGGGTTCGATTCCTCGGTACCACATACATAGAAAAAAGCCAGAAATGGTGCTGAGGCTCAAGTGGTAGAGCTCTAACCTTGAGAAAGTCCAAGGACAGTGCTCAGGCCCTGAGCTCAAGCCCATATCTGGCAAAAAAAAGTCATTGTATTCATAAACTGATTTTTGAATAGTAACTCTGGTACAATTACTTAAAAATGGCTGAAAGAACTTTTAATAATACTTCTTAAACTATCATTTATTCATCCATTCTGGTGGTGATGTTAGGTATCATGAGATAAAAATATATTCCACAATACATTTGAAGAATGTTCATTAGGAACGCCTTTCTTATTGAAAATTTTTAGATTACCCCTTAGGATGATGTGTTTTTTTGATAATTCACTCTAGTGTGTGCTTTATCTTGAGTTTTAACTGAATAAATGAGGGGAGAAACTCTTATGAAGGAAACAAAGAAATCAGACAAGTAAAAGCAAAAGAACTTTATGTCCAAATTCCATGAAAAGCCCCTGAAGACGATCCTTGCACACTGGCTATGTATCACAGACTAGGAGCCAGCATCCCTGAAAAGTACACATAGCTCAATGATTCAGTGCCACACAGCTCAAAGCACACTCTGGAAGTGCTGCCTTTGGTAGCAATAATGGCCAGCCAAATGAAATGCCTTGGTGCTTCAGTGACTGAAATGAAGTTTCTTTTATTTCATATATTTTTATTGTAATTAATAGAAGGGTTACATTATATTCACAGATAGAAGGTGCATGTTTCACAAACATTGATACCTGTGAAACGATGCTTGGGATGCTTAGAAATGTATTTTAGAAAATAGCAATCAAAGCAATTCATTTCTGACAGTATACAGTTCAGGCCTATGTAGCTAAAAAACAAATTATTTAATAACCTTGACCTACTTAAGCTTTGCTAACTAGATGTATGAAGTATGGAAAATGGATAATTATCTTAGTCAATGAGGGAGAGTATATGTCATATCTAAACAGTCTTTATGGAGACACTTGAATTGTAACCTTGGTTTATTTTACAGCTTAGTTGATTCTCTTTTCACCTGTAGACCTTTTGATCTTTGGTGTTGTATATACCTTGCAAAAATAATTACATTTTTAATATAAGTTACATTTTAAAGTAATCCTCATTTTCTTCTAAAACTGGGTGCAATCAATCAAAACAGTGTTATGACACTTTGCATTTTTCTTTGAAGCTATTTTGTGAACTGTAATCAAAACAATTTTACTGTTCCAAATTCATACTCATGGGGGTACCTAAGCTCACCACTGGTTATTATACATAGTTAACTAACATATCCAGTCTTACAAGCTGAAGATCTGCTGCCATTAAAATTATTTGTCATTTACAGCAGGCATACACTAGGTTTTTTTTATTGAACGATTTTATTAACACTGATTTTTACATCATATTTCAAATTTTATGTTTAATAAACAAGTATTCAAGAAGGGGATCTCACTGGCACATAGATTTTAGAACATAATTAAAATTAAGCTGAAAGTTTGTATGTCATAGATACATATCGATCTATATAACATTATATTCCATCATAGATTTTTATGCCTATGTAGTTACATTTATATCTCCAAGACTATATCCCTAATCTTGGTTACTCGAATACTGAGCATCGCTCTTGTACTGTTTGGATCTAATATCTACATAGCAGGGAGACCATGTGCTTTTTGTTCCTTTGGTCTTGACTTATCTCATTCATTATGATTTGCTCTGGTTTCATCCACTTCCCAGTGAATGCCAATATTTTATCTTGTCTATTGGCTATATAGAATGCCCTTGCATATATGTACCACATTTTTTGTATCCATTCATCTGTAGTGGGATATCTGGGTTGTTTCCATCGCTTGGCTATTGTGAATAGTGTAGCGATGAACATGGCTGTGCAGGTGTCCTTATGATATCCTAGGTTATGATACTCAGGGTAAATGCCCAGGAGTGGTATGGCGGGATCATAGGAAAGGTATATTTTTAGTTTTTGTTTTAGTTTTAGTTTTTTTTTTTCCAGTCCTGGGCTTGAGTTCAGGGCCTGAGCACTGTCCTTGGACTTTCCTCAAGGCTAGTGTTCTACCCTGTGCCACCGCACCACTTCTGGCTTTTTCTATGTATGTGGTGTCGAGGAATCAAACCTGGGTCTTCATGCATGCTAGGCAGGCACTCTATCACTAAGCCAAACTCCCGGCCCTATTTTTAGTTTTTTAAGAAACCTCCAAACTGCCTTCCAGTGTGGCTGTACTAGTTTCCATTCCCACCAGCAGTGCAGTAGGGTTCCTCTTTCTCCACAATCCCACCAGCATTTGTCATCTGAGTTCATCTGAGTTCAGAATATTGGCACTAGGTGTTTCTTTTTTTTTAATATTCTAAACACTAGCTTCATTACCTACTCAAAAGTAATTACCTTAGTATCTTCTCCATGATATTTCTCCTCTGTATCCTCCTTCCATTTAAATGTTACAGGTTAACAATCTTATTAATAAATTCAAATTTATATATATTCTTCTATTCCAAGGGCAAGGTAAAATATCTTTACTAAGATGAATTTTATGAAGCATCAAATTTAATACTAAATATTAAACTAGTATCTACTGTATATGCCAATGGACTGAAGAAACTACTAAATAAGGGAATGACTTTTGATAATTTTGCCTTAAAAGTAAATCTACAAAACATAAAAATGAATTCCAGTTATGACATCTTCATATGCAATAACATAAATGTATGTATGAGTATAGTTTCTTTGTGTAGGTATTAGTTTTATTTAATATATAAATAGTTATGGAGAGTTTATTTTACTCATTAACTTATTTAGTAGGGTAACCAGGGTCCTTGAGATGGAGAGTCCATAGTTATGTTTCAATAAGAGCCTTGCATGTCAAAATACATGTCAAATTAACATGTAATTGTACTTGTGTAGTTTGTTGGGTGGAAATTATAAGCTTTAGTCATGCCTTATTTTGATTATTAAAGATGATTAAAAAGTCAAGATTATTTACCAGTCTCTACATTCTTTAAAGTTCCACAACATACAATTGAGGTTTTTCCTTAAATGATTGATATTTTTGTCTAAAAGAGTTACTATGATCTTCATTCTTACACTTCAATCAATCTGTCTACATCTTGTAATTATAATGAGTCTATCACTGAGGAATTGTTTATTAAAGAGCTATGCTTAAGCTCAAACCTATAATCCTAGCTACTTAGTAGGGTTTGATTTGAAGGATGGTGGTTCAAATCCAGCCTGTGCAGTAAAATCCATGAGACTCTTATCTCAAAATAGCCACTCTATAAAAAGCGAGAAATGGCAGTGTTGCTCATAGTGATAGCATGCTAGCCTTGAGCCAAAAAGTTCAAGGACAGCACTCGGGCTCCGAGTTCAAGCCCCACAACAGACAACAAAAGAAAGGAAAACAAATATGCTTTAAAATCAGTTTAGAAAGACAGGACAAGATTGGGCATGTTGGTGCCTACCCATGATCTTAGGTATTTGAGAGATGAAGGTAAGACAGTTCTCATTTGAAGTCAGCCCTAGAAAATTTGCATAAGACCCCACCTTAATCAATAAAAATCTGAGTGCCACAGAATGCACTTGTCATCTTGGTTACATGGGAAGTGGAAATAGAAGGATCACAGTCAGGCTTGACTGTGTAAGAAGACTCTTTAAAACATGAGTGAAGCAACAGTAACAGTGCTAAGTAATAGTGCACTTGCCTGTCAAGTACAAGGCATGAGTTCAATAAAAAAAAATGTATTCATTACTTTACTTATGTAACTGTAACTTCTCAGAAGGCTTTTTAAAAAGGTAGGAAGAGGGTTGGGAGTTTGGAATAGTGGTAGAGTGCTTGCCTCACATGCATGAAGCCCTGGGTTTGATTCCTTGCTACCACACACACAGAGAAAAAAAAAACAGAAATGGGGCCACCCTCAGGTGGGAGAGTACTTGTCTCCCAAACTCTAAGCACACTTGTCTATCATGTCTGATAATTGATTCTGCTTCCTTTGGCAAATTCTAAAAATTTGAAATTGACCAAAAACATGGTAGGATGCTTTCCATTTTCTGTTTCAGGATTTCAGTGACATCAATTTTTCCTCAGATTTTATAGAAACATGATGTACAAAATTACTAAACACTAATTCTTAGAGAGATTATGCACTCTTCATTAATTATACATCTCCATCAAGTTACAAAATGTTAAACAAGTTCATTTGCCGGATTTTCAGAGATTTTTCATATACTAAAATGTATGTAAATCTCTAGTAATAGAAATATTTAGCATCTATTATTTAATCATAAAACACCTATTAATTCTTAATAGCACAAGTAAGGAGAAGAATACCGCAAGAGGAATGTTAATTTAAGTCAAACACGCGAACTTCCTTTTATAGATGGCAAGTTAGGAGCTAGACCTCTCAGTTGATCGCACAATGAGCATGTGTAGTCTCTTCTCTGGCTCTATTTTATGTGAGAGTAATGGCATATTTAAAATGAAACTTCTGAACATCTGAAGCATATGGAAGAGGTGCCATGAAGGAAATTGAGCGAGATGGCTGGAAAACAGGATATCATTTGCAAAACCAATGCAAGCTCCTGATTCAGATGAGAATGGTGACAGAGATATATCCAGCAGGAAATGAGGCTAACTGGTAGTAGGCATGTAGAGAGCAGAAGGCAGATGCTTATGTTCCCACCAGGTAAATAATACTTCAGTGTACACCTATTAAAATGGTGTGTCTCACAAATGGATAATCAGATGGTGTGGGGTTTGTACTGTTAGATAGGTCCTGTCCATTCGATTTGGTAATTCTTCATGCAATAGAAAACTATCAGCAATCATTCCTACACAAATACTATTCACAGACAACATCCACTAAGACAATGAAAGGTGCCAATATACTTTCTGTCACTTCAGTCTTAAAGACAGATAAGAAGAAAAGCAACTGTTGAAAAATATTTTTTAAGCAATCCCAAAGAAGCCTTCCTATTGGAAAGGAAGATAACTAAAAGAATAGCAATACACTGAAAGAATAAATAATGATACAATAAAATGTAAAGTGCTATTTTTGAAGAGAAGCAAATGTGGAAAACAAGCCATGCAAAATGTCTTATTATCTATTCAACCTAATTTGTATTCTGATTTACTAACTTTTCAATATTTAAAGCCGACAATTTGGAAGAAAAAAGGAGACCTAATGGTAACAGCATAGAATATTAATCTTGTCCTTTGCAGAAAGTAGGAAAAGAAAAAAATAGTTTTGCAAAAATTTTATTTTTGAAAGTGGCTTGAGTGATGATATGATGAGGCAAAAGTGTGTCATTGTATCAAAACATTCAGAGATTCACAAATAGCTATAAATAAAATAAAATACATGATAGGTAGCAGTGGTGTCTAGTTGTAGATGAGTATGAACCGTAAACAACAACAACAACAAGAACAAAAATCCATGGTTTTGTTTGAGGTCAGATTATTTAAATGATACAAGCTTATAATGTAGCTCAGTGGTAGATTGCTTAACATATGTCAGGCCATGGATTGAAACCTTATTACTGAAAAAAAGAAGAATATAATCTATGTTGATCTGTTACTTTAGGAAGAGTAATGAGTCAAACAAAGTTGGATTTAGCAAAATAGATGAAAATACAGCTTGTTTCTCAAAAGAATTGAAAAGAGATAAATGTCTTAAGATCTTTTCCGTTCAGAGATAGAAATTGATTCACATTGTCTTTCTAGGATTTTAGATAGAATTTTAACAGTATACATATTTTGCAGCAGCTTTGTATCTCAGCATCGGTCAAATACTTTCAATAGAACAAACATTCAAATTCTGGTATTTTCCAAAGAGGAGGCACCAAAATGTTAGTGATTAATCAAAAAGACATCACCAACTGAACTAGCACTAATATGCATTAACATTTTTCTGTATCTAAATTACTAACGGGACAGTATAAAATACACTGTTTAAAGTGGACACAATATTCATTCTTATGCTGTCCATTCCTTGAAAATAAGCATGCATATAATCCACATTCTTGTTCACATTCAAATATATATTACGAGCATATGTGATATAAGACTTGCAGCCTGTTTTTCTATGTATAACGTTCATTGATTAATTAAAAGAACAGTTTGAAAGGAAGAAATTGTTTCATATAGAAACGTATTTGAAATTTTATAAGCTTTCATTTGTTCATGGTAGATATATTGTCTGTAGTTTTTCTAAGTTAATTATTAACCTTGTGCTCTCATTCAAGGTAGAGACAGATTAGTAATGGCTCCAATCAAGAATTCTTAAATATAGCTTCACAGAAAATTTGGTTATCTTTATTTTTTACATGATTAATTATTCATGCTAATATTTTGTATACTTAAATAAGCCTAAGTGCAAGTCTATTTCTTTGATTTTTGTTCTGTTGTTGAGAATGCTTGTATTAGTCACAATTAATGCTGAACACATATCTTCTTATTTGTGAATCCTGAAAATTAGCAGTCTTCTTCATTCTTGGTATCTCATATTGTGTAATACTGATGCCAGGATTTTGCCAAATTCAGAGCTAAGCTTTACTAAACAGTAAGCAGACTTGAATATGGGAAATGAATCACGCATACTTCTCTTTTCAAATATAGATATCATATGTGCTAAAGACCACACTGACAGAGTATTTTCTAAGTGTGATGAGATTAGGAACAACACAACACATTATCAAGATTAAAAGGAAAAAATATTTTCTCACTAAGCCATTATCCTAGACATTATTATTTGATGGGATGCATATGCAAATGTGGTCATTTGCATGATCATTCACTTTCTCCTGTGGTCTGCTTGTTGGATGTGCAGTTCTATGTCCCTACATGGCTATGCTCTTTGGAGGGGATTTCTGCCTCTTGATTTATGGAAAGACTGAGGTAGCAAAGTAGTTTGTGAAAAAGATGTCAATCTCTGCCCCGAACATCCAATATACCTTCTGCATACTTTCCAAAGATGAGCAATAATTGGATATATTATTTAAATATATGTAAGCAGATAGAATGTAATTTCTTTCTGGGTTTTAAGACCATTGCTGTGTGGAATTAAAAACAATGTGTAAAATGTAATTTTTGAGACACTTTTTAGTCTGTTTTCATATAGAATGAATTTGTGGCTACTGTCTAAGCTTATGATTAAATAACATTATTTTTTATAAGAGAATAAATAGCCTGAGGAATAATGACAGCATTTCCATTCACCTCTATCCAGCTGAACAAGAGTAAGAGTAAAAAATGATACTTTACAATTTTCTTGAAGTAAATTATCTTAATTTGATTCTTAAATTTCCTTTTCTTGTCATTATTCTATAAAGTACAACATATTTATTTCCTTAGATCCAAAGACTGTAAAATACCCTAGAGTTCTTTCTTTACTAGAATATAAAACTCAGTAATTTCAGCTTCACAATAGGAAATATGTTTGGCAGGGACAGGGTTTGCATTTTATTTTATAAATTATTCCTCATGAACTATTTTTATCATTTAATATTTAAAATGCTCCTCATATACAATCACGTATGTTGCTGATGATTATAAAATAGATTTCATATGATTGTATGAATTAGTTCTAATTATATTAGCATCTTATTAATACTATAAAAGAATCCACAATAACCCAGTGTCCTTAAATTTTCCTTGGAAATATTTTCAATTATGTAGTTTGTTTGCAATTTTGAACTAAATATAAAGCAGCATTGGAGATGAATGGCATCATACTAGCTTATGAGCTATGAGATCATGTATTTAGCTTCTATTAAAAGCCAACTGTTTGGTTGAGTTCCACTTTAATTTCATTGTACAGTTCTCTATTTTTATATCACAAGAACACTTCATTCTGCACAGAGCCTGTTGTGTTTCAGTAAGAAAGAAGGAATTGCACTCTTTCTTCCTTTCTTTTATAACTTTATTTTCTCTGCTGGCTGCCCCAGTCCACTTATGTTTAGTGGAAGATTACAACATGGCAGCATGAAGTATGAAGAAGCAACATAATAACTGGGGGACTTATGAAATCAGCTAACAATAACGAACAAATAAGTAATCATGAAGACAACAGAGCTAGTGAATGATTGGTTAGTAGACTTTTTTTTTTAAACAGTGAACATTGTCTCTTGTTTACAATTGCCAATTTGTTCATTTTTCGCCTTGCAAACAGATCCTACCAATTTGCAGAGTTATATTAAATATAATGTTGTTGTGAATGTAAGTATTTGTAACTAAAACTTCTTTATTTTCTTGCATTTGGGCGATTTTCCCTTAATTTGACCTTTAAGATCCAATAAGTAATCTATGATAATTGCAATAAAATGCTAAATGTACCTAGTTTTGCCTTGCAATGCAAAACAAACAGAAAACTTATGAATCAATCACAAATTTTCAAATGTTCAGAAGTGGAAGTGGAAGTGTTTAATATGCCTTTACAGTCCAATGAACAATAACTAATTTTATGTTTTTATAAAAAGTGTTCTGGATAATAATAAAAGCATATTTTGAAGATTAGCCTGTTGTTAACTAAGCAAGTTAAGAGTTCTTTTCTTTCATTTATTTTCTATTATGATGATTTTCAAATGCAAAGATAACATTTCCTTATAAAAAGCCAAAATACTTAAAAAAAATAGTGGTATTTTATAAGATTGGACTTTCTTCTCAGTTTATGTGCCAATGAATTTACAGTTTACTGGATTTTACTGGATTTTGTATGGTGAAAGAAAAAAAGGAAGTACTTATCTCTAACTGAAATCAGAATGTTCATTTAAGAAGTATCATAGCTTCAGGAGTTTGTCCTAGTGGTAGAGTGCTTGCTTAGCAGGCATGAAGACCATGAAGACCAGGGTTCCATTCCTCGGTACCACATACACAGATAAAAGCTGAAGTGGTACTGTGGCTAAAGTGGTAGAGCACTGGCCTTGAGGAAAACCCAATGACAGTGCCCAGGCCCTAAGTTCAGTCACCAGGACTGGGGAAAAAAATCAAAGAAGAATCATACTTGTAAAATTTCTTTTTTTTTAAACTTGTGATTCATCATTTTTCTACTATTTTAGAATCATCTCTAAATTAGTAGCCTAAACTCCTTGAAATAAGAAAAAGGTTGTTCTTAGAAATTCTCAGATTACTAAAACTCTTTTGGTTGAAATGGCATTGGGTATTTTATGATAACCCCATACAGAAAGTTCGTCCAAAGTCGGGGAAGATGATTAGGACAAAAACCCTTCTTCAGAGAATAATTCTGCAATGGAGTATAAAATTAACTACACATGGAGTCAGAAAATTTAGAATTTGATTTGGTATTACCATTACCTGGCTATTAAAAGTCAAATCAGTTAGCTCACAGATCAGGAAATTTTTGACAACTATATTCATGTAAATAGTACATATACATCCTACATGCAACTGTAAAAATAAAACTGTTTTAAATAAAAATAAATCCAAATAAAATGTAAAGAACAAAATAAAATGGGATATTTATGTTCAATTTATTTGCTTGTTGCCTATATTAAACTGTAAGAAAAAGGGAAAAGATATGTTAGATATTTTAGTAATTACTCAACATACTACACACATACCATCACAAAACTGGGAAAATTAATTTGAACATGAAGTTGTTAAACATTTTAGAGCATCTTTTTGTAAAGTCACAAAAAGATGTCCTGATCAACAGTCTGAAGATTAAATGCTGTTATTCCATGAAACTACACAGCTATTGCTGAAATGTTAAACCTGTAGTTATTTCCTACTTAGAAGCATTAAGATACTCTGATCTGTGATGGAGTCTATATGCCATTTGCTGCAAGCAAGTTACTTGTGTGGAGCTCTAGGACGTCTTCTAGCTTTATGTGATGGGATTCCATTTCTCACTTCCTGCCACCACCCAATCTATCTAGATTCTCTTCCTTCATATAAATTTTGTTTAATTTCCCCCCATTAAATAGGAAAGGTTATTTGACAAGCAAATTTTGGGTAGTACTCACATGCCATTTTAGGCACATGACTACCATTATAAGAGCACTGAGGCTCTGGGCTTCCCCTGCCCATTTGTTCATTCAGATCTGAGATAGATTAAATATGGCTCACATTTACATGTACGATTTTTCTCCTTGCAGAACTTACCTGTCACAAGGGGAAGAACAAACTGGAGCCTAAGAAGTGTGATGTTAGCACATGGGGATTTAATACAGTGACTGCTGTATTTAAATTAAAAAATAAGAAATCTAGAAAGAGTGTAATTATGTGAACTGGAATAGTGCCAAACCACTACTGCGTCCTCAAGGCCTTAGAGATTTTCAAGAGGTGACCAGACTGTCAGTGTAAAGGACACCACAGGGGACACATATATCACTGGGGACAATTATGTATCAAAAAGATGTGGATTTTATTTCTCACAGTGTAGTGACTCTGGTCTAGATAACAACACAAGGACAGGGTGAAATGTCCTAGAGAAATCCCTTTCAAAATAGGCTTTTTATGAAGCACTTTAAAAACCAATATTTGGCTTGTATTTTATAGAGTATTGTCTAGGTAAAGGTAATATTGCTAAGTTTAAAATAGAATTCTGATTAGGTAAGTACCTCCATTTTCAGCTGATCAGATACAATTCAAAGGTGAGGAACTTGGTAAATTCATTTTGTGCTTTGAAATTTTAAAAAAGCACATAGTAGACTAAACATTTTTAAAATTTTTAATATTAATTTTTCATTTCAACTTATTTAATATAGAGGGTTACCATAAATCCATATGGACTTAGTGAAAAGTGACTCCACTTTTATATTTGAGTTTTTATAAAGGTCATAAAAATGGATGCACTGGCAACAATGGATTAATTAACTGTAGCACTGGTTCATTAAGAGGAGTCACCACCACCAGGCTCAGTTAGCTTTACCCTACGTATCTTTCCATTTAAATTAGCTGCTACATAGACAGACTTTTCTGCTTACATAACTACATTTTTCATTCATAATCATTGTTAATAATTATGTAATATTACAATGTAAAGTATTTTATAAGCTAAACTACACTACAGTGTTCATAATAAAGGAATGTTTACATTGTTTGCCCATGTAAACCTCTCTCAAACCAAGGTTCTACTTCTCAGTGGCAAAAACTTTCCATTATTTTGATGCTTTTATTGTGTGCATCACATCATATTTCTTACATAAATGCATATACATTTATATTTATCTTTATGTATATACATATTTTTTTGCCAGTCCTGGGGCTTGAATTATGGGCCTGGATACTGTCCCTGAGCTCTTCAGCTCAAGGCTACCATCATACCTTTGAGCCACAGTACCACTTCCAGTTTTGTAGTGGTTAACTGTAAATAAAAGTCTCATGATCGTTAATGACCAGGCTGGCTTTGAATCACGATCCTCAAATCTCAGTCTCTTGAGTAGCTAGGGTGACAGATGTGAGCCACCATACCTGGCTCTCTGGAGGGGATGTGGTCAGGAGGGATCACTACTACACTGTTGGTGGGAGTGCAAACTCGTTCAACTACTATGGAAAGCAGTATGGCAGTGCCTCAAAAGGCTAAACATAGAGCTCCCCTATGACCCAGCAATTCCACTACTTGGCATTTACCCAACCATACAGAAACTAGGGCATACTAAATCCACTACTATAACAATGTTCATTGCAGCATTATTTACCATAGCAAAGATATGGAACCAACCTAGATGTCCCTCAGTTGATGAGTGGATCAACAAGTTATGGTATTTGTACACAATGGAATTCTATGCTGCTGTCAGAAAGAATGACATTGCCCCATTTGTTAGGAAATGGAAAGACTTAGAAAAAATCATATTAAGTGAAATAAGCCAGACTCAAAGGAACTTAGGCTCAATGGTTTTCCTCATTCGTCATAATCAGTAGAAACCTTGGGCTCTACTAGCAGAGATCTGCAATAGAGCAAAACCTTGATACATAAGGCCATATAGTATGAACTTAATTGAAAGGACCTCCAGGATATTGAAACAAAAGCCATATAACGAATGATTGTTGTCCTTAATGTACTATGTTATCTCTCGTCCCTTTTGCTGTCCCTTGGGTATCTCATATTGTTACAGTTATCTGATATATTTGTTATTTGATATATTGGATTTATTTGTATTTGGTTATTTGAAATTGGATAGGGAAGGGGGGAAAATCAAGACAGGGGGGTAAGTGGGGGGGAGGGTAATGGGGACCAAGACATGTGAAAAGGTATCAATGTATGTGAATTAATGCACCCTCTATCTGGCAAATATTATGTAACCCTTTTATTAATTACAATAAAAATATTAAAAATTACTTTAACCAGTTTCTATTCATACATTTTCAGTATATTTGTAATTATACTTGTTTGTGGTTGGGTGTTTTTTAAAATTAGAGTGCACTCATTGAAACTTCTTTCATTGAGAGATACAGCCCATGTCCAACTCCCTTAAATTGGGATGAAAGTAATTTGAATCCCAAATTACTTGAATCCCAAATTACTTGATTCCCAAATGACTTATGCCATGCAATAGATTGCCTTTGACTTTGAAGCTAGGTATTATCACATTCCTGTATGTGTTGGTGAGGGCCATCCCTGAAAGGACAATCATGCATTACAGTCTGGACTCCTGCCAATTACATGGAGACCAGACTTATTCCTTTCCCTGGAGTGAGGCATCAGACTTAGGCATCTTTTGTCAGGTTGCTATGGCTCAGAGCCCCTACCAACTTGGCATGAAACCGGCTTAGCACCATTCTGCTTTCTGAGTCTATGTCTATTTGTCCTTCTGCTTTCTCTTCTGAAGGACTCAGTGCCCTGACTCCTGACAACTTTTCCTATCTCTCTTGACTCCTTCAGAATTGCTTCATAGGAGTTTCACCCCCATAATATCTTAGACATCTAATCCAGATTTGATATCTGCTTCTACAAGAACTCAAAGGCACACACCAGAGCAGAAATGGGTGGCTAGCTTTCTCTTGGTCTAATGGGCCACTCCCTTTCCAGCCTTGACCATTGTGACCCTGTTATGCCATGGTGAAATCCAGAAAATGTGGGGAGACCTAGGAATGGCCATCATGTATAGCCATAGTAGGCATCGCGACTGGTATCTAGGAGCAGTCAACAGATTTATAAGAGACCCAGTGGGACCCTTCCATCCTCAGCCACCCTCTCAACCCTAAATTTTCCATCTTCTCATTATATTGAAAATGAGCCATTCCCAATATCCTAGAGTTTCTGACAAGAGGAAAGATTAGCATAGCTATTTTTAGCTAATAAACTCTGCTTAGTTTTTGTGGGTTGAGAATTTTTAATCAGTTTTAGTTTATCCAGGGACAATCATGTGGTTTAATATGAAATTATATATTTCTTGGTAATTTTTGCAATTTTTACTTTACAGGTACTTCAAGGGCCAGCGTGTGGGTGTTCTGATGTTATTTTTCAGCTTCCAGTTACACACACACACACACACACACACACACACACACACACACACACACACAGAGGCACCACAGAGATCTTTTTTTAACTAAGTATTTTTAGTTATATTTTTCACTTATGATAAATATAGAAGTATTCATTTAACCTGAAAATGAAAGAATTTTTTGGTTGAAAATAATTTTCTCTTAAAAGCCATTGTTCTACTCTCTTTGGAAACTATTACCCATGAATTACAATAAAATAATGATTTTCAAAAGTTTCATATTTAAATGTTATTTTTACACCTCTGAAATAATTTGAGGTCTTCACTTTATACCTAGTGTTGTATAATTTTATAGTGCCTTTTTGTGGATTGATAATTTTTGTCATTTTCAGGGCCTGGCAGCTGTCCCTGGGCTAGCACTTTATAACTTTGAGGCACTTCCTGTTCTCTGGTGGTTAATTGGATATGGAGTCTCATAGAATTTCCTTCCTGTGCTGGCTTCTTACTGGTATCCTCAGATCTCAACTCCTTCCTTCCTTCCTTCCTTCCTTCCTTCCTTCCTTCCTTCCTTCCTTCCTTCCTTCCTTCCTCCTCTTCCTCCTCTGCTCCTCCTCCCCTCCCTCTCTCTCTCTCTCTTCCTTCCTTCCTTCCTTCCTTCCTTCCTTCCTTCCTTCCTTCCTTCCTTCCTTCCTTCCTTTCTTCCTTCCTTCCTTCCTTCCTTCTTTCCTTCCTTCCTTCCTTCTTTCCTTCTTTCCTTTCTTCTTTCCTTCCTTCCTTCTTTCCTTCCTTCCTTCTTTCCTACCATCTTTCTGTCCTTTCTCTCTGTCTCTCTTTTGTTTCTCTTTCTTGCTCACTGGTGCTTCAATTTGAACTCAGGTTCTTACATTTCTTGAGCTTATGCTCCACCACTTAGCCACATCTCCAGCTTGGCTTTTTTTTAAACCAGGCTTGGGACTTGAACTCAAGGCCTGAGCATTGTCCTTGCACTTTCTCAAGGCTAAAGCTCTACTACTTGAGGTACAGCATCATTTCCAGCCTTTTCTATATATGTGGTTCCAAGGAATCAAACCTGGGTCTTTGTGCATTCTAGGCAAGCACTCTCCCACTAGGCCAAACTCCTGGCTCCTAGCTTGGCTAGGAATTAATTTTTAGAAATAAATATTAATAAAGTTAATCTTTAGAAATAAATTTTTTAGAAAGTATCGTTTCAAGATATTTAATGATAGGTTTTTAAAAAGTACCAAGCTCTACTGAAATGTATTCTCTAAAAACATATTCAACTTTGTCTTAAATAAATACGGAGAAAGGTGATTGTAGCAAGAGTAACCTGTAAATTTGGGTTACCAATGCTGAATCTGATACAGGTGTATGGAAATGGTAGAAGAAGCTATTACAAAATAGAAGACAATAAGGAAGAGACAGTTGATATTGTTTATGATTTCAGAGGTATGTTGATTTTAGGTATAGATAAAGTTTATATTATAGAAAGAAAGGTGGGTGAGTCAGAAGACTTAAGGATATCATTGGAGTTAAAATCCTAAGAATATTTTTTTCCTGTTTAGACAATACTATTTTCAAAGAAGAGAAGACAGAACAGTCATTCGCAAAGGAAGTGAACCAAAAATATCATCAGGAGATGGCAGTATTGAGCACCTTAAAAACGTGGAAGAGGGAGTTTTGACCAGTCCATCCAAATCCTTTGGGACACATCTGGATAGAGTGGTGGGTTTGTTTGCGTATTTGTTTTCATTCCTCTAATTATTATATTCACTTATAATGGGTGGCACTGGTCATTCCATCATGAGTTAGATAGTGTGATACACCACTGTGCTTCAATTCCCAAGTGGACACCTGAACCTTCAGCACTTTGAAGTGTTACTCCATTAAGATAGAGCCTTTCAAGAGGCAATTAAGTACAAATAATATTGTTATCATGAACCTTAATCAAATCTGACAAGGTGGGCTTCTCTGAGAAGGAAAGTAGAATACACAGAGAGACAGAGGGAAACCAGGAGAGGAAACTGAGAGGAGGCCATTAGCCAAGATTAAAGTGAATCCCTGGAACATGCATGCTATTCTCAGGGCTGGCTCCCTGAGATGCACACCTAAAGACTGCCTGAGTCAACTGTTTTCTCCTCTACGATGTCTACAATGTCTACACATACAAAAACTATTGAGATGTAAGGAGGGCAGTTTTGAATTTCCTCACCTAAGAGAAAGTTTGAGGGGATATGATCTGAAGAAGTTTCATTGAAGAGGGGCAAAATGAAAAATTTAAAGGCATGATCAAGTCTCTATATCTAGCTTTGAACATTTGTTCTTTTCAGAAAATTATTTATTTCTATCTCTAAAATACTAGTTGTATACATATTAGTTTTTTAATTTTGTCTCAACTTTTGGATAGGTTTGAATTTCAATAAGGTATTGTTAATAAACATATGCCTAATCAAATTAATCATTGTCTTGCTTTTTATTTATCCAATGAGTGTTCATAAGCGTTAGATACAAGAAATTTATTGAAAGGCTTTCATGTTCACCTAAACACATACTACTTCATTTTCTTTAGAACATTAATCTTTCTGTTTATCATTGTTTTCTTTTCATGTGTTCCATCTCTGTCACCATATCACAAATTCATAAGAACACAATAAAAAATTCTTGCAATTTCATGTGCTATCACATAAAATTACTACCACCTCTCCAAAGAAGAAAACATTTCTATGACTGCACATGAAACTGTATCTTCAGCACTATCTTTCATTTGGCATTGTCTTTCTTTTATTCTCAGTATCCATGGTTGCATATGGAGATTCTATTAACGCTCCTGCTGTGCTTGAAAACTAGTTCTCAAGAACTCACTGTCACTTCTGTGAGAAAACTTGGATTCCCAGATTCTGAACAGTGCTCATTTAAGAGGAAAAAACATGCCTCTGTGTCTTGTTATTATCATCTCCCAGCTTTACTAGTGATGAGGTAGTACAAGAAGAAGTAGAAAGAAACTCAATTCCAATAGGAGATGATTTTTATGGTAAATCTTGAGACTACTGTGTAACTAACTCTCCCAGGGTCACATTTCCACTTGCTTGTTGCTCAAATATCGCTAAGTAAAAGAACACAAGGTAGAATTTACCACCAACCTCTTATACCTGAGGGTATAAGGGTACACATACCCTTAGCAGCATCAGGGTACACATACTTATCGAAAGACCACACACTGAAAATCTTTTCTATTGTGTCTTTATTAGCCTGTGAATCTGAGCCATTCATTTAGAAATTTCTGTAGCTAGTAAAAGACAAATGACAAAAAAAATGAGTTTCCTGCTCCTTGTGTTTTCTAGGAAAATTTCTCGCTTATATTCAAAAATTATCTAACAAGCTCTGCTTATAATTTTTTTATTTTATTTTATTGCTAGGGTTATGTATAGAGGGATTACAATTACATTTGTCAGATAATGGATGCATTACTTCCTGCACATTGATCCTCTTCTCATGTTTTTGTCCCCAATTCCCTCCCCTCCAATCATCTTGTTATCCCCATTCGCTTCCCTATTTCAAATAAAAAAATAAACATACATACAATATAGCAGGGAACAAAGTCAGATTCATTAATCACAAGAGATTATCCATAAGGGCAAAAAAAGAGAAAAGAAATAATATAGTACATTAAGAACGACAATCATCAAGATGAACCTCATGTTTCCATATCCTAGAGTCCATTTCATTTGGTCTCATCCTATATTACCTTATGTGCATAGCTTTTGAGCTATTCTGATTATGATTTTAAGGAAACCTAATTCACATCAAAATTGTGTGTGAGCTTTCCTTAGATTAAACCATTTTTAGTTTTAGTTTCCTTTGAGATTTTATAACAAATACATTCTAAGTCTTCTCATTAGAGGAAAAAACAGAGAGAGTTATTGAAAATTTTTCAAAGTATTAGGCAAAGTAAAAATCTCTTCTTTGTAATAATTACATATAACAGTAATTAATGGTCTGGGACGTGTGTGATTGAACAGATTTCATACCTAAATTCATTTATGAGCCAATACACTTGAGTATTTTCAGTTACTAAACATAACTACTTTCTTTATTCCTATCGACCTCATTTCTTTCAAATAGTACCTTCACATGTTTGAAGTTCTATGGAGCTTTTCTGTTTTGTCCTCTTTCCAATTCACAGCAAAAGCCAAATTGAGGTAATTAAGTATGATAACCTATTTTGCACTAAGTTATATGTGAAGAATAAACAAAGGAACTTTCCGAAAGTCCACACAAATTCTTAAATCCTCTAATGAGAGCACATGAGGCCAGGCTTAAGCCTTGACTAATATCTTTGTGAGTAAATAAACAAGGGCTTTAGGTAAGTTCTCGACAGTTTCATTAAAAAATTGTTTGAATAAAGAAATCAGCTCAATATAATCTAACCAAAGTCATCTAGAAAGAGGCACAATTATTATGTTTTTCTTGGACAGATAATAAACATTTTCAGGCAAATGCCATCTAAAACTTCTCCTTGCTAAAGCTTCCTGAGTTTATACTGGATTTGACAATGGTGAATGTAGTAGCAGTGCACTTGAAAAAATCTTCCCTTTCAAGGTGTATAAGATTTTATTTTACATTTCTACATCATCAGTTTTCATCTCTATGTTTAACTTTCCTATTGATAAACCCATCTGGGCCCATCTTATTTGGTTTGGACCTTTTAGTTAACTCGTTTCACAGATATTAGTAAACTCGAAAACTAATCATTTACCTTCAAACACATGACAAATATAGGTTAGTGTTTTTAAATGTGACGAATGAAGTAACTGAAAGGAGTAACTATAGGGAGGCCTGATAATGATTTGAACATGTGCTAATGGTGTAATTTAGATCATCTGTCCAGATCCAAAATAGTGTTGGATATCAGAACATTTTTCTTGGAATAAGAATGCTAAACTTTCTTTTAAAGTGGCTAAAATTTTAATTAGCTCTTTATGAAAGCATAGTCTAGGAGAGATTGAATAGAATAGCAGATCTGAATTTCCTCCTTACAAATCTTAGAACAGGAAAGGAGAAAATAATACTGTATAATGTTCTTTTGTCTTTCTTTCAAATATTAGATCTGTTTTTCTTTAAGGGGGGCAGGAAAAATTGCATCTGATGATTTCAGTACAAATTTACTAAAACCAAAAATCACAAGAAGGCCATTAATATGTTGGATAAATATTGTTTTTGGCTTTTCTGTTGGTTTGATCGACTCTCTGTGTTTCTATATAGTAAAATTTAATGTGTGGTAAACATTATTGTAAAAATTTAATGTGTGTAAAAGTCTTAATTTGCCAAAAAAGAATCTCATAAAGTGACACAAATAGAAAACATTTGTACAATTCTGGTAAAATAAAAGTACTGACATTGCTGTCTGCTTTAACATTAATGTGCATATTTATACACATGTGACTCATCTGACAATCTGGATACATCTTAGGTTACTGTAATGTCATTGTTAGAGACACACAATAATAATATTTTAAATGAAAATTTCAATTATTTTAAAAGCTATCTTGAAACATCCTGTTTTCATTTGGGGGAAGTCAGAGAGAAGTATACAGAATTTGCTGCTAGCCTTCACCAGAATGTGGACATAAATTCCTAGGCATTTTTGTTTAATGCCGTTCCAGTTGGAGACATAAAGGAGCTGGATGCATCTTCGGGGATAGCATCTCCTCTGGCATCCACCAGCTTGTTAACAGGCTTTAGATGTGTTTGTTTATTTTTGTGATGTGTTTCTCAGTTTATGAATGCTTACCCAACACCTGATTTCTGCAACCTCCAAGCTGAAGTGAATGTGTTTAGAGACTGTGTGTGTACATGTTTGTGTTCTAGTCATATTGACGTATATTCTAGTCATATTTATGTACCTTACTGAAAAAGAAAAATTATTCATAGATGAGAGCAAAACAGAAAAATATGAAGATTATGAAAAGAAAAAAGGATTTACCAGACATATTTGAATAAAATCTGGCTCCTAATAGAGAATTGAACAAAGCAACTTGAGTGATGAAAAATTACTGTGGAATACACAGCAATTTATTCTGAGGAAAACATGTTATCCATGTGTTAAACATGCCACTGTGCAAAGGAATAGAAACAGAATTTCTCAGTTGATTTGTGGCAGCATAAACGAAGAGATTGAGTTTTCTCACTTGATAGAGTTTGACGCATATATGTGATCATATCGACACAGCCCTAAGTAAAACCATGTAAATGTAAAACATTATTAGGAAGACATTAGCAAAGATAGTTGGTTTAGACACTCAAGAAGGTTGCCTCTGGTGAAAATTTCCAAGGTTGAACAGAGGCAAAGACAAAGAAAAGGGCAAAGCAATAGTTCAGCCAGAAAGGAAAAGATCGTGAGAAAAGACTCAAGAGAACTTCATCTTGCAGTTGTTTACTAAGATGTACCACATACTGAGCTATTGTGTGTATTGAAATGTGAGACTTTTAAGTAAAATTTGTTAGTGCTCTTACAATACTCTATCTATACTAATGTCTGCTTTCTTCTCTTTGGTTTTTAGCTTTTCACATGTGCTTTATCATCCCACTACAGAAAGACAGATCGGATGTACAGTTTTCTGCATTGTTTTTATTCCTTCATTTTCATACCCATAAAAATTGTCCCACATATCCAGACTTTCCCACAATGAACCTTTTTACATTCATGGAAGCATTGTACAGGCATAGCCCAGCTATTTTCAAAGAATTTTCGTTGAAAACCTTCAGTGGAATTGGCCTTCCAGTACCACACAAACTCTTCTGCTCCATTTTTTCTCCTCTCTAGTACATGAGAGTGGATATATAGTATATTAATTCTGAATTTCCTACTGCTGTCATAGTTAAATAGCACATATTTAAGTGGTTTAAAGACTCACAAACCATGATTTCACATTCTGTAGTTAAGAAGTCTAGACACAGAATAACTTAGGTGTGTTTAAACTTATCAAGGACAACATGTAGGTGCCATGATACCAGCAAGGCCTTGTTCTTTTCTGAAAGATATATTTATCTCAAAGTCCCTCATGTTACTTTCAGAATTCAGATTCATGTGGGGCTGTGAGGGTCAGAGGACTGGAGTCCATTTCTCTTTGCTGATTATGAGGCAAGGTCCTTCTTAACTTCTGAAGATTGCTTCTTTGGGTGGGGGATGGGGGTGGAAGGTGGCCCTAATTCTCCATTTTGAAGGCAATAATACATTATAACAGGTAGGATCCTTTTCAAGATTTGAAACTTTCTGACTTTTTTCCCCCTAAAACTTCGCTACTACTTCCAGCCATACAATTTTCTCAGCCTTGAAGACAGATGATTTGATGAGGCTCATCTAGATAATCCAGGATAATCTGTCTACATTAAGGATTATGACCCTGTATGTATCTGACACAGTTCCCTCTGAACAGTTCTACCTGTAGCATTTGAGGAAATACTGTGGGCAGAAATCTTGGGGAATATCTTTAGAACTCTGCCTCAGTATAGCTATTACTGTTTGGCCTGTGTCTCCTATGATCTTGCTATGTGCACTGTCATCACTGCCAAGTCGGCTGTCCACACAACTCTAGAGCCATGGGCATTGAATTGTGCAAAGGAAATACTTATGTGGATTTGAATGGAATAAAATAGAGAAAGTAAACCCATATGTAGATCAAGAGTCTACATACGTGTATGTGCCAGTATTAGAACTTGAACAGAGGGTCTTAAAGTCTTGCTTATCTATTTCACTCAAGGCTAGGGCTCTACCACTTGAGCTATTACTCCAACTCAAGCTTTTTGCTTGGTTAATTGGAGGTAAGAGTGCTGTGAACTTGTCTACACTGGCTTCAAATGTCAATCCTCAGATCTCCTCAGGTATAGCTAGGATTACAAGTGTGAACCACTGGTGTCTTCAAGAAAAAGTACTTTTTTCTGTAATGGTTTTTAGTGTTCTAGCTTCCTGGGTATAAATAGAGTTTCCATGGAATCTTGATCTCTCTTCAGATTCCTTGCATTATGGCATTGGCTACCTAATCTTTAGCTTCATGTTACCTATGGATTTTAAATGTTTCAGCTGTAATATAAAAAATCTCCATGATACACCAATTCTATATTGTAGTAGTTTTTTGGAAAACTCGGACTGGAGAAGGCTTCTTTCTGTTATAAGATCTTTATGCCATGTACTTGTATTCCCCTTTACACCTAAAGAATATATAAAAATAACAGCATAAGCCAGGTGAGGTGGTTCATACCTGTAATCCTAGCTACTCAGGAAGCTGAGATCTGAAAAACATGAGCTCTTATTTCCAATTAACCTCTAGAAAACCAGAAGTGAGGCCATGACTCGAGGGATAGGACTTTAGACTTAAGCTGAAGAGCTCAGGGACAGTGCCCAGGCCCAGTGTTCAAACCCCATGACCCCTCCCTACCCCCTAAAAAAAGCAACCTAATTTTCTTACTGATTCCAACCTGACATAGTGTGTGTATGTGTGTATCTGTATGTCTGTGTGCTGGTCTTGGGCCTTGAACATAGAGTTTGGGTGTGGTTCCTGAGTATTTATGTTCAAGTTCATTACCAAAGCTGGAGATACAATTCCACTCCTGGCTTTTTTTTTCCACCTTGGTTGTTTATGGCAGATAAGAGTTTCACAGACTCTGCTGTCAGGGCAGGCTTTGATCCACACTGCCCAGAATTCAGTCCTAAGTAGCTAGGATTATAGGCATGAGTCTCCAGTGCCTGACTTGACATAATATTTTAAACTAGAAATGAGTGCAAGGTAGCTGACTTTAAAGCATGTTATTTTGGATTAGAGATCAGGTAACCATAACACAGAATTCTATGTTTCAGGTTGAGAACTTGTGAAGCCTGAAACAAGCGTTTGTTACAACTGTCACCCATAGTTAACTTGAAAGGAAAATGTTCCCCTGGCCTATAGCTTTGAAGGAGACACTTGTATAAAGCAATAATGTTAGTGTAACCTCCCTATTCCTGGATGTTCTGAATTAAGTGTGTTAAGAGTTTCTGTCACAGTGACAGAGTAATTGAAAGAACAACTGAACAGTACGAACAAATTCCTTTGCCTTCATGGTTCCAGAGATTCTCACCTTCGATAGCTTGGGTCTGTGTTTCTGGTCCTGTTGTGAGATATTACCTCAGAAGGGTGAGGAAAAAAAGGTCTTACCTCATGGCACCAGAAAGCTAAAACAGGAATGGCTAGACTTGCATGCTTCCTCATTCCTCTCGCCCTTTAATTTCTGTCTAGGATCCCATTCTGTGAGGTGCTGCTGCTCACATTCAGGTCTCCCCACTCCTTACTTAATTAACATTCTCCAAAACACCCTGGCAGAGATAGTCTGAGATAGGTTCTACTCATGTGCTGAGTGCTCCTCAAGCTAATCAAGTTGGTAATTAAGGCTAATAAACTCCTTTTGGGGTCCTTTGCCAAATGGAGAGTCTTGATTTTCCCTTCAAGTCTTTCCTTTCACTTTCAAAGAAACAAATACAAAATAACAACTGTCACACAAAGTACTAAATACATAAATCTGGGCAGGATTCTTCAGGCGTGTGAGCAAATATAGAAAGATACAGTCTATCATTTGAAACTTTATAAGATTAAAAATCTATTAACCTGCATTCCTTAAAAACCAGGGGCCATCCAGGAAAGCCAGTAAATAATAGGAATGGAACAGAATTATTCAGTCTAAAATAGTAGTTTATGTATGGTTAAGGACTCACAGACACAACTAAAGGTAAATAGACTGTCTAATATATTTTGAGAAAAACGTATTACCAAAGAAGTGTGTTGAAGAATATTCCAACCCCAAATATAACTCTTTTTCTTCTCAGTCTCTGAGGCTTATGTTCTAATTATAAGCAAACATAAGGGAAATCGTATGATAGGCAGATTCCCGGGAGACTCTGCTCTTAAGAACCCTTTTCACTTAAGGCCATGAAAAGCTGGGAAAGAAGTAAGAGTTGTTCTCAGAATACAGAAGCACAGTCCATATGAAGAGCAAATTTCTCGCCCAGAAAATTATTTTCAAGAATCTAGCACAGCAGACTTTTCTCTACTTGAGAACTTTTAAATCTCTCTCTGTGTGTGTGTGTGTGTGTGTGTGTGTGTGTGTGTGTGTGTGTGTGTGTGGTTTGAAAATTTATCTTGTTTATATTCCTTCAGCTATTTCCCGATTTAGTAATTCTTAGCCACATTCATAAACTTACATCTTTTAAGCCTATCTTGGTCAGGATATAGTTTTAATTTCATTAAAAATAATGAAAATGGGCCGGGAGTTTGGCCTAGTGGTAGAGTGCTTGCCTAGCATGCACGAGGACCCGGGTTTGATTCCTCGGTACCATATACATAGAAAAAAGCCAGAAATGGTGCTGAGGCTCAAGTGGTAGAGTTTTAACCTTGAGAAAGTCCAAGGACAGTGCTCAGGCCCTAAGCTCAAGCCCACGACTGGCAAAAAAAAAATAATAATGAAAATGATTATTTTTGTATTTCAGTCATTTGTCTACTTTTGAAACAAAATGATTTTTATAGTCAGTAACATAATTTAGGCAATAACTAAGTTACTCATTTCCTAATTTATCTAAATTAGTGTTTTGAATAAATTTTAATATATATTTTGAAGTATTCTATAATTTTTACATTTTCTCAAAATTCTTTGGTTTATATAAATCATGTACAAACCTCATTATGTCCTAAATAATCCACAAGTATGACAATGAGAAGTCACATTTTAGGTGAATCCAAGTATATCTTAATTACACAGAATTCACATCCATTTGCATATTAGGTGATGCTACTTTGATCATTTGATAGCTGCTAGTACTGATGTTTTCCACAGACTAAGATTATCATAAAATGAATACAGGTTTTCACAAAAGTTATGTGATTTTGAGTACTTGATGATTGAACTTGTTTTTATTATATTATTACATCTTTCTTGAAAGTTCCTTTTATTTATTACTGAACTTAATCATCATCATGTAAATTTAACACCATGTAGTAAGCCTAGTTAAATATATTTGTTACTTATAACCATGATATGCTGTAATAATATCATTTTGATTACATAAGTTAACATAATTTAAGAAAATCAAGAAATAGTGTCAAATATTGCTGGCTCAAGTCTGTAATTCTAGCTATTCAGGAAGGTAAGATGTTTGAATCGTGGTTCTAAATCAATCCAAGTAGACAAATCTATGAGATTCTTATCTCCAGCTCAAAAAACAAAAACATTTGGATGTGGAGGCAAGATTCAAGGAGTAGAGCACATCAGTCTTGAGCAAAAAAGCCATGCAATGTATAAGACTTGAAGTTCAAGCCCAAGTACAAGCAAAAAGAAAAGAAGAAAAAATATATAGTAAAGAAAAGAAATTCTAGAGATAGAGATGAATTGCTACAAGATGAATTCATCTCTAGATGAAATTCTAGAGATGAAATGTTAAATAAAAGATGGAAACTATCAGTGTAAAAAACACAAAACAATGAGACATTAAGAAGGAAGACAAAAAAGATATGTATGCCTATATAAAATATAGCATGAGTTTGCATAAGACTTTCTCATTTATGTCATCATAAAATGTGATCACACAACTAATCATGTGTATATGTAATGCATAGGCATATCAACTATATATAGCTATATTCATATTTGCACATTTACATTTGGATTTTGATCGCTCAATAATTTTTCCCTTTTAATTTGCTGTTATAGAAAATTTTAAATGATACATAGTAGAGAAAAATGTGCAATTACTTAGTTACAAAAATCATCATCATTTAACTATCCCTCTACGTTTACCATATCTCCATAAAGTAAAATTTTAATTAGATCAATAAAGCAAACTTAGTGATGAGATATTTTATGGAAAGGATTACTAATTGATATAATCATATGCGTATCTCACAAAAATTTTGAGAATTTTTAAAATACATAATTTCCCTTGGAACTTACCTTTTTTATCCCATTGTGGTATTAGTAAAATTATCCTCCTCAATGTTTGTATGTAAATACTAATTTCTCATTTTGTGAAATATATAATTTAAATCAGGGAGAGAAATCCCATTCTAACTCTGGTTTTTCTGCCCCTACAATTAATTCCAAGGGAAAAGCTTGATTAGAAATAATCTCATAATAATTATTTCTCAGGATCTTGAGATGAAGGAAAAATCACATATGTAACTTAAAGTAATTTCATTTCCTTTGAACTCACTGTGACTGCCCATGTAGATGACCTTCCTTCAGTTTGCATACTACTAACTACAATATAGGAAAGATAATCTTCTCCTTTGCAGTTGGTATAGTAATTGCTTCCTTCATTCATTCCCAGAATGTTGTCTACACTCTTAACCTACGTTTAAGACATGGAGCTCTGTTTTGAACATACAAATGTAAAAATCATTGTGAGTGTATATGTATATACATAAATATAATCATTTTTTCAACAAACACCAAGACAGAATATTGAATACTGTTCTATGTGATCACCAGTGCTATGTGATCACAAAGAACACAAGAAAGTCATTAATTATAAATAGATATGTATAGGTAGATTGAGATGAAGAGATGTTCCCATTAGAAAGAAAAATATTCCATAGTGATTGAAAGAGTTTACACTCCCACCAACAGTGTAGTAGTGATCCCTCCTGGCCACATCCCTGCCAGCATCTGTTCTTATTAGATTTCTTGATCATGGCCATTCTAATTGGAGTGAGGTGGAATCTCAAAGTTGTTTTGATTTACATTTCTTTTATTGCCAGAGATGTGAAGCATTTCTTCATGTGTCTATAGGCCATTATCATTTCCTCTTCATAGAAGTCTCTCTTTAAATCTTTAGCCCATCTTTTAATGGGACGGTTGTTTCTTTGAAGATTTGTTTTGGAGTGATTCAATATTTTTTAGAGATGAGGCCTTTGTCTGTTGTATGGCAAATGAAGATCTTCTCCCACTCTTTGGGCTTTCTATTTAACTTGTTGGCTATGTCCTTTGCTCTATAGAAGCTCTACAGTTTAATCCAGATTCTTCAAAAGATTAAACATAGAGCTCCCCTATGACCCAACAATTCCACTCCTTGACATTTACACAAACATCCAGAAACATGGACATGTGCCACTAGCACAATGATGTTCATTGCAGCACTATTTACCACAGTGAAGATATGAAACCAACCCAGATGCCGCTCAGTAGATGATTGGATCAACTAGGTGTGGTACTTATGCACAATGGAATTCTATGTTGCCATGAGAAAGAACGATATCACCCCATTTGTAAGGAAATGGAAAGACTTGGAAAAAATCAATTAAGTGACATAAGTCAGACCCAAAGGAACATAGGCTTAATGGTTTCCCTCATTTGCAGTAATTAGTTACACATCTAGCACTCTCCCGCCAGAGGATTACAATAGCTCAAAACCTAGGTACAGAAGGTCAAATAGGATGAAACTAAATGAAAGTATCTATGGATATGGAAACAAGAGCTTTATCTTGTGTGGTTGTTGTTCTTAATGTACTATGTTATTTCTCTTCTCTTTATTAGCCTTTGGTTAACCCCATATTGTTTCTGTATCTGACTTTGTTACCTGGTTTATTGTATATATGTGTTCATATGTTTATTTGTTTAATTCTGTACATATGTTTATTTGTTTATTTGAAATAGGAAAGGGAAAGGAAAAACAAGATGATTGGGAGATGGTGGGGGAGAGAAACAGGAGCAAAACATGTAGAAGTAATCCACCTACCACCTGGTGAATGTAACTATAACCCCTCTAATACATTACTCTGACAATAAAAAGTAAAAAAGTAAATAAAAACAAATATTCGATGCCCATAAATTATCAAAAACTATGATAAAATACTGGAGATAATAAAGGACCTAGAATCACATACTGGGAAAGTTGAATTTCATCATACAGGAGAATATTTAATGAAAAGCTATTACATGGTCAACTACTGTTAATTGAACCATGGCTCATATGCCTTGAAATGCCAGATAACTAAGCTGAAACATAGGTACTATTCCCTGAGCTAGCTGACTAAATTAAACTCAGGATGAAAAACTACGTAGTGATGATTATCATGCAGCATGATTTTCCTGTATTGTTGCTTTGAAGTCTAGGGTCACAGCTAAATTCCCAAAGGGTAGGGAAGGCATTTTCCATTTTCCCTCCTTGACTCTGCTCAACTCAGGTTTATTCTTCAGTAAGCTGAAAGAATGGCTGGTTGGTACCCAGCAGCCTTGGGCTCAGCTGATATCTGCAATACAGTGATGCGTGCTCAAGGACCATGCAGAGACATAAAGAGGGGTTAGAAGTGATTCCTCCTCTCCAGGAGAAACTTCTACTCAATACAGTTGTATGAACTCAAGGGGAGGAGCAGGGATATCACTTTTACACATAAATCTATGGCAAATTTCCCATGCCAGGGTTTAAGCTTGTCCAGTGACTATTTCTTGGGTCAAAATCCAGGTCTTCCCCCCCCATCCTCTCCTTTCCTCTAATTGCTATCTTTACTGTAGTATTTTCTGCACAAATTATATCCACATTACTTACCATAAAGGTAGTTACTGATGGTTGCTTAGAGAGAGAAAAAAATTCCTGTGCATTCAGGAGCGTGGTTTATAAATGCTGTACCAGTGTAATTCATTGTTCAGAGTTTCCCTGGTGAGGAAGAAATTTCATTTGGGTGTAATTTTGTTAGAGCTGCAGGAACTACTTACCACTTTTGACATGAGAGACATCAGAGCTCTGGGAAAGAGCTCATTACCAAGTCTTATTTGTTATGGTTTTCCAGGTGGCTGGGTATTTCTTAAGTGACCTGTCTCTCTTATGGCTGAACCTGCACTACTTGTTTAGGAGGCTGAGTGGATCCTAGGCAGCAGAGGACACTGCCAGTTAATTCTGTCCTCATCATTGAAAAAGGGAAGAGGTCACATTGCCCAAAAGTTTCGTTTACTGGATATATCTGATTGATTTTGAAACAGTGTTTCTTGAGCAGTGTGATTTTAAAGGGCATTTTATTAAATCCAAAATGCAATTGCCTTAGCCCATAAGATGGGGTTAACAAAGTCTCCCTCATTAACAACATTTTATACTGTTGGAAAGCATTTTGGGAGGAGTGCGGTATTGGTTTTGGTATTTGAACTCTGGGTCTTGAACTTTGTGGGTAAATATTCTATCAATTGAGCCTTAACCCTAGTCTTTATGCATAAGGTTTATAGATTTTATTTTGTTTTTGTTTATGTTTTTAAATAATAAAATCTCCAGTCCTTGTATTTGTGCTGTGACATAGCTGGGAAGATAGGTGCATTGCTGCACCCACCTTTAATTGACTGAGAGGGGTATCTCATATAATTATTTTGCCTGAGCTGATCTCAAACTATTACCCTTCTAATCCCTGACTTCCAAGTAGTTAGAATCACAGGCTCACATCACCACACTTGGCTGAAGTTTTCAAACAGACATAGAAATTCAGCCACCCAATCGCATCTCAATTGATGGATAATAAGTCTCAGAAGTGGCATACAATCTGAAAATACTCAATAAAGAAATTTATAGAATTTGAAAGCAACTGTATACTTCCTTCTTTCTCCGTAATTTGACATCTAATTATTTGGACACTTCACTTTTCATAAAGGGTGTAACATATACATGGATACATGGAGAATTAATGCCTTTCATTCACTGGTCTCCTTCAAATAAAAACCTTTCAGTGAAGGAAGGCTTTTTTTTTCCAGTCCTGGGCTTGGGCTCAGGGCTTGAGCACTGTCCCTGGATTTTCTCAAGGCTAGGGCTCTACCACTTGAACCACAGCACCACTTCTGGCTTTTTGCTACGTATGTGGTACCGAGGAATCGAACCTGGGTCTTTGTGCATGCTAGGCAAGCACTCTACCACTAGGCCAAACTCCCGGCATAAAGGAAGGCTTTTTAAAAAATATATTTTGCTCAAAGTGCAGTTGTCCTTATTTCCTTTGATAAAGGAGACAAGATTAGTTGGACAAAATGATTAGCAAATTTTGAGAAAATAAATATACCCTAATAGGTGAAATAAAACATGGGCCTTTCGTAAAAATTCCTTAAATACCCTAAAGAACATTTGTACTATTGCTATCATTATGACTAATTTTGATATTATTTTAACATTCAACATGACATACAACTTGACTTCATTGATCAGACATTGACTTTAATTGATGGTGGTTATTTTTAGCGGCACACTGATCAATGGACTTAGAACTATAGGGCTTTCGTTTGCTTATGTAAGCCTGTAAATTTGTATGTGTTTTAAGTATTGAGTTGTTAAAATACAATTTACTGGTTATCAAGAACTTGGCATGCTTTGATTCAAAACCATTTATTCATTTGTATTTTCAGTTGCAATTGTACTGTATCATACTCATGATATTGATCAAGTCAGTTGGGTGACTGGCATAAGTGGCATAACTCATATCCAGCATTGTTTAGCTCCAGATCATTCATAACTGTGAACAGAAGTTGAGTGTCTAAGGTCATATTTCCTTTACAATGACTGACAGTACTCTATTTAATGAGAAGAATAGTAAGAAGGAATCCCTCAGACAAGCAAGGAAGTCATTATCATAATTACTGATTAGTCCTTCCATAGTAAGAGTCTTTCTACCTAAAGACATATGTTGAAATATGCAGAAATATTGGGAGAAGTGGACCTAAACTGAGTAATATTTGGATAAAAAATATGTTATTATTGCTTAGAAAAGGATTTGAGTTAGTGAGTTCTGTCTCATAGTTTTCATACCCACTTGTTACAAAGACCCTCATCAGATGCTAAAATCAAAAAACTTCCTCCTAGATTTAACAACCATGAGAGAACTATGATCATTAAAAATGACCTATTCTCAGATACTCTATTAAAGCACTACAATTTATATTAATTAAAATGGTCTCAAGTAAGGGGTAAGTGATTATGACAATCATTATTGAGATGATTCAAATGCTGTTTCAGAGTTGAAATCTAGTATTAATATGTGTATATTGAAGAGAAAGGATGCAGATTAGTTATAATGAAGCCAAATGAACACTCTCCAATAAAATGATGAATTCATTAGTGATAGTTCCATAATGACCAGATCATATGAAATCCATTGAAATCATGAGGAAATTTAGAGAACACAGTCACTGAAACATTTTGGAAAAAATATCCCTGAGCGTATTATTTATGCACAGCATAGAAGTCATCATGAACTAGCCATCAAAGAGTTACATGTGTAAATAGAGAAAATACAAAAATCAGATTTTTGGCCAAGTCTGAATATTTTACTGTAGCACTCCATCAAACAATGAGAGCCATATTTTTCATATATTTTATTGTAATTAATAGAAGGGTTACATTATATTCACCACACCGAAGGTGCATTGCTTCACATACCTTTATACACTTTCTCATGTCATGGTCCCCATTTCCCTCCCTCCACTCCTGCCCCTCATCTTGTTTTCCTCCCTTCCTATATCTACAATATATCAGATAACAAGGTGGAATACTGTAACAATATGGATAACCAAGGGATAGCAAAAGAGATGAGAGATAACATAGTACATTAAGGACAACAATCACTCACTATATGGCTTTTGTTTCTACATCCTGGAGGTCCTTTCATTTAGCATCATTCTATATGGCCTTATGTATCTAGGTTTTATTCTATTGTAAATCTCTGCTAGGAGAGCCCAAGGTTTCTACTGATTATGACAAATGAGGGAAACCATTGAACCTTTGTTCCTTTAAGTGTGGCTTACTTCATTTAACTTTTTCTAAGTCTTTCCATTTCCTCACAAGTGGGGCAATGTCATTCTTTCTGACAGCAGCATAGAATTCCATCGTGTATAAATACCACATCTTGTTGATCCAATCATCAACTGAAGGGTATCTGGGTTGGTTCCATATATTTGCTATGGTAAATATTGCTGAAATGAACACCATTGTGCTAGTGTATTTAGTATGTCCTTGTTCCTGGCCACATCCCTGCCAGCATCTGTTGTTATTAGGTTTCTTGATCATGGCCATTGTAACTGGAGTGAGGCGGAATCTTAGAGTTGTTTTGATTTGCATTTTTATGGCCAGAGATGTCGAGTATTTCTTCATGTGTCTATAGGACAAGAGCTATTTATTTTAATACTTGTCTCATCACTCAAAACAAATGCCCTATCAAGAAATAAAAATGAAAACAAACAAAAATGATTCAGTGGGTGATGAGAGCTCAACAGGTAGGTGGAAACAGAAAAACAAATGATATGTTGCAGTAAAATTACAAACTACCCAGGACTTTTAAATCTGTATGACATCCATCATCATATATTCTTGTAATATACATACATATAAGTAAACATACATATTTTTAAATGAAGAATCAGAGAGACTAGTATCCACAGACAATGGAGCTGTATGCAAAATCTTGGGTATATCTTGACTATTCATATGTTTAACATGTGCTTGGCTAGAATTAGGTTTGAAGTTTAGAGATCCCCAGGTAGAAGAAGTAGGAGTTGAAAGTTAGAGGGACCAGGGGAACCTAGAAACTGGAAAGCCATTTGTCTTATTGGTTACCTCCTTTTGGAGCTTCCTAGAATTTAAAACAGCCTGGATATTGTCAACCTGCAAATAAAAGAATCTAAGATCCTTAACTACCTAAGTGACCACAAGGGGATTTTCTTTTCTTTAAAGTTTAATAATGTTTTATAAAATCATTCTGAGTTGAAATTTTTTATTTTTGCCAGTCATGGGGCTGTAACTCAGGGCCTGAGCACTGTCCTTGGACTTTTCTCAAGGTTAGAGCTCTATTACTGGAGCCTCAGCACCACTTCTGGCTTTTTTTTTTTCTATGCATGTGGTACTGAAGAATCAAACCTGGGTCTTTGTGTATGCTAGGCAAGCACTCTACCACTAAGCCAAACTCCCATCCCCAAGGGTTGTAATTTTTAAAACACAGACCGAAAAGGTTCATAACCTCTCATGGTAAAACCTTTTTGTATCTCTGTTTGCTGAAATTCCCAAAGCGGGGGAGACTCTTTAGATGTCTAGTTGAGACAAAATGCCAACATTTAAATGAAAGCATCATGAAAATAAATACTAATTAGCTATTAAACTGCCTAGAATGAGTATTAAAGCTGCTTTTCATGTACTTGATTTGCCCTTTACATGAGTTAAATCAAGTACTATTATACTACAAATTAGTGAAATAAGTTCTGTGTTAACTAGTTACCAAAAATTGATATGTGTCTTGATTTCATTGTACTCTAATTATAAGAGCCAAACTGAACCGTTCAAATGCATGTTTAAAAAGTTTACACACTCTACATTAATATATAGAAAAATAAAATACAACAAAAATATTTTGGAACACCTATGAATTTACTCAAAGAAACTTTTGCATCTCTGCATACATATATTTGGAATTATTCTGTTCTAGCTAGGATTTTCTCAGGGAAATTAACAAAAGATATGACACCTGCTTTATTAAATGGTGCTCGTACAAAAATACGTAAAAGTTTTTGATAGATCAAAAGAAAAATCTCATTAAGAATTTTGAATTGTGAGCAAGTGTTTGGTTGTAAAGGAAGGTTCTGGAAGACTGGGTGGATGTGCCAAGATATTTACATTTGAGAACTCTCAGGGGAAGTTTCTTCCTCAAGAGAATTGTGTTTTGCTTTTCGCTTCAAAGCAGTCACCATTGGCCTCTTGGTAACAAGGTAAAGTAAGGATCCAAATTTCTGTAATTTCACCCTTCTTACTTTTACTCATTTATGTGTTTAGAACCTAGAAATGGAAGTCGAGGACAGGATTTTTTTTTATATCTTTGTTTAGAATAGTTTCTGTGTCCTTCATGAGGCTTGGTAATCATATTTCTGTAACTTGTTAGTGGATTTAAATCAATTAATGACTTTTAAAATATTTTGTAGAGCCTACATTGGGGACAGGAATGTTAAGTGACTTGCCAAATGGCACACAGCGAACAGCTCAGACTTGAACTTTTGTAGGCACCTTTCTGTTGCCTGCAACTCTGGTTCCCTTAAATTTCATAGATTATATATCAGACTCCCACTGTCCCAGCTCTGTGGGGAACTGATATGATTCTGATGTGTTCCACAGGCACTGGCTGTGTACTTACATCATTTTCTTTTATGCTGAAAAATTTTATGAAATATAGCAAAATTTTAAATTTTTCAGTGTCCTATATATTTGCTTGTAACAGAGAACAAAGCACAAAATTAAAATAGTTGCAATACCATATAGTGGTAACAAGTAAAATAACTTAAGGATTTTTTCTTGAGGTTTAAGTTATGTGCACTGTCATGTATATTGGTACGCAGAAGCATTTTAGTGTGATGTAGTCCCATTTGGCACTGTTTGCTTTTACTTCCTGTGCTTGTGAAGATCTTGTCAAAAAAATCTTGAAGCATTTCATCTGCCTTTCCTGCTCCTTTTGGTTATACCATTGTTACTGGTCCTACATTTTAGTCTTCAAGTTATTTTTTTTACATTTATAATCACTAAGCTGTAGAATCCAGTGTCATAGTTCTGCACATGATTATTTAGATAGCCTAGGTCTATTTTTTGCCAGTCCTGGGGCTTGAACTCAGGGACTGAGCACTGTCCTTCGGCTTTCCTCAAGGCTAGAGCTCTACTACTTGAGCCTCAGCACAACTCCTGGCTTTTTTTTTTATGTATGTGGTACCTAGGAATTGAACCTGGGCCTTCATGCATGCTAGGCAAGCACTCTACCACTAGGCCAAACTTCCAGCCCCCAGATCCATTTTTTATAAGATTTCTCTTTCTTCAATGCATGTTCTCAACACTTCTGAAAAAATTAAGTTGTCTGTAAAGGAAATAAAGTCAGCATATAAAAGACATATAGGCATGCCTATATTTATTGTAGGACTGTTCACAGTAGTTATGACGTAGCACTAGCCAAGACATCCAGCAATAAATGACTGAATAAAGAAGATTTAGCATATATACCCAAATGAAGTATTATTCAACCATAAAGAAGAATAAAACCTTTCATTTGCAGTAAAATAAATAGAACTGGAGGACATTATGCTTTGAGAAATGACATAGACACAGAAAGAAATTACTGCCTGTACCCTTTTATATAGAGAAGTTAAATCAACTCGAAAGAATAATAATGACCAGGGCCGGGAGTTTGGCCTAGTGGTTAAAGTGCTTGCCTAGCATGCACAAAGACCTGGGTTCGATTCCTTGGTACCACATACATACAAAAAAGCTGGAAGTGGTGCTGAGGCTCAAGTGGTAGAGCTCTAGCCTTAAGAAAGTCCAAGGACAGAGCTCAGGCCCTGAGCTCAAGCCCAGGACTGGCAAAAAAAAAAAGAATAATAATGACCAGTAGAGATGAAGAAGAGGATTATGTGTGTGAAGCAACTGAGAAAAGTAGACTTATTTGATTACTACACATTGCATGCATATATTGAAATAAGGCAATAAATTAATTAATATGTAAATTAGCACATATTGGTAAAATTTCAAAAATGAAAATATTATCTGACCATAGATGCATGATTCATTTCTAGGTTCACTGATGTACAGGTCATTCCTGACAGGTATAAAAGCTTGAATTTGATCAAGTAAATATCTCTGTCTTAGTATTAATTTAAAGGACTATTGACAAATCCAAGCTCATGAAAACTGGCATGCCTTTCTTTGCTTTATGTTTTGATACATTTTGTATTAACTTCTGAATATGATAGGAAGTAGAGGTAAATAGTAAATTTCTTAAGATTTTACTGGCAAGTTAATAGCAGGATTTTAGACTTGTATGAATTACTTTTCAATTATCAAAAAATGTTCAACTTGTATGAACATTCAAATTGTTTTTCAATTCACATGCATAAATTGAAAAGGAGAGCTACTAGAGACAATTTTAACATGTGAAATTGAAGGTAAATTACATATGTTATATTTTAAATAAAGAAATGAAAATGTATGTGCTGACGTGGTTTTGATTTTCTGGTGTCTCCTGAAGAAATCTTTTTTCCCCAAAATGGGCCATTGTACTGAATATAGTTTTTGCCATTACCTATATATAACATTAGGAAGCTATGCTGAAGAAGTTTAGACTTTTCTAGGATCCTAATGGCCTCTTCAGATATCATAAAAAAAAGTTTGAAAGGAAGAAATAATACATTTTGTTTTATGGTGTGTACTGCCATCTTAAATGTTTCTTATCCTCAGTACATTCCAGATTAGAAAAAGACATCCAATTCAATATCCTTCTTGTGCCATATTATGAAAGCATGAGGATTCGACAGATTATGTTGGGTTTATAATTTATTTATTTTATTTACTTTAGCTGTCAAGACTAATATCCATCTAGTATGCAGCAGTGTAGAGACTATCTCCTTGGATTTCCATAAACTCAAACATCTCATTAAGTGTTGCTCTACATACAGAGGAAATTAAAATGAATGTCAAATTTGAGAGCCTCAAATGTCTTCGTAGGCAATAAAAGCAGTACTCATATGAATGATATGCAATATATATATATATATATACGTGATATGTACAGGTGCCTGTGTAATTTCATGTGGTAGGAATGTCATTGAATAATGTGGCCAAAATTTACTATTAGATTGTCTAGAGAACAGAAAATTTGGTGCAGTTTGTTGCTTTAAGGAATTTACAGTTCATTCTTCTGCTTTCTGGTGCTTTAATATCCAGCAGTAGCAATTTAAACTTGATTTTCCAATCAAAGATCTATTTTTTTTGTTTTTCTGTGATATCACTTGATAGCCTACAGAAAATGTGGTCTAACAGAATCAATACTTAATTGTAAATGGAGAATGTATTTGTTATCAAAATACCTCTTTTGGATTACTCATGGAGAGTTATTTAGAAACTGAATTAGGAACCATGAGTACACTCAGAGTCATTAATTTGGTGAATCTATATCTATATCATCTATTCCAAATCAGCGTGCTCCAAATAATTCAATGCTTCTATCTCTAAGTAATCATTGGTGTCTTTCTGAGAATACTGATGTAGGGCATGCCTGTGTTACCTCAGAATCATTAGGTTTCATCTCCACCAGGGTGACCACCAACTCTATTCCAGTATATGTCATTTTGCATTTAGTCCCACTCAATCCAGGATAGTTTCCATTTGTCTTAATGGTTATATCCTGCCATTTCTGTCTGCTTGGCACTACATTTCAATTCCTGTCAATTTCCTTATCTGGACACCAAGCAAGGTCTAGTATTACCAACGTTAAATATTGAACTCTATCTAGATACAAAGCTAATCTGTTTGCACACAGGTAATGTGAAAGAAGAGTTGGTAAAATCATGATACAATCCACATACATTACCAAGTTGAGTCACATTATTCAATGTGATGAAACAGTAGGTGCTCTACAATTAGATTTACAAATCAGAGTTTTGGCCAGGATTTAAAACAGTAGCAGTAATGATGGAAAGAAAGTAGTCTTTACTGCATCCTCTGACACTTAAAAGATTGCTGCCCATGTCATTTATTTTCTAGCCTACAAGATGCACTTATTGTTATTTCCTCCCAACCTTCCATATCCATCATCTAAAGGAAGAGCATTTGTGTGACTGAGGACGACTTTTCCATGATCCTGGAGCTAAAGTACAAAAGCTTGGATACTGTTTGTCATAGTAGGACAGATGATTACTCTGCCCCTAAATTAATATTTCAAACTTGACACACAAAGTTATGATTTCATGCCAGATCTCATTTAAATTTCCATCTGTTTTTATTTCCATCCAAATGAAGAGTTTTTTTTTTAATCTCTCTTGCTTTGGATCCAACTTGGAATCCTTTGTGGTGTTTATTTACATACCATTCTAGACTTCTTTCTAAGGGCAAGAATTTGTATCCTTTCTTCTAGTCAAAGAGTAAACTGAGCTTGATATTTGCCACAGGGTCAAACTGGAGCCATACATAATGCACAGGAAACTCACAGGAGTGGTGCCTGCTATCAAGAGGGTCATTTTGCCAGTTGTGATGACAAACTTAATATCTTATAGTTTTGGTTTACTGTATTACTTCACCAGAAATTCACTTTCCAGTTTGCAATGGGTAAGACTTCTGTTCTGATGAAAATTTTCAAACTTTCTGGCTGAAATTTTTTGGTATGAAAAAAGAACATCAAGAATAAACATTTTGGAAAGAACTGATAAAACTGACATACAGCAACACGTATACATGTTTCACAAATTAAAATAATAATACATAGTACTAAAAAATTTCAGCTAGCAAGTTTAAAATTTTTCATCTAAACAAAAGTCTTACCCACTGCAAATTGGAAAAATGAACTTCTGATGAAGAAATAAAGTTCATTAGCTGTGACTAACTGTGATTAACTCTTAATCTTCATCACCTATCACATGTTCATAAGTAAGTCAAAAACTAAGTTCCAGGTCAGCCATTCTAAAACTCATATGAATGTATAATAGGAACCTTTTATATGCAAATGTACCTATCATGATTGAAGTAAGCTTTGTGAAAGCATAATGCTATCAATGTTTTGATAACGAAAAATAATTTCAAAATAGGAAAAGGAAATGGGTGACATACCATGAGTAATAATGAATTCCAGTCTATCTCACTTATATAATAAAATGGGAATTAATTTATTAGCATCAATAAACTATAAAGAACGCTATGTGTTCATGGTTATTTGGCAAGTATGACAGCCATTTTAAATATTAATTACAAAATATTATATGGAAATATATATTAATTAAAAGTGATATCTTCAATTGCACAAGAAAAATTTGCTTTCTGAGTTGTAAAATACTGAAGAATGGATAGACAAATGTTGAGAGGCAGGATTAGTGAAGGCATTCATAATACTCAAAGTATATAGAGGAAAATGGAAGTAAGAAAATTTAAGGAATGAGTGGGGTTGGAAGAGATGAGATAGAGAAAATTTATCTATATAGAAATTGCTATATTGAATTGAAACTTTTATGTACAACTACTTAATGTCAATAAAAATTTCACTTTTATGAATCTAAAAGTAAGTTACTAAATTCCGTGTGAAACACAATTTCAGTGGTTATAACTATGACTAAACTCTGTTTTAAGAAGTATACCTGGTCTGATTTCTAGGAAATACTTTCAAGTTTCTAAAAATATCTAATTTCCCAAATTATATAACCATACTCTTAGTATTTACCAAAGCTTTGTAACCTGTTTCACCAATCAGTGACCTCCACTGCACTGATTACATGGAAGAATACAATGATTGGGACTATGGCTTGAGTCCAGCTTAGTCTTCTCTATATTTTTTGTATTTTTCTCCTTTTCTATTGGTTTCTTCAAATAGCTTTATGAAGAGGTTTCAGTTTAGCTATGTTTCATTGCCTCATTCTCCCATCCTCAAGTGTCCCACTTGAGTTTTCACATATGTACATTGAGTACTATGCTGCTGTTTGGCCACCTTTTTCCCCTCCGCAGAGTGAAGACATGTTTCAGCTTCCTGACACTCATTTTGCCGAACCACTTCTTCATGATTCACAAATGTCACACCATGGAATCTGAAGCATATGTCTTCCTTTTGTCAGTTTGGTTGTATATGTATGCATATGGCTCTGTATGTGCTCCAAATATGCAAATACCTTACATTTATGTCAGACTTCCACATATTTGTCTTCCTAAGCCTGATCTACTTCACTCAAGATTGTATTTTCAAGGTCCATCCATTTCTTACAAAGAGAATAAATTTATTCTTCCCTATGCATGAATAAAATTCCATTGAGGAGATCTTTTCTTCATAGTTGATTGCAAAGATGTGCAGGCACATGTGGATTGCACCCAGATTTGTGCCTTGGAAGAAAGCAAGACTCTATTGTCAAAAATATTGAGCAAAAATTAAAGCATGGAAGAATAACTCAGTAGTAAGAGTGGCTGCTCAGCAAGCTCAAGGCTTTTGAAAAATTATGATGCATTAGGAAAGAAAATATATTATAAATTTATCATATTGAGTCTAATTGAAAGCAAATGTTAATTAAGAAATATGACATTGTGTGTTTAATCTCATTAGGAAATTTAGAAATTCTTTTTTTGCCTGTTTTCATTATTGCAATTACCTGTTTTGCTTCATTAACTTCCTCTCGTACTTTTGGTAGAAATTGTTTTCTTGGCCTGGAGCTCTCGAATCAGTTCATAGAGAATTCATTGAAATGTCTATTCTAAAGTTTTAATGCTGAGAACTTTTCCACAACCTTAATTTCTTCAGCATTGTCTGGTTCAAATCAACATATCTTCTATTTATCTTAAAACATGTCTTTTGTATTTTCAAACAAAATATGTGATAGGCCAAGAAGAAAACTGACTTAATCAGATAGCCTAAGTGAAATTCTAAATACATTATTTATCTTGTTTTTTATCTGTGAGTGAAACAATCCCACTTGTGGTATTAAGATATAGGAAACACTGGAATATACACTGTGCTATGTACATTATACATTATAGAAACCTCTTTGTTCATTAAATAGACTACATAATGAAACTTTTCTATACTCCTACAGCAAATACTTTGGTGGCCTTGCCCAATTAGTTTAGTATTTATTTTTTAGTGAATTAATCAAATAGATTTCTAACTCCTAAACATATGGCTCGGTGGTAGAGAACCAGCTTCTGAAGAAGAACACAAGGCCTTGAGTTTGGCATTCTTTAAAGAAATAGAAGAGGCAATTCAAAACTTCATAGGAAATAATAAAAGGCCCCGTACAGCAAAAACACTTCTTAGCAGAAAGAACAGCGCTGGAGGAATTTCAATTCCAAACTTTAGACTCTATTACAGAGCTATAATTCTCAAAACAGCTTGGTACTGGCACAAGAACAGGCCTGAATACCAATGGAATAGAACTGAGGACCCAGATATTAAACCACAACCTATGCCCACCTAATCTTTGACAAGGGAACCCAAAAAAATAGAATGGAAGAAAGAGAGCCTCTTCAACAAGTTGTGCTGGCAGAACTGGTTAAGCACCTGCAGAAAACAAAAGTTGGATCCTTCTCTGTCACCTTGCACTAGAATTAACTCCAAATGGATCAAAGACCTGGAGGTAAAAGCTGACACACTGAAAACTTTACAGGAAGGAATAGGAGATACACTAGGCCTCCTTGGCACAGGTCGAAACTTTCTTAATAAGGACCAAGAATCACAATAAATCAGAGAAAGGCTGGATAAGTGGGACTGCATTAAACTGCAGAGCTTTTGTATGGCAAAGGACATAGCTAGTAAATTAATTAGGAAGCCTACAGAGTGGGAGAAGATCTTTACCAACCAAACAACGGACAAAGGCCTCATATCTAAAATATATCAACAACTCAAAAACTTGAATCACTCCAAAACTAATCTCCAAAGTAACAACCATCCCATTAAAAAATGGGCCAAAGACTTAAAGAGAGTCTTCTCTGAAGAAGAAACAAAAATGGCCTATAGACACATGAAGAAATGCTCCGCATCTCTGGTCATAAAAGAAATGCAAATCAAAACAACTCTAAGATTCCACCTCACTCCAGTTAGAATGGCCAGGATCAGGAAAACGAATAATAACAGATGCTGGATGTGGCCAGGAGGGATCACTACTACACTGTTGGTGGGAGTGCAAACTCGTTCAACCACTATGGAAAGCAGTGTGGCAGTGCCTCAAAAGGCTAAACATAGAACTCCCCTATGACCCAGCAATTCCACTACTTGGCATTTACCCAACCATCCAGAAACAAGGGCATACTAAATCCACTAGCACAACAATGTTCACTGCAGCACTATTCACCATAGCAAAGATATGGAACCAACTTAGATGTCCCTCAGTTGATGAGTGGATCTGTTGGGAGCCAAAGTGGAATCAAACTGTACCTTGATTTGCATCAGACAATGGCTTTATTGTCTTATTGTTTTCTGGCCTTATTCTGTTTAAATGATCTGAGATTTACCATATGAATGTAACACCTGGAAGTTCCCTGGGTCTCAAGAAGGGAAGAAGCTGGAGTGGAAAATAAACGCGGCAGTCTTTACCTGGACTGCAGACATCCCGGACCTGGTGTGTCTGTCTCTCTTCTATTTCTTCCTAGTCCTTGCCCCCTATTTCAGGAACCCCAATCTGCGAACCCTGGTTTGCTGCCGGCTGGCCCCAGCATGGATCAACAAGTTGTGGTATTTGTACACAACGGAATTCTATGCTGCTGTCAGAAAGAATGACATCGCCCCATTTGTAAGGAAATGGAAAGACTTAGAAAAAATTATATTAAGTGAAGTAAGCCAGACTCAAAGGAACTTAGGCTCAATGGTTTCCCTCATTTGTCATAATCAGTAGAAACCTTGGGCTCTACTAGCAGAGATCTGCAATAGAGCGAAATCTTGATACATAAGGCCATATAGTATGAAGCTAATTGAAAGGACCTCCAGGATATTGAAACAAAAGCCATATAACGAATGATTGTTGTCCTTAATGTACTGTTGTCTCTCATCTCCTTTGCTGTCCCTTGGTTATCTCATATTGTTACAGTATCTCACTTTGTTATCTGATATATTGAATTTATTTGTATTTGGTTATTTGAAATTTGATAGGGAAGGGGGGAAAACCAAGATGGGTGGGGGGGTGGAGGGGGAGGGTAATGGGGACCAAGACATGTGAAAGGGTATCAATGTATGTGAATTAATGCACCTTCTATCTGGCAAATATCATGTAACCCTTTTATTAATTACAACAAAAAATTTAAAAAAAAAAGGAAAAAGAAAACAGCTCCACTCCTCAACTGTCAGGACTTGATTTTTTTGCATTTTTCCATATATTTTTATGTAATTAATAGAAGGGTTACATTATATTCACCAGACAGAAGGTACATTACTTCACATACATTGATACCCTTTCTCATGTTTTGGTCCTCATTTCCCTCTCCCCACTCCTGCCTCTCATCTTGTTTTCCTCCCTTCCCTATCCAACTTCAAATAACCAAATATGCATACCTCTTTGCTGGTAGAGCAAACTGGTAATGCTAAAGTAAAGAAATGTCCTTGAAAGTAGCTATCAATGAATCATCGAGAAGTGGTCTATCAATAACTCAGCTTCCTTATCCATTCAATAGCATAATTCAAAAATCGCAGGCAGTATATTTTCTCCTAAGTTAAAAATCACTACCTTTCACAGTGATAAACTGGCTTGAGAGTACATGGATTGATGACTGGTGGTGGTTCTCAGAACTGTAGGCCTCTAGGCCTGTAGCCAGGGGTGCCTGAGGTTTTGTTATTATTATTGTTTTTCTCAAGGGAGCCCTCTACTTCTCTGCTCTTCTACTCAAGCTACAGCTCCACTTTTAGTTTTTTGGAGGTTAACTGGAAGAATCTCAAAGACTTGCTTCCCGTGGCTGAATTTACACTGTGATCCTCAGATCTCAGCCTCCCCTGTAGCTCCAATTACAAACTAGAGCAATAGGTATCTGGCTAGTTAATTAACTTGTATGGATTGATTTTTGTGCATGTAATCTAATTTTAAATCAAAACAAACTTAAAATATGTCTTATATTTGAACTTCTGTCGAGTTCTGCACTGAAGGTAAAAAAAACGAAGGCAAATTCATGTATTCAATGAACAACTGTTTATGTATAATCCACTATTTGAATAGCATACAAAACTTCCTTCTTTGTGAAGGTTTCATCTAGTTGATCAAGGAAATATGTGCACATATATTAACATATAGATACAAGATTATATTACACTTAGTAAATATTATGCATAATATCAAGTCAAGGAATGAGGATAGGGAATGCATTTATATTGTGCAAGTGAAATGAGCAACAGGGTGATCAGGAAAGCTCCCCACCACCATTTTTTTTAAATATAACACAATCATTAAGGCAGAAATGCTGGAATGTAACATAGTCTAATTGATATCTTATTTTGCTTAGTTCTTTGAAAGTATTATTTTCTTTAGTGAATTATGGGGTTGTAATACTGAAGTAAATTGGGAGTAAGATTTTCATAAAATAAGAGAGAAATGATCTCAGTAAAGGCCGTCAAATATGCCACGCTTTTGCAGTTATTTTAATGCATTACTGCATGACTTGGCTTATCAACATGACTCTCTCTTTCGAATACTGCAGTATGAGAATGTCCTGTTCTGAATAAGATTAGGCTCCTTCCCTCAAAGAGATTAGATCTGAGACATGTAAACAGAGTAATACAAAAGTGTAATTATGTTTAAGGAAAAGAGAACTCAGAGTAATAACGGATTAATTTATGAGAGTGCAGATCAAAGATGTTTGCAGAGAAACCTGGGTACCTGACTAGCATACTGAAGATCAATCAGACAAGCAAGCCAGGGTGCTCTGGGTTTGGACTACAATAGATAGAGTGCTGTGAAATCATGGGAAGAATGGCAAGTGCGTACATATAGATTCTGAGATGAAAGGTGAGGCTGAGAAAAGAGGCAGGATTCAAGCGGTGAAAGGCTTCTGTGCCAGGCTAAGGAATTGGTAAAGAGCTTACAGTGAAACGATTGTGATCATTAAGCTTGTGTCATGAAGAGATTCCTCCAGGAACCTGATTTGGAGGGACAAGAAAGGAGAATGAAAATTAACTCAAGAATTTGGACATTGATCATGGAAGAGGTGATGCAGAAGGGAAAAGAGATTGTGTAGATATGTTAGAAAACCAGCATGACCTGTGCATTGAGTGGACTTAGAAATGTACTCTATGGACATATACAAGGATATTTATACTTAAATTTGAGTCACTTTTTGATTATCCCAGACACTAAGTATCTGAGGAGAAACTCTTATTTTGGTCTACAGTGGTAGAAGTGTTGGTCTATGAATTCTTGACCTGCTGCTTTTTGGTGTGGGGTACATAGAAGGGCAAAACTGCATTATTTCATGGTCCAGAAGCAAAAGGAGACTAAAGGAGGATTTGGAGATCATAGAAATCCTTTCAAGATCATACTCCCAAGTGACAACAAGACATTCCACTCATGGCCATCTTTCAGAAGTGCCACCTTTAACATGTGATCTTCGAAGGACAATTAAGATACAAACTATAGCAGAGGGCATATATGTCCTTGTTCTTATATTTATTGTACCTAATTATCCCTGGGTATCTTTGAGAGATTGGTTCTAGGAACCCATAAAATGCAGATCTTCACTTTCCCTTATTTGAAATTATACAGTAATCTCATAGAACTCATGATTATTCTCTAAGTCATTTCAACCTTACTACTTAGAAATACCAACTACAAAGTAAATGCTATGTAAATAACTAATTCACCACATTGTCTAGTTACTAATGGCCAGAAAGTCTGTGCATGTTCTTTTATCTAAATAATTTTCTTTCTGTAATGCTTTCAGTGGTGCTTAGCTGATCCTGGATGTAGAAATTAAGGAATTAGAGAGACATCTGAATATGATAGGTGCTACTTAATTAAACTCCTAGTGCCAAAGAGAAAGTCCCACAGGACCTCACTCACATTGCGGTTTGTTTACATGCCTGCTTTCCCATTTATACTAACAGAAGCATAATCAGCTACCAAATAGGTATAAATAAAACTTCATACTCAAAACAAAAATCTATGTCTGGTTTACCTAAGAATAAATTAAGAGAGAAATTTACAATCAGTCTTTCAGATGTCCTTTTTAGCAATACAGTAAATGCCTAATTCCAAGACTGTTAACATGGGCAAATATTAGCATTATGTCTTTATCCTATTCCTTCTTATTTAGAAATATAGAAAAATACACAGAATATTTTAGAAATCAGAAAATTAATTTTGCTGAAGAAACAGAATGTTCTTAAAACAGCCCATTTTAGAAAGCACGTCTTCAATCAATGATGATGCATGTGGGAATTAGAATTCTTGCATTTTGATCATTCCAGCAAACAGAATGTTGTAGCAGAAGCCAGGTTTAGAAGACAGCTGGAAATTGGTTCTGTCATAATTTTTTTGTCCATAATGCCCTGTAGGATTACTCAAAACTCTTTTTGCCAAAGTCATTGTTTGAAGCTTAAAATCTGGTCATGTCTCTTCCCTTCAGAAAAATAATGATTTTTCATTTTATAATCTCAAATCCAAACATCTCAAAATTTCCAACATTTCCCAAGTTAAAATTTCTCTATCCTTTTCCTCTTTCACTATAAGCCACTTCAGTTTTCTCAAGCCCTCACGGCACCTATATCATCCTTTAGATTGGGGTGACCTCTGTGTCAATTCTTTTCTCTGGAACCCTCATGTTTCAACAGTATATATAGTACACTTAATTACTTTTTTTTTTTCTCAATCAGAAGGAAGTACTAGGAGTGAAAGGATGTTTTTCATAACAAAGCTTAGAATGGGGAGACTCTCCCACCCCCACCCAGGCCAGTAGAGCCTGGAGAGGGGTGGGTGTGGGTTAGGGAGCTACCTTCCCAGCTGCGGTAAGTACAGCCACTGGAGCCCTCCCCCTCCCTGGGGCAGTGTTGAGGGATAAAGCCCAGGTGACTGAGCCTTCAAGCGCAGTGTTCCCTGCTTGAACCAGCTCCTACTGTTCAGTGTATGCAGGTCTCTTTCCAGACCCAACTGTCTCTTCTCAGAGCCTTTGGGGACAGGGGCACTGCCTCCCTCCTCATGAGTTTCTTCATCTTAGTAAGAGTTAGACGTGAACAATGGGGATATTCACATATGGACCAGTCTTTAAATTCTTGCAAGGAAAAGTAGTGACCATGGGGGGAAGGGATTAGAAGCTCCCAGACACAGCTGTCCAGGTCCGGTTGAGAGCAGTGAGGTCCTGGAGTGAGTCCCCTACCCGCCTGAGGATTAAACATTTAGGATGAAGGAACGCCTGAAAGTGGGTGGACAAATGGGCCCGTTTTTTTGTGGTTGTTTGTTTTTCCTTTTTGCCTTCAGGCCCTGTCCTGAGCTCTACCATCCGGAGCTGCAGTGGCACTTCTGGTGTCCTGGTGGCCAGCTGGAGACGAGTCTCATGGACTTTCCTACCGGGCTTGGCTTCAAACCTGGATCGCAGGCGCTCAGCCTTCCTAGTAGCTTAGCGCTCTTATCTCGTCAGGGCCCAGCGGCTGTGCTGGCAGTGGCCCCGGGACACCGCTCCACTCAGCGTTCACTCCCACTCTCCGGGAGTCGGGGGAGGTGTCCATCCGAGGAACGCTGGGCTAATTCCAGGCCCCAGGACACAGCCACCTCGGCCGCCGCCCCAGCCCAGCCCCGGGGGGCGCCGCCTGGCCGTCCGCCGGCTCCATCCCGGCCCCTATCTGGGACACCCGCCACTTAATTACTTTTTCACGTATTAATTTATAAATCTACTTTTCGGCTTAGGTCTCTAGTGATATTAGTATAATATATATATAATATATGATATAGTATATATACATGCTGCATACTATATACTATATAATACATATAGCATATATAGTATATGATATTAGTATAGATTATTTCTGAGTTGAAATTGAATAGGCGTTTTTAAAGTAATTGATTCACAGACTTTTCTGCACTGATATTTGAACTCTTAAAGCAGAGGCTGGTGTTTATAGACTCTGTGCTCACTGCCTGGCATTTGATAATGACCCACAATCCCAGCTAGTCTGGAGATTGGAATCCAGAGAATCTCAGTTCAAACACAGTTCTGGGAGAAAACTTCATGACATTCCATCTATCTCTACGAAAGTGAGTTTGTCATTCAGGAGATACTTTAGTAATGTACGGAGATATTTTTGTTTCTTACAATGGGGGATATTCCTGAGTAGAAATGTACCTAAAATACTAAAATGCCCATGAATACATTAAAACAGATAATGAAGCTGAGCAACTCTGAAATGGGAACTTGAACTGAGATATTCCGTTCTAGAGGCATAATAGTTTCTATCATACAGCTCTAGAGTGTTACATAGTATTATTTTTGACACCCATTTAAAGGAAGAGCACTCCTTATTTCATAGTTTATCATTTATTTAAATACAATAACTTGCTAATGTCCAATAAATCTTTATTAAATTGTACTACTGGCATCCAATAAATTTTTGTTGAAATGAACTTTATTTGACATATTATTCTACTATGTCACAGTGATTTTGCATCCCAGAGTAGATGTTTCAGTGATATATACTTTCCAGTTTCATGTGAAATGCATTTTGGGTCACTATGGCATCTATGCATCAAAATAGTGAAAAGGCAAGACTGTTTTAGAAGATATAAAGCATTGCATAGTATTTAAACATTTTATACAATACTGTGTCACCAGATACTGGTATGTAGGGCACTGTGATACCTGCTTCTTGTAAGCTTGACGCTTTAATAATTCAAAAAATTTGATTGGAAATTTAAAAATTTCCATATGTATGTCAGGAAAGTGAAAATAAATACTAATTGTGGAAAATGTCTATATTTATTTATCTAACCATCCAGTCCTGGGCCTTGAACTCAGGAACTGAGCACTGTTCTTGGGCTTTCTCAAGGCCAGTGCTCTACCACTTGAGCCACAGTACCACTTCTGGCTTTTTCTATGTGGTACACATACACAGAATGGAACCTGGATCTTTATGCATGCTAGGCAAGCACTCTACCACTATGCCATGTTTCTGGCCCTGGTCATATAGATTGCTAAAAAAATCAGAAAAGCATTGCACCAGAGATAATTAAGATATTATTAGCATAAAAATTCATGTTCAAAATCTTCTGAAAAATACTTTGCCTGCTCTGAGTTAATGCTATATAGACATGAACTCTTTGACTTACTTTGCAGTATGTTTTATTTTTATCTATTTTGAATGTGCTTATCAAGGTTAAGTAATATGTCAAGGTTCCATAACTATATGGAGATATAAGAAAATATATTCAAATTCACTAGTTGTTAAGCATTTGCAAATTAAACAACCACATAATAGATTTTGCATAATAGATTAAGGAAAATTAAAATATCACAGTATTCAATTCTGTAAGCTTGAAATAAAATATTCACGTATTGGTGGAGGTGATAAAGTTAACTCAATGGGAAGCAAATGACTACATTTCTCAAGCATCTTGTGACTATTTTTATACATTAATTCTCCAATATGGTCATGCTAAGAAAATGTTATATCTACCATATTTACAATTCTATTATTATTTGACATAAGAAAGTTAATAAATATTCAAAATCAGTAATGTAGATAATATCCAGCTGATGGGTTATTTTACTTTTGAAGATTAGGTAGCAATCTAGAAATATCATCTTGATTATATTTAAGCAAACAAAGATATGCAAAGTAAGTTTATTGTCATTCTTTTTCAGTTTATGCCTACCTATGGCTAACCCTTGGAAAGAATATATAAGAAACAGAAGTAGCTATATAATGTAGTGATCAATTAATCAATAAGAACAGAGATGAAACAGTACATATGTGCTTTTCTTGTTCATGAACACTAAAATAGAATCATGATCTAGGTGGTAGTATGTCTGGGTCCTTCATGCCTGGTCCCTCTTGACTAGTAGGAGGGATGGGGGAAAACACAACCTGACCAGGATGAGCTGCGCTGCCAGAGGAGAGGGCCCACTCTCCTCTTGCACTCAGCCTTCCTCCTCTGGAGCACGATTAGAGATGCCACACAGCTTGGCTCAACTCGCCATCTTTCCCCTTCCGTGCCCCATTTCATGCCCCATATTGGGCGTCAGTATGTCGGGGTCCTTCGTCCCCAGTCCCTCTCTAGTAGGAGGGATGGAGAAAAACACTGCCTGACCAGGATGAGCCACGAGAGGAAAGGGCCCACGACCTCCCACACTCAGCCTTGTTTCCACGGAGCACGAACAGAGATGCCATGCAGCTTCATCAAGGCAGGAAAATCTCTCTCTCCAAAAAAACCCATCCTGAGGAAGTCCCTCCAGTTAATATACCCTCACTCTAGGTCCCAGCAGAGAGTGATAAACAATAACACATTTGTAACCAATGCTATTCAAGTCTTGCTTCCTGCCTCTTGCGCCTTGCCTTGTCTCAGCAGAAAGTTATTAGACAGGGCGTTCCTCGGCCCCCAAAAGTAGTATAGCATTTGTTTTTATTGTGAACAGAATGATCTATATAACCTTGCACTATATATAATAATTTCTCAACTTTGCTACTACTGCCATTTTAGGCTGGGTAGTGTGATTGTTTTATATCCCCATGGCCTGCCATTTCTGTTTCATACTATGATGGTCAAAAGAATATATATTATTACTCTATATGTTACTTGGAAAACTTACCATAAACACTTCTCTAAAAACGTAATTTTATTTTGTTATATGACTGAGAAGCTCTTCTCAAAGTGAGGTCTATTTTTATATTTTTTGAATCTTGCCTAGTTTTGTAACTTGACGTACAGTGAACTAGGAGTTAAAAATGCTAGTTAGGAAGGTAGGTTTCCAGAAACTATATTTACATATACATAACATGTATGTATGTATATATAAAATACATGTATGTATTATATGCACTATATATATGCACAATTAGGAGTTGTTGTAAAATACAGAGTTTTAAAGGATAAAAATTTTGCATGTAATATGGATTCTGTTTTTTTAATTATTTTTTTCCTATATTTTTCATGGAATTAATAGAAGGGTTACATTATATTCGCCAGATAGAAGGTGCATTAATTCACATACGTTGATACCCTTTCTCATGTCTTGGTCCCCATTTCTCTCACCCCCACCCCACCCCTCATATTGTTTTCCCCCTTCCCTATCCAATTTCAAATAACCAAATACAAATATATCCAATATATCAGATAACTGTATCTGTATATCAGATACTGTAACAAGATGAGAAAACCAAAGGACAGCAAAAGAGATGAGAGATAACATAGTACATTAAGGACAACAATCATTCATTATATGGCTTTTGTTTCTATATCCTGGAGGTCCTTTCATTTAGCGTCATGCTATATGGCCTTTTGTATCAAGGTTTTGCTCTATTGCAATTCTCTGCTAGGAGAGCCCAAGGTTTCTACTGATTATGACAAATGAGGGAAACCATTGAGTCTATGTTCCTTTGAGTCTGGCTTACTTCACTTAATATGATTTTTTCTAAGACTTTCCATTTCCTAACAAATGGGGCAATGTCATTCTTTCTGACAGCACCATAGAATTCCATTGTGTATAAATATCACATCTTGTTGATTCACTCATCAACTGAGGGACATCTAGGTTGGTTCCATATCTTTGATATGGTAAATACTGCTGCAATGAACATCGTTGTGCTAGTAGATTTAGTATGTCCTTGTTTCTGGACAATAGGGTAAATGCCAAGTACTGGAATTGCTGGGTCATAGGGGAACTCTATGTTTAGTCTTTTGAGGCACTGCCACACTGCTTTCCACAGTGGTTGAACGAGTTTGCACTTCCATCAACAGTGTAGTAGTGATCCCTCCTGGCCACATCCCCTCCAGCATCTGTTATTAGTTTTCTTGATCCTGGCCATTCTAACTGGAGTGAGGTGGAATCTTAGAGTTATCTTGATTTGCATTTCTTTTATGACTAGAGATGTTGAGCATTTCTTCATGTGTATGTAGGGCACTCTTATTTCTTCTTCAGAGAAGACTCTCTTTAAGTCTTTGGCCCATCTTTGAATGGGATGGTTGTTACTTTGGAGATTAGTGCAGGAGTGATTCAATTTTTTTAGCTGTTGATATATTTTAGATATGAGGCATTTGTCTGTTGTATGGTTGGTGAAGATCTTCTCCCAAACTGTAGGCTTCCTAATTAATTTACTAGCTATATCCTTTGCCATACAAAAGCTCTGCCATTTAATGCACTCCCATTTATCCAGCCTTTCTCTGATTTGTTGTGATTCTTGGTCCTTATTAAGAAAGTTTCGACCTGTGCCAAGGAGGCCTAGTGTATCCCCTATTCCTTCTTGTAAAGTTTTCAGTGTGTCGGCTTTTGCCTCCAGGTCTGTGATCCATTTGGAGTTAACTGTAGTGCAAGGTGACAAAGAAGGATCCAACTTTAGTTTTCTGCAGGTGCTTAACCAGTTCTGCCAGGACCACTTGTTGAAGAGGCTGTCTTTCTTCCAGTCTATTTTTTTTTGGTTCCCTTTTCAAAGATTAGGTGGCCATAGGTCTGTGGTTTAATATCTGGGTCCTCAGTTCTATTCCACTGGTCTTCAGGCCTGTTCTTTGCCAGTACCAAGCTGTTTTGATAATTATAGCTCTGTAATAGTGTCTAAAGTTTGATATTGAAATTCCTCCTGCGCTGTTCTTTCTGCTAAGAAGTGTTTTTGTTATACAGGGTCTTTTATTATTCCATATGAAATTTTGGATTGCCTCTTCTATTTCTTTAAAGAATGACATTGAGATTTTGAGGGGTATTGCATTGAGTTTGTAGATAGCCCTTGGCAAAATTGTCATTTTCATGATATTGATTCTTTCAACTCAGGGGCATGGGAGGTTTTTCCCATTTCCTCAGTTCTGCTTTAATTTCATTTTTCAGGGTTTTAAAGTTTTCATCAAAAAGGTCCTTTACATTCTTAGTTAAGCTAATTCCTAGGTACTTTATTTTCTTTGAGGCTATTGCCTCGTTCCTCTCACTGTTGGCGTAGAGAAAGGCTGTTGATTTTTGAGGGTTAATTTTATAGCCTGCTACCTTTCCAAAGTTTTGAATCAGCTCAAGGAGCTTTGGAGTGGAGTCTATGGGGTTCTTTAAATATAGAATCATGTCATCTGCAAAGAGGGAAAGTTTTACTTCCTTTTTCCCTATTTGGATCCCCTTTATGCTTGCTTCTTGCCTTATTGCCCTGGCTAGGAATTCTAATGCTATATTAAAGAGGAGTGGAGAGAGTGGGCATCCTTGTCTTGTTCCTGATTTTAGAGGGAATGGCTTTAGCTTAAATCTATTTTGACTAATGAGTCAAAACTTAAGTAGATCTCCTTATATATACATCTATATGTGCAAATATATATGTGTGTATATATATATATGTATGTCTATTTATTCATCTCATTTTCATTAGCCCAAACTAGGGAATCGTGGAAGATAGAAGAAGAATAGATGATGACAGAGGATGATACTCAACAATGGGCAGTACCTAGGTGGTCCAGCTGATATTCTGTATGGAAAAGATCTTAAACAAGTGAACAGATAATCCAGGCCTAACCATGAATATGTGAGGGATATAGAGTGCAACACATCTTGTGGATTTTGACAACACAAACATCCTTTAAGAACATAATTCATTTTTCTAGATCTAATCCACCTTTGCTAATTTACCCACTTTTCAATAAATATATACTTTATGAATGTAACAGAGTTGCAGAAAAATATAACTTACTATTTTAAGGTACAAATACTTCCATAATGTCAGTTGAATCTAGTAGGATATTTTGTAAAAATAATTAAGCTTGTAGATTAAAGAAGTTAAAAGCCATTGTGATTATTATTCTAGAAGTAGGACACTGAAATTGCTGCTGTTGTTTGCATGAAGTCTTTGAGTTCAAGATACTCTCAAGTCTTTCCCACCAAGCTGAATGGTATGATGGAGATTTGTCATTTTATTTTGGGGGGGGGTACTGCATACACAGATCTTTACACACACTAGGTAAGCACACTGCCATTGAGCTGCATTCTCAGTCTCTATCTTTAGGATTTCATTTTATGAATTCTCAATTCATAATAGGCTTAGTTAAAAGGTTTGGGTGAGCATTTTCAGCAATTTTGATATTTCTAGATATCAAACTATAGCATCTAGTCTGTGGTTAGCATTTTATTAGCTGTAATTTTTCAAATTTCTAAATTTCTCTCCATTTCCCTATTTGAAAATTTGATTTTGTGATCAATTTATGTAAAATTGCTTGTATTCCTCCTTGCATCAAAAATAAATGACATTTATTTCTCTCACTCAGAATTCTAAATGACCCGTGACCTTCTTTGATCTGCCGATTAGGAAGAAGTTCTGACAGGTCTGAGACAAGACACAGAAGCATAATGCCTTTAATAATTCTCTTAGGCTTCTACCTCAGTGTAACAAATGATTTCACCAGGCTTGCCAAAGGAAAGAGAGACTGTGTGGATCAGAGTCATTGAATTGACCTTGGGAACTAAGCTCAACACCACTGTCATCAAGCAGTGATAAGCAAAACCATACAGTAGTTTCCATGGGCAACCATGAATCTTGTTGACATTACATTCTGAAATAATTTCTTAGACAACAATAAGGAGCTGTAGTATGCATAAAGTAACTATTTTTTATGTTTCTTGCACTATTATAATGATTAAATGACCACACATATACATACACAAAATACTCCCTCCATATACATAATTATAAAACCATACATACATATATAGAAGTATAGATAACATATAATTTAGCTAATATTATATATAGTAATTTTGTAATTATATTCTGAATTTTTAAATCATACAAATTATTTTATATATAAGTTAATTCGAATATCAATTATTAAGGACTCTGAAATTATTCATACTAAATGGAAACACTTATTCATATTTCTTCTATATGTCCTTAAAAATACTTTCCTGCTACCAAAATTGCTCTTGTGAAAATAGTCCATTATCAGACTATTTTAGAGAAGTAACTAAAATACTTTCTTTGAGACTTCTTTTAAAAAATCTAATTTGCTATGCTGAAGCATGTTATCATTTATTGTTTAAATATGAAGTAAAAATAAGTTAAACCAAGCTTAAGGTCCAGATTTCAAAGTGTGTCATAATTTATTTGAAAAATTAAAAAATACTTTAAAAATAAACATTTAAAAATCTGATTCGTTCAAGATGATTGGGAAGGAGTAGGAGGAGGGAAAGGGGGACAAAAACATGGGATAGGGTACAAGATTCAAGAAGTAATGTGCCCATTACTTGACGAATGTAACTTTAACTCCTCTAAACATTATCCTGAAAATATATAATAAAAATTTGATTTATTTAAAACATGATGATAAAATATGGTAAATCTTGATTTGGTTAAATCTGTAGCTCTTCGAACAATTGAGGACATTTTGCTTTTTGCTTGGAAGTAATATTGTGAAAAGCTAGCAACCCTGCTGAATTCTGCATATACTGTGAATAGGCCGTGTTTATCTTGCTCTGATAAGGGTAGCTGCTCCTGTAATTTTCTTCTCTGAAAGGGCACATATGGGAAAATAGCATTTATGAACAGTTTATTGGCTTGGCTCGGGAGTTGCATTATTAGTTCTGACGAGCACTAGGAAAAGCAAGCAATAATTGTTTCAAAATTCTGTTGTGATGCTGTACTGGACTGATGTGCTAGTTTTTGTGGGGGCTATGCTTTCCTGAGCTTTCCATGAGCTGTTGGCTTCTATTCATTTGTCCTTGTTTCATTTGACACTGTCATTCATGTCTACACTGGACTGTAAATGATGGTCTAATGTCACTTCTCTAATTACTTGGCATCTTGCACTGAGGTTTAATCCTCCTGGGTCAATAACTGCTCTGGGCTTTGGCATTCAACAAACAAGTATAGATGAGTATGACTATATCTACAGGGGACAGGAGTTTGGCTGGTGTTTTAAACCTTACTAAGTGCACATCTTTGATAAATCCTGAATGAACAAAATGTTATTGATTTATTAAGGGCCAGTTTTGAAAAAAAATTACTTGAATACAATTGAACTAGATTGTGCCACAAACAGATGATTCATGATCACCTAATGTGTTGACACTTTTGGTTAGTTGAACCACACCCAATTCCCTGAAAGGAAGATTTTTTTTATTGTTTCCTTTTAGTAGATGAGAAAAGTGAGATGTTAGGCAGTTTGCCCAGTTCCACACCATAAATCACCAGTAGGGCTGGGATCAGTATTCAGTGAACTTGGACTCTATTCATAAATCCACATTCCTGAGTCCATTGGACTGATGAAGAGCTTTTAGAAACAGTTATTACTATATGTGCAAAGACTGCCTATCCTTTTAAATTACATTGGCTTAAGTTCTCGAGCAAAATAAAAAAGCAACCCAAAGCAGTTGCAGAAAGAATTTTAGATGATCTCTTCCTGTTTCGGGGAACTTTGTTTATAGTCTTTCTTAAAGATTAAAAAATATATGTAAGAGAAAGAGACAAACACACATAGATTACCAGGACCCCTAATACCAGCATTTTAAAACTTCTTTCTTTCTTTCTTTCTTTCTTTCTTTCTTTCTTTCTTTCTTTCTTTCTTTCTTCCTTCCTTCCTTTCTTTCTTTCTTTCTTTCTTTCTTTCTTTCTTTCCTTCTTTCTTTCTTTTTACTTTAAATACTTTGTTACATGTTAGCTAATTTTCTTTCTTTCGTTCTGTTTTTTTTTTTTTTGTTGGGGGGGTTGGGGTCAGACTGGGGCTTGAACTTGGCTTGGTCACTGTCCCTGAGCTCTTCAACTGAAGGCTACAGCCCTACCTTTATCTAAGCCCCACTTCCCTTTTTCAAGAGGTTAGTTGGAGTTTCAGGTGCTTTTGTTCCCTGGCTGGATTTTAACCTTGATCCTCAGATCTCAGCCATCTGAGTGGCTAGGTTTACAGGCTTGAGCCACCACACCTGGCTAATGTTAACTAATTTTCTTTTCTTTTCTTTTCTTTTCTTTTCTTTTCTTTTCTTTTCTTTTCTTTCTTTCTTTCTTTCTTTCTTTCTTTCTTTCTTTCTTTCTTTCTCTCTCTCTCTCTCTCTCTCTTTCTTTCTTTCTTTCTTTCTTTCTTTCTTTCTTTCTTTCTTTCTTTCTTTCTTTCTTTCTTTCTTTCTTTTTTTTTGGCCAGTCCTGGGCTTTATTGTTTGTCTCTGATCATTTCAGTTCCATTCTGAGTTGGATGCTAGAGAATGGTAAACTGAGATGCTAAAAGTACTTCTGTTTGTGGCAGGAAACACACTCCTGATGGAGTGGTGGTGATGAGTTATTAGAAATCTTTTTGTGGGATTATTACAGCTCAGAATTTGGACCTATTTTCTAGCAAAACATATAATTTCATATTTTATGGGCTGAGTAATAGTCCATAATAGACAAGTACTATATTTTCCTTATCTTTTAATGAGTGTTTGGTCACCTCAACTGTTTCAGAGTTTGTTGCTTGTGAACAAAGCTGCAGGACATATGCATATCCAGGTGTCTTTCTTGTGTATTGATTCTGACACCATTGGAGATATGCCAAAATTTGGTTAGTGGGGGTCACATGATTTTCACAACGATAGTACTGAGTAACAGTCCTACATCTTTCTCACCGCCTCTATAGCACATGTTTTTTTTTTTTTTTTCTGTTAAAGATGATGGCTTTTCTTACGGAAGCAAGATGGAATCTTAGTGAAGTTTTGATTTGTACTTCCTTTAGGGCTAATGATATTGAAGGTTTTTTCATATATTTATCAGCCCCTTGAAGCAATTTTTTGAGAACTGTTTTATAGAGAGAAGAAGAAGCAGATGCTCAGGCCCATACCAATTATACATAATCATGCCTCAAAACTTCTGTGTAAATTGGATTTTCTTTTTGAGAAGTTTATCTAAACTTTCTCATTCTCACCTTAACATCAACAGGAGATAATGTTGAAAGGAGAACTCCATCATTTGTTCTTCTGGAACGACAGAATACTTTTGCATTATAATGATTTCAGCCTGATTGAATTGGAGAACGACCTATTAATTCAGCACAGGTTTATTCCAAGATAAATGATGGAGAGCATCATTTATGTATGAAAATTAAGAAAGCTGTTTGTGTGTGTTAGTGTGTGTGTGTGTGTGTCTATGTGTGAAATGTAAAATATGCATGACAAATAGTGACTTTCTACCACAGAGCAGATCATAGTCCTATATAATTACCCATATAAGTTTTTTGAATTGTTTAAGAATCTATATTCAGAGAATATAGATTATTTGTAAAATTTGAGATTCAGTACAAAAACATTTTATTCAAATTTGAAATTTTAAATGTTTGAGAGATTTTCTTGGAAAAATACTTTTATATGTTTTGGAAAGCATTGGTGTTGCTCTCAAATTGGGAAAGTGATATAAAAAGCATTTCATTCCAGTATGTAAAGGTTTAATTGAGTTCAGTAGGCATTGAAACCTGCAGCTATTAATAATACTCTCATATTGAAAGTGGTTTATGTGTAAGCTGAGGTAAGTAATTTGCCAAACTGATCTTTTTCTGTTTGTAGGCAGGAATTTTAAGATATTATATTAAAATTTTCCCCTGGAAGGTACCTAATTAAAAATCTATATAAATATCACCAATAGCTTAAAGAATTTGACTCAAAATCACTAATTTCTCACCCTTATTAATGTTTCTTCCAGATTTACCATTCTCCAGACAAAATTTTACAAACTACTATAAAGTATAATTTTAGTAAAATTTTCATTTCCTATAAAAATATATGCCTTGTATAACTTTATCCACAAGTCTAAATTTTCCTTGTTATGTCTGATTTTAAATAAGCTTTTATCTAAAAAGTATAAATATCTGTCACGAATGTTATTTGGATTTTTTTCAGAAAACAATAAAGAGCTATGGCTTCTTTTCTTTTTTGTCTTCTCTTCTCTCTTCCTTTCTTTTCTTTTGCAGTATTGGCATTGAACCCAAAGCCTCTTGCTAGGCAAGTTTTCCATGCTTGAACCATGGCCAGGAATACATACCATTATGTTTCAATCTTCTTAAAATGGAAGTGGCACTGTGGCTCAAAGGGTAGGGCTGTAGCCTTGAGCTGAAGAGCTCAGGGACAATACCCAGACCCAGAGTTCAGGTCCCACAACCAACAAAACAAACAAAAAAACTCAGCTTTCTTAAAATTCTTGTGATAACAAATTATTTTTTTTCTTTAGCTCAGTTTTTCTCTCATTTCCTAAACCTCACTTTGGCTTCATTTAAGTTTGAAAATGTAGTCAATGAATTAATTTGGGGAAGTTTTAGATATGACTGTTATAAGATGAATGTGATAAGTGTACACTTGTTTATTATGAAAATGTCATAATGAAACCCATTATTTGTACAATTATATACACTAATAAAAGTTATAATTCAAATATTAATTCTAAAATCATTATTATTTCAGAAACGTCGAGTAATATTTGATGTTGATAGAAAGGATGCTGAGATCTGAGGCTTGTGGTTCAAAGCCAGCCTGGGCACAAAAGACTGAGACTCTCAAATTGGCAAGTGGGGCTATGGTTCCAGGGGTAGGGCAGTAACCTTGAGCGGAAGAGCTGAAGAGCAATAGATCTGAAGAGCAATAGATTATCAGAGATTATCATAGGTTAGCATAATCTCCTGAACTATGTGCCAATGAAGGTGGAAACATTAGCTAAGAAAAAAGGGAAAGAGAATACACCAACTATCATGAAGAAGGTCAATGAGTCTCTAAGAGAGAAATATATAAATTCCAAACTCAGTTTTAGAGATTAGCCAGTGAAGTATGATGAAAACATGGTTCAAATCACATACTTCATTTTTTCATGCATTTATTGTGTGCATAATCATACCTTTTGCATTTTGTTATGTTTTTCTCTTTGCTATTTTATGAATGCTTTTTAGTTAATAATTTAAAGGTTTTTAAATTGATGATATATGGCCTACCAAATAAACATTGAAATGTGAATTAAATTAAGATTCTTCAAAGCCATTGTATTTTGTAACTGCAGAAGAAAAAAAAGTTTATCCTCTTCTTTGCTGAGTGGAAGTCATATCTCTTCTAGATTGTTCCTTGCAGGTTACAACCTCAGCACACTGGGATTTACAAATGTTGAAGAGGAACGATAGCATCCGAGGAAAGACAATATCACAAAAGATTAAAAGGGATACTGGGACCAATGCAGTAATGGCAAATAATTATAATAGTAACAACAATAATTTAATAATAATGATGATGTTAATGATAATTATGCTAATAGCAGTTTCTGTTTATTGTGCAGAATGTGAGACAGGCATTTTGCAAGGCCTTTCACATAAGTTATTTGATTTAATTATCAGAGCAGCACTGTGCAATAGCAGTTATTGTCATCATTTTGTATATGAGAAAACTAAACCTCAAAGTAGTGAACTAAGTTTTATAAGATAACACAATGGATTCGGAAGTAAGTCACATAGGAGCCTGGAACCCTGAAGAACATAGTACTAGAAGTAAGATAGAAATGCCTGAATGATCACTTTGAGGTTAGAAAAAATATTTACCAAACATATAAGAAACATACAGATGCATTTTTAGCAAAAAATTAAGATAATGAGCATTTTAATGGAGTTATAATTTTCCATCCATGTAGAAGACAAGATAATATCCTTTGTTTTATCACAGAAAAGTATTTATTAACCTTGCTGTTTATGTCTTCTTACTATGTAAATTTACGTACCATAAGAAATAAGGTTGGAAAGTTAATTAGGACTGTACCATTTAATAGAATTAATAGAAAGTTTTATGTATTCATGTATATTATCATGAGTGCCACAATAATTCTTTTGGGAGAGCTCTTTTTGGAGTTACTAACATCAGGAAAAGAAATGAGAGCGAAAAATCACCCCTGAGTTAAAAAAAATATATTATTAACCACTATGCAATGAATTCAATTCTATCTTCCTGCCAAGAGTTTGTTTGTTTAGCGACATGATCTTCATTTTTGTTTTTTGCCAGTCGTAGGCTTGAGCTCAGGCTCTGAGCACTGTCTTTGGATGTTTCTCAAGGCTACCACTTGAGCCTCAGCACCACTTCTGGCTTTTTACTATGTATGTGGTACCAAGGAATTGAACCTGGGTCTTTGTGCATGCTAGGGAAGCACTCTACCACTAGGTCAAACTCCTAGCCCCTGAACTTCATTTTTAACAGTAGTTTTCATGTCCGTAGAAGAAACATCATTCTAATTATCAACTTCAGAATCTGATCTCAGGTTCTAATATAACAAAGAGTTTGATGTAATATTAAATGTTGTTAATTTATTATTATGGGATAAAAGAAGGAAATGATAAACTCATAAGGGAAGTAAAACATACTTGTCAAAAATTAATCAGTCTTAATTGAAGCCAATGGTTATTGTTCACATAGAGGCATTAGGAGAAAGCTATATCCCTTACTGTCATTCAGAATATTAAGCCTTTACAAAATGACTCATTAAGAAATACTGATTTCAAATACATTTTTTTCCTTGAGGTTGTGCAGTGTTGTTTATCATGAAATTCTTGAATTCCTACAAGTGTGTGTGAAATGTAAATGATGAAATTATCACTATTTATTATATAATTTTACTTAGGAAACTACTCAATAAAATAAAGGAAAAGCAAAATATGTAATAGTCTTTTAGGACAATTCTGATTTTATTTGCCCTTCTTGGGGTTTTACCTCAGGGCCTAGGTACTGTTCTTCAGCTGCGAACACTCTATCACTTGAGCCACAGTGTCATTTCCAGCCTTTTCTGTTTATGTAATATTGAGGAATCAAACCCAGGGCTTCCTGCTTGTTAGACAAGCATTCTGCTGCTAAGCCAAATTCCCAGCCCCTAATGAGCTTTTTCTTTTTAAATGGGGTCCTTGCAGAATTGCTCATGGTGATTACCAGCACAAGGTTTCAGCCTTCCACCTTGCTGAGGATCTAGGCATGTACCATCTCCCCAAGCTTGATATGCCTGTATGCCTTCTTGGGATACCAATTTGTTTCAGATGGAATTTGATTCTGTTCAATCCATACTCTTTCATTCATAGGAATGAAATTCTTTCTCAATATATTTCTCTGGAGAACTCAACTTGAGATACCATTATAGAAGAACATACAAACTAACTAAATGTGATGCTTATAAACCTACCCTTTTAGTCAGGCCACTGTGTCATCTTCAATGATTTGCTATTCAACACACACAGATCTACTAGAAGCATAATGGTACATTTCTTTGGGTTATATATTTAGAGGTGGGAATGTTGTATAAAAGGGTATTTGCTTTGCTATAATAAACCTATAGCAATGAATACTAAAATGAGCTAATAAAATACATTGAAGTTGTTCAACTTATTCACCATTTTTAGTCCTGTATTTTGTGTCCTTTTGGTGATTGGATGGTGCTTTCTTACTGCATTTTAGGGGCATTTTTCTGATGAACAAGAATACAGTAAGCTTTCAAGTGTATTGGGTTATTGAATATTCCCATATCCTTTGTGCATGTATGTATGTATGTGTGTGTGTGTGTGTGTGTATGTGTGTGTGTGTGTAATAGGCCACTAAGACAAACATTTTGAAATTTTTAATTAAGCTGCCTGTTTCTTTGTTTGATTTTTGCACACATACTGGCACCTGAACACTATCCTTGGGCTTTTTCAAGGCACTACCACTTGAACCGCAGCATCATTTCTGGCTTTTCTATTTATGTGGTACCAAAGAACTGAACCTAGGTCTTTGTGCATGCTATGCAAGCACTGTCACTAGGCCAAACTCCGGGCCCCAATTTGCCTGTTTTTTTCTTATCAAGTTTAAATTCATTTTTTTCTACATGCAAATCTCTTTACATGTATGTTTGTTGTAATGCCATCTGTCATTTACTTTTACATTCCCATAATGATAATTTTGTTTAAAAGTAGTTCTTAATTTTATTCTTTTTTATCTTTTTATTTTTGCCAGTCTTGGGGCTTTTACTCAGGGTCTAAGCACTGTCCTTGGGCTTTCCTCAAGGCTAGAGCTCTGTCACTTGAGCCACAGTGCCACTTTTGGCACTTTCTGTGTATCTAGGACCAAGGAATTGAATCCAGGGCTTCATGCCTATTAGGCAAGCACTCTTCCACTAGGCCATGCTCCCTGCCATATTTCTTAATTTCAATTGGGTTAAATAACTGTGTTATTTTTATGCTAATTGTATTTATGTTCCTTTAACAAATGTTTCTTACTCAAGGCAATGATGGTATTGCATTGTTTCCTATAAAATGGAGAATATTTAGTCTTCTACACACTGTGAGATCAGCAGAGTCTGCATTTTCTCCATGTGGAGAAGTTCAATAATTTTCTTGAACCAGTTGACAGTGCTAAGGTAATCAATAACCTGATCTCCAGGTAAGGACATTCCAATTAGGAAATTGAAATAAGAGGACTGGTGCCAAAAAATGGTACTGGTTACTGTACAAATATGTTAAAAGAAGGTAACCAGACTAACCCCCCCAAAAAAGATCAGATACACACACATATATATTTAAAAAGTGCTTTACAATTTACCTTATCGTAGCTTCAAATAATAAAAGCAATCTATACTTCACTATGAATTTTTCCCACAAGCATTCACCAGATACTCAAAGGAAAGTTTGAAGGAAGAATGCTGCTGTGAAAAGAACAGACACAGGTTCTGTAGGAAAGACATAAAATAGAGCACCTCTTTCTAGATATTTTTTTTTCTTTTTCTTTAGCTTCACTTTTTATGTAGAGGAAAGAAAAACTCTGAAACCACTGGCAGAGCGACAGCAATTATGCCCAATATTGAACATAGATTCTGGCTAAGAGAATGATAGAAGAAAAAGATATAGACGTATTACCAAAATGGAATTTTTTCCTGGAGGGCTATAAAACTAAGCTTACAGCCATGATCTCATATACTCATCATAAGAAGACACTCTGATTGAAATAATGTCCCACTCAATAACTGACACAGAAACAAATGAAGGTTCACTGTGGAGGAGTTGTAGAAATGTTATTGAGAGTATTGTCCAGGAGCCAAAGTTGGTTGACTGCATCCATGAGGCTGGAGAAAGGACAGAGGAGTCTTGGAAGCCTGTTTTGTATTGTCCTTAGCAATATTGTCTCAGATTTGCCTTTCCTTCTTTCTACCCAACTGGCCAGTCAATGCTCTCATGCTGTACATCACTACAGCAAGCCACTTCTCAGTCATGGACCAGCATATATTCCAGAATGAGGCAAATAAGTGGCATGAGGGCAATATGTATGCATAGGGCATTAGACCTCATCGTGTTGTAATTATAGATGACAGAAGTTGTTCCCTGTATTGACGGGGACTGAGCCTTCCAGACTGCAAACTAAGAGCTTTGGTACTGTACTGTATCCAGTGTTCTTTATCCATTACTCTGAGGTAGTTGCTATTCTTTTTTGGCCATGTATCATAGTCTTATTTTTTCTGGAGAGTTAGGAAAGAAGCTCTTTAGTCCATCATTCTCAGGAATGGAACTTTTATTATCATTCTAATGCCTGAAATGACTAGAGCAATTCAATTCCTCATGTCTAGGTTCTATGATGTGATTCTCCAGTTTATTATATCGCTATATTCATTCACATTTAGTTTTTTTTTACTCATAATGTAATTTCTTGGATAGTTTTAATAAAAAAACTAAAAATTTGAGGACATTTTCTTTAGAAATAATGCTTAAGGAATTGCTTTCATCCAAAATTTTTCCATGTTCTCTCATCTCTACTCTTATTTGCCTTAAATTGGGAAGCAATCATTAAGGGATTTACTTTTCAGCAATTAATTTAGCAAATGGCCCTAGGTAATGCTAGTAAGGAATGGGGGATGGGAGGGGAAGGAAGAGTAATATGCAACACACAGCTGCACTTCTGGGTGATGTCCCAGCTTCTGTTCAGCTATATAAATCATACCACACTTTTTCTTCCATGTTCTGGCAGTGTGATCTGGATTTTTACTTCTGCATTTATCATTTATTGACTGAGGAGTATTTCTGCTCATTGTGCTTGCTCAAGCAAATATATGCTAGTATCTAAAGGGTGGCATTTTAAAGTGTTTCATCTGAGGGCTTGTTTGTAAAGTCATGATCAAGGAGAATGTCACATACAAAAGGAATGAAGGCCATGAGATCTGCCCTGGCATTGTTAGTTTCCCATTACACCATTCATAGCCATCCAATTTCCTCTACATTGAGTTTGATTACTCAAATGCTAGAAGATCATTTTATGGCTATTTCATCTTTCATAAAATATATGTAGAATACTGATTTCAAAAAAGTCTAGTATATCCTGGTGCAGTGGCTCACTCCTATAATCCTAGCTATTCAGGGGGCTGAGATCTGAGCATCAAGGTTCAAAATCAGCCTGGGTACAAAAGGACCTGAGACTCTTCTCTCCAATTAACCTCTATAAAACAGGAAGCAGGACTTAGCTCAAGGGTAGGGCTATAGTCTTGAGCTAAAGAGCTCAGTGACCGATCCCAGGCCAAGTTCAAGCCCCATGACCCACGAAAAAAAAAAAGTCTAGCATATTTGTAAGTATAAGTATTTGAATTGCATTATAAGTATTTTTAATAGATATAATGCCATGCATGTTTATAATACAATGTGCAAATATAAAACTTGAAATAAATGCCAATAATTTATAAAGTATTCTGTAATATTTTAGCTGACATTGCTGCCTAATAAGGCACCCAAAATACCCTAATATTTTCAGTTAAACAAAATTAATTTTATTTTAAATAAAATGAAAATTCAAAGATCTAGAGCATTTGATAACATGCCTCTGAAGAGAACAACTGATTAGTATTAAAGTCATTTTTTAATTGATAGGATTATGTAAATTTAGTGAGCAATTTTATCCGATGTTTTCCTACATTCCAAATCTCTTTTTTTCAACTGTCACCTCCTAAAATTCAACCAAAGAAGGTGTTTAGTTGGTGGGGAGTGGGGAGAGTGACACATAGGAATCAATGACAAAATATGCTGATCTTTAAGACAGAAGTCAGTTGGTTTATTGTATTTTGATTAGAATATTCCTATGTTTTAGTTGAGTGAAGAAGAACTTTATGTTATCTATGATGTTCCAGTCTCCATTGAGATTTTTGAAATAGAAGCAGTAGGATTCGCTGGAAGTATTAAAATTCTCTAGCCTACTTGGAGTAGAGTTTGATAACTCAATAGCAAATAAGGGAATTTTCCTGTTAAGATAGTAATCATTGAGAATTTAACTGAATTTCACAAAACTATGAAAACTTTTAATTTTAAAAGTAGGCCAAGAATGTCTCAAGATTAGATTTTAATAAAAGACTGCAAATGCCATATTCCTCTAAATTTTGATGCAGCTAGCAAAACTATAGGAATGTGAAAATGAAGAATAATTCCAAATAAAGCTATCTGATTATTTTCAAAAGTATAAGTAAAGAAAGTGTTGCCCTGAATACATTTAAACTTTTTGGGAAGAAACTTATTTTTACCTACACTACTCATGTATTTTCAGTTTTTATTGGATATTACTCTTCCTAAGGGAGAAATAAATTTATCAATTTTTCAAATGCTGATTTTTACTCATTTACCTGATTTTAGCCTGGGTTAGAATAATAAATCCCCAAGTTTCCCAAATGGTGATGGTCCAATTTAACTCACTTAAACGGTAATGAAGAAGCATATTTTTAGTTCTATCAATGAATTTTTCTACTCTTTAGTTATTGCCTCTGAATATAACTGATGAGAATCTTTACAAAGTATTTTGGTTATTCATGCTGACTATGGACCCATCAGTTGGAATACTAAGAATTCTACCATAAGTGTTTTCATCATAATCTTGCTGACTTGAGCTAATTAATTCTGTTAGCAAATCAAATCTATTTGAATTTTCATCATTTTTCCCATGAATTATCATCTTAGGTCCTTCTTTCGGCCATTCCACAGTTCATATAATACAGCATTCAAATTTCATTATTTATTTCAGAAGGATGAGAGGCTCTGTCCAATAATTCTGAAGAGAATGACCAATATGTGATAGATACTTGTGATAGAAGAAATTACACAGTAAAATGTGTTACATTTTAACCAAGTGTGTAGGAAATGAAGCACACTCACTTTACTGGTTATGGAAAAGGAGAGAATGCCATATTTTTTAGGGATTCACATAGGTGATCATGTTGAACAGATGTCTGCCTAAGATTAAGAAAGGAAGAAAGAAAATCTCTTGGTTTTGCCTCAGTCTCCATTTTCATTGCCAAATAAATTTTCTACAAAAATATTATCCAAGAAAAATCAAAACTGAAAAGAAGAAATGTGAAACAAGTTGCATCATAAGGGAAAATATGAATAAATTTATATAAAGTTTATCAAAACAGATGAACATAAAGGAAAAATCATAAATAAGAATATTCTTATTTGGTTTCTTGTGGAAATTTTTGGAGCAAAATTTTATTAACAATGAAAAGACCATGAGACAAAATCAAGCTATGTGAAATAAAGAAATAACTAGAAAAAATCCCTCAAAAGAGAAGAAATCCAAAGAATAAGTAGTTGTGTAAAAAGACATGGAAAGGAAAAGAATAAAGAGTAATCTGCAGGCATAGCCAATATCTATAAAATCCAAAGAAGTAAATTATAATAGTTGAAAATAATAATTTTTAGAATAATTTTAAGGTTCTTTTGAAGTTTTACAGAAAAATTAATTATTGACTTGGATTTCCACTTTGTTCTCTAAAACTCCACAATGGGATATTTTCATGAAAGATGATGTTTCTCACACCATTTCACTGAAGTCGAGCCAACGGGAACAAATGTAAATAGGCTGAGGATTCCTGCCATGTGTTCTTGTATCACTTGCCTAAAGCTAACATAACGCAACTGAGAATTCAGCACTTAGGAAGTAGTTGTATGTCCAAATAAAACATATTTTTATAAAAAAGAAACCTAGTTTGGCTCCTGAATGGGTTCTCTCATGATGCATTAGAAATGTCTGTACAAAACGATATTCATTGCAGCACTATTTACCATAGGAAAGATATGGAACCAACCTAGATGTCCCTCAGTTGATGAGTGGATCAACAAGATGTGGTATTTGTACACAATGGAATTCTATGCTGCTGTCAGAAAGAACAACATCACCCCATTTGTAAGGAAATGCAAAGTCTTAGAAAAAATCATATTAAGTGAAGTAAGCCAGACTCAAAGGAACTTAGGCTCAATGGTTTCCCTCATTTGTCATAATCAGTAGAAACCTTGGTTTCTCCTAGCAGAGATTTACAATAGATACATAAGGCCATACAGTATGATGCTAAATGAAAGGATCTCTAGGATATAGAAACAAAAGCCATATAATGAGTGATTGTTGTCCTTAATGTATTATGTTCTCTCTCATCTCTTTTGCTGTCCCTTGGTTATCTCATATTGTTACAGTATTTCACCTTGTTATCTGATATATTTTATATATGTTTATTTGGTTATTTAAATAGGATAAGGAAGGGAGGAAAACAAGATGAGGGGACATGAGAAAGGGTATCAATGCTTGTGAAGTAAATGCACCTTTTATCTGTGAATATAATGTAATCCTTCTATTATTTACAATAAAAATATATTTAAAAATGTCTGTGCATGTGGGAGTCGTTCTCCGACATCTAGGAGAGGGGTAAAATGGCGACGGAGCCCACGAATAATCCCAGGGACACAGACTCCGGAGACCAAACTCTCGGTGCAGATCTAACTTTATTTTAGAAAACTTGCTCCGTAAAATATGGATTGAGCAGTGGCCAACAAGTCAGCAAATAGGGACCTCCCTGAATACAACTGTCAGCCAATGGTGTCCTGAGACATGCCCCACTTGCTTTGAGCTTCCTAGAGCTCCTGCTCCAGGCAGGAGGAGCCAGCGCTCTCTGACTCCAGACTGCTTAAGTCACTGGGTGAGTCCAGGAGAGTAGGTGCTGAAAGGCAAGGAGTGGGGGAAACATAGATAGCAACCTGGGCTATTTCGCCACTACTTAGTAATCCCCACATGTGCAAGCAAGTAAAAATACATGATAGACCTGGAGGAAATTAGGAGGGGAAGAAAATGGTGGAAATTAGAGAGTAAAAAAGGCAGGGCTTTCACTAGATACTTTTATTGATGTTTACATTTTCTTAATATGTTACTTACACCCTCAAAATATTTGTATAGGTTTTGTGATTGAACTCATACCAAACTATCAACTCAGTATCATTAGTGAATATCAAAGCGTATGGGAACATGGATGGGTACATGGAGACACACACAAAGGATGGATCCATCCCTAGTATTTAGGAATATCTAGTGGTGGAAAAAAATGACTTTAAATTTTTCTCTTACATTTATCATTTAAGTAAGTTCTATATTCTCATTTTGCTTTGATATGCAAATATATGGTATCTATTCAATCAGAAAACATGAGAAAAATTAAGATAATGAAACTTTTAAGTCCAATGTAGTACTAATTGTGTGACCACGTATGGGAACTGACAAGTGACTTTGTTGTGATCTCTGCTTTAGCCTAGCTTTGTGAACAAGATGAACTGGGCTAATTGTTATTCTCAATAAGTATGGCCACTGGGGCAGTGGGAGCAGATTTCAATTCTTTTATTAATACAATGAGACTAGCCTCATTGTTTTACATTCTCAGTATTCCCTTCATTTTAGCAAGGAAAACAGATTAATAGCATATGAATTTCTGCAAAGACATGAAAGAGAAATACACCATAATATTTTATCAGCAGTTGCATGTATTTAAAATCTGTGCTGGATATTTTTGTGTGATAATTTGGCTACGCTGTATCATTCAGATGTCTGTTCAAATAGCAGTCTGCCTGTTGCAGGGAAAGTATTGTTTAGATAAAATTCACATTCACATGAGATTTGGGTGTTAAGATTTAACTATTCTTCATATTGAAGGTGAGCCTTATCCCATCCGCAGAAAGCCTTGAGAAAAAACAAACTAAAGACTTTTGAGCAAAACAGAGTATCTCTGCAAACACTGTTTGAATTAGAGCTACCAAGTCAATTCTTAATTGTATCATCAGTCTGGTATCCTATCCTTTAGATGCTGCACTTGCACTTTCTATAATTATGTAATCAATTTTCTTAAAATAAGTCTCTCACTCTCTCTGTCTTTCTCAAAAAGCAAATACTTTACAAGTAGACTCCTCATTGTTTCTGTATCTCTAGAAATGGCTTATAGAATGCATAAATACTTATATGAGATCATAAGAGAAGGAGGAGGAGGAGGAGAAGAGGAGGAGGAGAAAAGATGAAGACAAAGATGAAGAAGAAGAAGGAGGAAGAGGAGGAGGAGGAGGAGGAGGTGAAGGGTAAATACAAAGCTGAGATTTATGAAATACTTTCTTTAAATGGACATATTCTATATTTAAGTCATTTTTATTTTGTCTTCAATTTTAATGAATGGAAACATTCTCTACCCATGCTTAAAGTCAATTTAATTTATCCCATTGTAGACAAGAAGATAATTCATTTTTTTACAATTCCGTATCCTTGAAATGTGATTGGTATGCTCATGGTACTTCTGAGATCTTTGGATGATCTGATATTTCAACTCCACCTCACTTCTAATACAACAAAAGCCACAACTGAAAAGATGGGGCTTGTTCTAACAATGTAGAGTTTTCTCAGAGCAGATATTAAACTCATGAAAAGAAGTGAAGAATTAAATAACACCTTAGGCCTCTTGTCTCCAAACATTATTATTTTTTTGTAAGAAAGGCACATCTTTGGTTTGCATAATTTTTAGACTCAGAGAAACCTTGAGTTTATTGAGAGGATTTTTAATAAAAAATAAATGACTTTTAGCTCCACTTAAGAAAGGCAGGATATTTTTGAAGAAAAGAGCTTTAGGAAGGCTCTGGGGGACCGTCAGTACCTGCCCGTGAGCAATGGAAGTGTCGTTTTGCATTTAAAAAACCATGATGATGGCTTTGCTGTGAAATTCACAAAACCTTTTCTGGCTGGGGAAAACTTTACTTGATTAAGTGGCACCAGGCACAAATGTATATCAAATTATAACTATAGTGCCTACCAGAGAAATGTTCTTTGACATCAGAGAAGGCAGGCCCCTTAATACTGTAGTACGCGGCGTGCTCGCTCTTGAGTGGGAACACTCAGTAAGGACCCAGCCATTAAATGCTGTCAGCTCCTGAACTGTAATTGTCTGCATGTTAAGCAGTGTTTCCTAATAATAGCTCAAAAGAAAGCCTGTTTTTATTTGTAAATGCTTTTCCTTTTGATGTCAATACATTATTTCAGTCCTAAAGGAATATTAACACCCATTTTTAAATTCTGTTCTCCCCATGGTATCTCAAGGCTTCGATTAGGAACAAGAAATTAAACAGTTTGATGTAACTCTGTGTGCCCAAAAGAGAGTCTTTCTTCTCCTGGACACAGAAGCCTAGCTATTGAGTATATTAATGACTAAATTGAGTACATTTTAAACAATTTTTATTCACATATTTTGATTTTCACTAATGTGTTTGTTGTCAATATTTAGCTTAATGCTAAATACATCTCGTATTGTTTTGAAGACCCCCTGTGGTTTTATTTAAGGAGTATCATGGGGTGCTAGAGAAATGGCACTCACTGTAAAATTGTAATATTGGTTAACAAGAGGTTAACAGTCAGTGACAAAAGATGGGTTACCATTTTCTAGTTGACAAGTATAGTAAACTTTATAGAATGATCCAACATTGGGATATGGTCCTTTTTTTTTTTATTCTAAATAAGAAACGCAATAGGCCTTTGGTGCTATTTAAAATAAATGACTACAACTTCTTATTCCTTGACAACATTTTTCTGTGCTTATGGAAAAAGACTATAAATTTAAGAAATTGTCAACATTTTGTTTTCTATTCTCGCCAATTAGGACTCAGCTAGGACTAAGAAATCTGGACCGGAAAACCTGGCTAGTTTAATGCTTACTTCCTTCATTCTCCCTTCTTTCCCTCTCTCTGTCTTTCATTCCTTTCTTCCTTCACTTCCTCCACTTCCGTTCTTCACTTTCAATACAGGGATATGAACTTAGGGTTTCTGCCAGGCATGCAGAAGGCATTCTATTACTTGAGTCAGACATCAGATGTCTAACTCTCTTTTTGCTCTATTTACTGTGCAGATACAATCACATGCTTTTTTCCCTACAAATCTGGCCTTCATATACAATCTTTCTACCTCTACCTCCTCCTACCTAGCTGCCTCCTACTTTGTTTCTGGTTTTACTGACTTGCGCCTGAGCCAGTCTTAATAGTTTTTAGATCTCAGTCTCTCCCGTAGCTGGGATTAAAGGTATGTGCAAACTCTATCGGCCTGGAAAATACAGTCTGTCTTTCCATGGCTTCCCAAATGTTGAGTTAAGAATCTATGTTGGTTCTGGAAGAGTGAGAGGACATGAATTTCTTTGGAATAACTTGGTTTTCTGTTAACAGTTTCTATAAAGTTATTGGTGATACTTTATGATGATCACTGCAATGATGCTTTTTTTAAATCAGTTCCCCACAATTCTGTTTCTTAAAATCTTGTGTGTCCCCCAGTGCCCATCCATGCATGCATGCGCAAAAGTCCACTGAATTTAATTGATCCTTAGTACTGACTTTGAAATAAAAGGTTCCGTAAATAGTTGATGGAACATATTTCAAACATTTTAATTAATAAATGGAAAGTGGGACATTTATTCCATCAGTAGTATGGAGAGTCTCTAACAAGAGTGCTATAACAAATAATGTTTAACTCTTCCTAATTTTTTGATGATTTCTACCATTCCACATGAAAAATGTACTGAAATCCCTAATTCTGCCCCCACCTCATTCTAAGCAAATAACACCAACAATAGTTTATTTAGTTTTATCCTTTCTATGAATTCTATTGATACTATACCTCATTTTGCAAGGAAAAATTCCTGTTTGCAGTAGAGGTTAGTGGTAAAGATATTAATTAAGTTCTGCAGTAGTAAGGAAAGAAAGGACCAGAGGAAAAGGTGTGATGAAGCATTTATTTATTTGTTTGTTTATTTATTGCCAGTTCTGGAGCTTAAACTTAAAGCTAGAGCACTATCCTTTCAGCTTTTTTGATCAGGGATAACAACATACCACTTGAGCTGTACTTCAATTTCTTTATGTCCTTCATCTGGTTAATTGGCGAAAAGAGGCTCATAGAATTTCTTTCTCCAACTGGGTTCCAAACATATCCTATATCTCAGTCTTCCAAATAGCAAGGATCATGGCAGGCATATGAGACAATGGCAACTCAACCTGTCGTGAAGTCTTGACAAAGCCCCTTGATATGTGCAGCTACGAGGGTGGAACAGTCTCCTAGAGTCTCTTTCTAGATAGCACTTTAAAGTATAGGTTCCTTTCTTCAAATGATGTGTTGAGTGATGTTTGGCCAAGGGTGTGGTGGGGTTTGATACCTCTGAAGGCTAGCAGCTGCATTCAATCCTCATAGTGAGGCCAAGGAATTTTTCACCACTCAGGCAGAATCAAAGCAAGGCCCCAGACAGTCCACAAAAAATATTAAATTATTTCATTTCAACTTCAAGTAGATGTTCTTGTATTAGTTAAAATTTAAAAAAATACCTTTTTAACACTTGATTGTAATTTTTTGTTGTCGTGGACTATGAACTTTTGTAAGCTAAAAAGTGAATTCTCAGTAGAAAATGTGAAGTATGCAAGTTTTCCAAGAAAAGGGATGAGCCAAATAAAATGTAGAGTAAAAAGATAAAAACTAAGAATCAAAGTATTGAAGGAAGGATTTCTCCAAATATATGAAAGGCTTTGTGGAAGGATACTGATCAATAGTCTCTCCTACTGAAAATAGAACAAGAGAAATGAGGCTCCATATTAAGTATGACAGATTTACATTAAGAAGTAATAAGACACTTTTTGACAGCGCTGTGAATCTCTTCGAAGGTCCTTTAAGAATGGATTCTTGCCACTCTGTGACTCTTTATACTTTACCCAAGAGATGATTCAGAACTTCAGCGAATGAGTCCATTTCTGAACACGTGATTTCCAGTTAAAACATGGGTTGTGTATGAAATATATCAATAAAAACCCTCTCCAAAAGTTAAATTAATCTTTTTATATGATGTTTATTTTACAATGATTTGAAAGCCGATCATTCTGGTTGTTATGATTCTATATGTATGCTCTTAAAATTTGGAACATTAAAAGAGCTGTGAAGAGACAAAAATAAACATGAGCTCAAAAAGTTGGCATTGTTTAACATGCACGATAATAAAGAAATATGTTAATAATTTTAGGGAAGCAGTAGAAATATATTCATGAGTTTCTTTCTTACTAAAAAAGGAGTCAATATAGACTACCAATAGGTCTAATGACAGTGAACACTTCCATGTTTTAGATAGAATATTGAACCTTACCCCTACCCCTGCTTCCTGTGTGGCTGGGATGAAAGGCAACAGACTGTAAACAATTTTAAACAACCAAATTAATTAAACATAATAATAAATTAGTAGTGAATGATTGTAGAAGCTAGCCACAGAGTTGGGGACTTGTGGCAAAAACTAAAAACTGAGGATAAAATCAGTTCTCTGAGAAAAGAAAAACAACTTTAATTAAGATTTTAGCCAGGTTAGGTAGCCTATCAAGGTCATGGAATGTCACAATGAAGCAGAAAATTTATAAAGTGGACCAAGTTCCACGTCAGCCAGCAAGAGCTTCAAGGAATGAACAATGTACAAGTAACTGGTCCTCGGGCTGATAAGTGAAGCATGCAGAAAAGCCAGCCGGAGTTCTAGGGCAAAGTGCAAAATGTGTGATGCATGAAGGGCTTGACTAACTCCATGACTGGTCCAAAAATCCTCTTGAGACCTCTGGCTGCCGGTGAGTGTTGCTTTCCTTCTAAATGAACTCCAATACTTTGTTCTCCCTTCTCCATATTTTCCATTCTCCCAGTTCTTGAGAAGAGTTTTTGAGTACTATTCCCCTAAAATTCAAAGCAAGCTGTGTCAATGAATAGTTCTAACAAAAAGAGCTTAAGTTTACCTAGGAAGCCTAGAAAGAATGCATTAGCAGTCAAATATAATTCAGTAATCCCAACCTATTGTGGAATGGCAACTGTGCCTGAGTAGTCCCAGAAGGGACCAAAATACTCACATACTCACATTTCTTTCATTTTCTCCCCCCTCCTCTCTTTCTTTCTCTATCTTTCTTTTTCTTTCTTTCTTTCTTTCTTTCTTTCTTTCTTTCTTTCTTTCTTTCTTTCTTTCTTTCTTTCTTTCTTTCTTCCTTTCCCTTCCTTCCTTCCTTCCTTCCTTCCTTCCTTCCTTCCTTCCTTCCTTCCTTCCTTCCTTCCTTCCTTGCACTGTAATACTGTAGCCACAGCTCTACGGCTGGCTATGGGGGTTAATTAAAGATTACAGTCTCATGGACATTCTTTCTTAAATTCACTTTGAATGACAATCCTCTTATGTCAGCTTCCTGAAAAGCTCGATCAAGGATGAGAATCACCTGTACACCTGGATGATCCTCACAGTTCAAGAGTATTTTTTTTTATCAAAATAAAACTTTTTTTCTATTCTTTTTATAGAGATGGGTCACTCTCAGTGGGTCCATTGACTCTAGGCCTTCTTTTCCTAGTAAACTTTCATTTTCATTTTAGTGTATGAATTGCAAAAGACCTACATTGATTAGTTACACAGACTTTCTGGAAACAATATGATTGTGTGAACTGAACTTTTAAAATTCACCCTTCATAAAGAAAGATTCTATAGATTACAAATGTTAAAAGTGTTGGTGACATATAATGAAAATCTGTACCTCTTTCCAGCTTGTTCAAAGCATATCGTTCCATGTTCCATAGACACACTCATGAACTATTCTCAAGAAACAAAACTGGCTTTCTCAAAGATCTTTCATGTGCATCCACCCACATAAGCTTCCAATGTTGATTAAACTTTCTAAAAGCAGGATATCCCTGAGCTGCCTTTATAGCCATAAGTTTCAATAGTAAAAAGGACAGGATGAAGCTCATCATTATTCATCCAACTTAAAGCATAAATGATTCTTTTTCATTGAATTTTCCTCCCAAAAAGAAAATATATCTTTTGGTCCAAGGTCACTGAGAACAAAATAGGCAGGATGGATATAAAGAACAAGAAAATGATTCTTTTTAAGGCTAATAGTTAAATTTAAACTCATAATGAATTGCAAGACTTTCTAAAGTGAAGTTAGAAGACTGTAAATTGAACACTTGAAATATCTTTACATATCATAATTGCATGGAACATATTTCTCAGACTGTCTACAAAGAAAAATCATTTTGTTTATCATCCTCAGGCTAAGATTGTTTTTTTATATTTCCCTTTTGTTAGGAAAATTCTCATAAGCTTCCTATTCTGACTTAAAGAGCTTTCACAAGATTTAGGCTTTAGGAATGATCGAAGATGCTTCAAGAAACTGGATTTCATCTGTCCTTATAATTACTTCTGAAAAGCAATGACTAATTATATCAGCTTCCCAAGAAGGTAGAAATCATACTGCTATCAATAGTCTGGTGCAAAAACTTGAGGAAAGTAAAGCAAAGAATCTACTTTTGGTTTCCTTAGAGTAACTTACTTGCAATCACTTACTCTCTGTGGTTCCTGGTCTATAAACGTTAGTTCAAGTAACAAAATCATTTTTAAAGTAATACTCAAAGTAGTTAGGCAAGAACTTCAAGATAGATCGAAAGTGGATCATCTTCAGGGAAATTTCTAGCCTGGCACAAATTAATATCGAAAGTATAGGTGATTTGCTGGGTGCTCTGGCTCATACCTGTAATCCTAACTACTTCAGTTTATGCCTGCCCGGGCAATAAAAAGTCCATGAAACTCTTATCTTCTATTAATCACCAGAAAACCAGAAGTGGAGCTGTGGCTCAAGGGGTAGTAGCCTTTAGCTGAATGGCTCAGGGACAACACCCAGGCTTAGAGTTCAAATATATATAGCGGACTTACCAACAGCTAGTTACTCTACCCAAACAATTTTCCTCACTGCAGGACTGGAGCCCTTGAAGAATTTTCCCTTTTAGATTCACTGTGCATGTCAGTTATAGCTAGTTACCATCATATACTCTCAAGAATTGGGCATATTGAAATAATTTACGGAACTAAAAACTGAAGTCAATCCCACGTTAACATAAAGGGCACAGAATTTTTTTTCTGTTCTGTTGATTTTATCAAAAAATTTTGATCCCTGAGGAAACGGAGTGCAAGTTCATTTGCTTATATTTAGACCTTTTAGGTAACCATGCTTTATAAGCCTTCTGGAATGCAAGTGTAAAAGGACCAAATCAATCTATTGTCCTGCAAGTTAAAATTGTTCATGATGCTAACCCTGTGACATATTCCTGTATTACTGTGTTGTAACAAGAGCTTAATGATACAGTGCTGTCCATCTTGTCATTGATCGCTTTTAATTCTAAGCCCTTACAATAAAACTACAATCACTGGCATGTAAAAAAATCTCTAGAATATGAAATTATATAGAAAAAAATTTCTATCAAAATCCTGTGAAGACGCACTAAAAATGGAAATAAGGACAATATAGCTATTATTGTTAAAAGCATGTGAGGAAAAAATTAAGGAAATAACTATCTTTCACAGACATCTGTCTGTATCCACTTTGGTTCCTTTGGAGCAGCGAAGACCTTGTTTAGCTCTAAAAGTGCCAACACAAGTCTAAAACTCCATGTTTCCTACATTTGGATAAGGGAAAGAGGGCATTAACTGAACAGAAACTGGGTTGAGCATTCCTTTGCTGTCCCTCATGCAAGGTGGCTATTGCACAGATGGATCAAGTTTGTGCTAATTTCTCAAGCTATATGCTTTGATTTGTTCATGAGTGGATGATCTTGACTACATAATTTATGCCTGCATAAAACGCTTGTTAAGCTCTCAGTATCGTGATTTATACCCTAGTGAAGAATTATTGAGAGTAGGAGAGTAGCATTTGTGTGCATTCAAGAAAAAATATCACTTTTAATTATTTGATTTGCAAAATTTAGTGGGATTAACTTTTTATTCATATGAGCAGTGAATTTCATCTAAAGAAGCATTCAGTAATACAGTTACAAACTAATATAAATATAAATTATTAAAAGTAAAGATTTTTTCTATCTCACAGTACATTATTTTTGGTATGTAAACATAGTCATGATTTTATGTGACATATTCATGAGTTTTTGAGCTTTGATGATATTCTATTGCTTAAATGTATTGAATCATCCATTTGATGAATGATCAGATTAGAATATTGCTGGTTTTGTCTACTGTGAAAAAAGTGTCTGTAGACATTCTGGTATTTCATAGAGAAATATGAAATGCTTCAAGCCTGTGAAATCTTTTGCTAACATTAAAAGAGGTCAGTCTAATGAGTAAGTGAAAAACCACCGTGAAACTACTTTGCATAGTTTACATACACTTAGAAGAAAATGAATGAAAGGATTGTAATACAGATTCTTATGAGCTGTGAGTTCCACCAGGAGGAGAGTGTACATTTTGTGCATATACAAACATTAAGTTTCTGGCAGTTAATAGATGCTCATAAAAATGTGGAAAATGGTGGATATTTTCCAAATGATTGCTCATACTTTTAGTGTTTTTGAATTCCTTGTGCTGTCTTTTCTGATACTAATATTGTCAAGAATTTCCCACTACTTTGTCAGTACAATGTCAGCTGTATACCTTTTAATATTCAGTGACTGACTCAAGATTATTATAAAAAATTTTCTATAATATCCTGTATGCTTCATGTAATTCATGTACTATCCTGAATTATTATATGATTTTATTTAAAATCAGTTTATTTAGCTATTTCCTTGTAGGAAAAATTACTTTTTTCTTCAGAGAGTTTAATTCTTGGGGTTATTTGTACCTAATTCCAAACTTCAGTAGATTAAACTAGTACAGTAAAACAACCATGCTAAACAAAACTTTTACCAATAATAAATGCATTATGACTTAATAACCTGGATTGCTCCCAACAAAAGAGCAGGGCAGAGCTCTGCCACACGATATAGCTCCTGTACGGCAGATTTCTGCTGATTGTCATTATTCACAAAATCTTACTAACATAGCAAAAATATTTTTAAAAGTGTATGAGACCAAAATAAAATTAAATATATTAAGTGCATATATAAAAAAAAGTCTCGATTATTACAAAGGAAATCAGAGTAAAGTAATAAGACTACCTGGGTTGATTAAGTGTGTCACTCAGGGGAGAAAATCATTGTTACAATGTTAGAGATTTCTTTGTCAGTAGATGCTAAAAATAAAGACTTAAAGGCTTTTAATAAGAGTGTTTTACATAAAGACGTGTACAACAAATATTATAAATATGTCAACAAATTTGATGTGTAATGGAATACCATGACATAAAGTAGGAAATGATGCCTTTTATATTTAGCTTTTTTTGAAAGAAACCAAATAGATATGCTTGTGTATAATAAAGTTATAGAAATTTAATGCTAATGGGTAATGGAATAACTTCAGTACATCTGAATATACATTCTAGTTCATTCTAAGGCGATGATAACTCCCTTGAAGCCAAAAATGTCTTCAGTGTCTAAACATGTACACATAGCCTGGAAACTGTATTCTTTCATTTTTTATTTATTTATTTAATTTTATTTTATTATTATTTTTTGTAGGTCATAGAACTTGAGCACTGGGCCTGGGTGTTGTCCTGAGCTCTTCAGCTCAAGGCTACAATCCTATCCCTGTGCCTCAGCTGCACTCCGATTTTCCAGTGGTTAATTGGAAATAAGAATCTCAGGAAATTTAGTCCCAGGCACTAAACCACGATCCTCAGATCTCAGCCTCCTGAGCAGCGAGGATTACAGGCATGAGACCCAAGTTCTATAATAGATTTTTCCCATATCATGTGAATTTAAGCAATTAATATAGCATATGATCTCCCTGTGTCACCTGCTGTTAATCAGGAACTTGCAGAAATACCAAATGATATTAGACAATAAGCTGTAAAGCCATGACTGCATATCATAAAATTCAGATACCTTAAAAACTCCACTCTGACAAAGAAATTTTAATTCTTCAAGTTTATATACAATGAGTGCATTCACCACAGCATAAACATAACCCAGAAGGCATGTTTTCTCAAATTTTTGCCATATGATCAATGAAGTCGTTTCACTTATTAGCTACAAATTATGTGAAATTTCTTATAGTAAAAGGTGTATTTTATCGTTAGTAGTCTTTGCTTTTCTATTTTTGTGTGGAGCATAAGCTTTTCATTCCTAATTATGACTTTGCTGTAGTATTTACACATTACTATAGATTCTTAGGACCAGGCAATAATTGGAGCTATAGTTTGATTCAATTATTAAAACAGGTGGGATAATGACAGAAGTTAATCAGCACAAATAAGCTAATCAGAGATATTCAACCTCTCATCCTAATGTTTAAAATTCTTCTTAAAATGACCCTGCTACCCTACAAATAATTTCCTGGCCAATCAGATATTTTCATGTTTTAAACTAGGCAGACTAACTGCTTTTTTTTTTTTTACTGGAACTTGTGTTATGTGCATTACATTTGCAATGTTAATTTCCTCTTGCTTGTCTTTTCCATCTTCCATTTCATAAAATATGCTTAAAATGTGCCTGGGACTCCATGTCACAGAGGTCTGCTATGCTTCCTGCAGTCTGTGCCTTTGAGTTGCCCTGTTCCAAGAATGAAAGACTTGATAGCTGATGCTGATCAGCTTCAGTTGTCTTCTCTGTAGATTTGACGTGTTTATCACTCACTCTTCTTATATCTCAGGAATTACCAAGAAAAACAATATGTGTTAAATTAAGTTAAAGATAGAAATAGTGATTTTTTTGCCTATTCACTGAACAAGCATCTTTGCAAATATAGTAAGATGACTGGAGTGCCTCTATGTGGTGTGTGTGTGTGTGTGTGTGTGTGTGTGTGTGAAGTCCTGGGGCCCTGGGTACTGTCCCTAAAGGCTAAATGCTGGCACTGTACCATTTGAGTTTTTCCTCTTTCTTTTGTTTCTTCAGGTAATTGTATTGAATGGATATGGGGAAACTGAGGTACAGAAGATAAAGATGCCAGACATGTCATTTGTGAAGGAAAGACTAAGGCTAAAAACTGCTTCAATAAATACTTTTTTCCAGATAAAAAAATAGCATGTTTACAATTCAGTAATGTATTATCAAGAAAGATGTTTTACAATAAAATATGGCTGGCCTTGGGTGAGTAAACTACTTTAGACTCATGAATTTACTCAGGGATTATTCACAATGGTGTTCATGTTTACTGGAAATTCTATTCCCTGATTCCTTAGGGGTGAGTCAAAATTGATTACCCTCATTTAGGGAACAAAAAGCAATAGATTTGGAGAAGCCATTCTCTTTTTAGAAGCATTATGTCTTGGCTGAATAAGGAATTCACGAACACTGTTAAGGTTTTAGACAGCTATAGCATGATAGACCTGCTACCTCTATTTTTCCAACAAACAAAAATGCTTATATCTTTTTTCAAATGGCTTCAAAATTTAAACAAATTTTTAATCTAATACATACTCTATACTTATATGATTTTTGTGATACTTTAGATTAAAAACAAGTTTCATGAGTGCTAAGTAAAGCTGAGTTATACTTTAAAGCTCTTGATATCTTTATATCTAATATGATATGAGGTACTAACTTCATATCTTATATAATAGAATGTGTTATGTTATTCTTAACAAAAATAAACACAAACAGCTTTCATCTTTTTCTTATGTACTTGTAAACTAACTAAACAAAGCTTTATTTTTTCTACTCAGAGATTTAACCCAGTCAGACTGTTGTAAAATATGCTTCCACCAAACCACAATTCTGACCTTTGTTTTGATTTTGTTTTTGTTGTTGCTGTTGCAGCAGAATCTATGAAGCCCAGGGCTGTTCTTACACTCATACTTCGCTTACCTCTGTCTTCTAGGGTGTGTGCTGTCAGACTTGGTCTAACCAAAATTTGAAATGACAAATGATTATCAATGAAAAGTTACCAGCAAACCATGCAAATGCCTCTGTACTTTACTTAGCAATAAAAGTTGCTTTCTTCAATATGTTCTTTATTACACTGTAATAAAAATCTTTCCTGCAAACCAGATGGTAGATGACATGATAAATTAAAGCCTCACATATGTGTGAATAGAAAAAACTAACTTGCTGCTGACATAAATGACATTTACAATATCACATATGTTTTTCCTAATGAATATAAGATGATCTTGATATTGCAAAAGACCTTTATTACAGAAATTAACTACTAGAGAAGAGAGAAAAAAACAGTAAAGCAGCACCTTGCATTTCTATACAAATAAAAAAATGCTGTGACCTATATTCCAAGCTGAAAAAGAATATTGGAATATAATGAAAAATTGGGACAACGAGAGAACACTGATTACTTTTCAATTAGGCTTTTTTTCTTTATCTTCCATTCTTATTTGTCAGGCATGAAATTGAAAAAAAATTAATTTATGTCTAATCTACTTACTACCTGCCTAAGTACCTGAACCATGGCAAAATGTGTTCTATGTTATTTCATTATCATATATGTTTGTATTACAGTTTTACTTAACAACTTATGAAAACTCCCCAGTAAGTGTTTATTAGAGTATAATATTCTATGCTAATATAGATGTAATATGAAATATTTTTCCATCACATTGTAGCTATGTGACTTTTGGCTTGTTACTGAACTATATGAATATTTTGCTTTCTTTTATTTTAAAATTAGAGACTTTGCTGTCCTGTAACATGATGTTGGTGAATGGTTAGAAAAGAAGTAACCAACTCGTAGACTAATTCTTGTCATATATTAAACCCTTAAAGGATCAGTAATTATTAGAGTTCACAAGTTAAAAAGAACTCAGACCAATGCAAATTAAATTCTTCAATGCTAATTGAAGGCCATTTACTCACTCAATTGAAAGTCTCATTTCCTCATCTGTACTGCAACCAGCCTTGGCAAATCCTTAGAAATTGTTGCTCTCCATGCTTCACGGTAAAAACATTACTGAACAGATCCTGGTAAACTGTAAACAAAATATATGAAAATTTCAGGAATTATTTTTCTCACAAACAGACAACAAACTCCTTATTGTTTTGCAAATATTGAAGCCAGGACATTCATGCTCATGCTATATTTGCAACACACTTAGGGAAGTGGCAAAGGCCCCTTGAATATATAAAAATGGAAGGATGATAGGAAAGACTGATGGCTTGCCAAATCTGCCTGTTGACATGGACATGACAAGCTAGAAAACTGTGGAGAGATTCTGAAATGAAAGAATAACCTAGGGGCCGGGAGTTTGGCCTAGTGGTAGCATGCTTGCCTAGCACGCAAGAAGACTGGGTTTCGATTCCTCAGTACCACATACATAGAAAAAAGCCAGAAGTGGTGCTAAGGCTCAAGTGATAGAGTGCTAGCTTTGAGAAAGTCGAAAGACAGTGCTAAGGCCCTGAGCCTAAGCCCAGGACTGGCCAAAAAAGAAAAAGAATAACCTATATATGCTTTGATAAGTTTCATTATCACTCTAGAAAATTTCATAACTACAGAAATAAAAATACCTCAATGGAAATCTCCTATCTACTTCATCAGATCTCAGTGGTAACTCCTTTCCTCAGCTAGGCATGGGGGCAAATAGCTAAATTTAGTTGTAGTTTGCCTATGTGTTTAAATACTAGCACGATTGAACAAGCATTGTCATAAATTCTTGACTGAAGAGTTAATAATATGGCCTAAGCCATCATGAAAATTTGAACTCAACGCCTTCACAAAGTAATTATATACTACATTGTAATTAGTGCCTGATGAGTTAAGATAGAAGGGGTTTTAGCCTAGAAACTAATCTCACATATTATATTTAGTCAACAGTTCATTTGTTCCCTAATTGAATACCATTTATGTCTCAAATTGTATATTAAAGACACATAAAAGAAGCCAATTCATAAATCTGTATGGATGATGTACCAGTTAAGGTCCCAGCAGGAAACAGATGGCTCTTAAAGTATTTAAGTGAAATGAATTTCAGAGAGAGCAAAAGAGAGGTGAGGATGAAATTAAGGACATCACCAAGGAATAGAGAAATAGCTGGAAAATAGCAATCACAAAAAGCTTGGACAACCTGACCTGAAGGAACAAGGAGAGGTAGAAACAAAATTCAGTGGAGGAGAAGCAGCCTACAACCCATTGGTGCTCAGGAAAGCAATCATTTCCAGAATAAACAAGAGCCTGCTAAGCATTAGCACACAGACATTTTTTCGTGGCCATCTCCATCAAGTGCTGAATGCAACAGAAAGGGAGAAGACAAGGATACCATAATGATCCAATCACCAAGGTTCAAACTCAGAGCTACAAACTAGGGTAGAGAAAAAGTGAGAATAAATAAAATGGACTGGGGTGTGAAAAGGCATAAAAAGACAAAGTATAAAGGATGATTGAATAAAATGTAATTGCACTGCAAACTTCACTTTTAAAGGGCTTGAGACTGATAATATAAAAGAGATGGTAAAACTTCTGTTTATGGGGGCTGTTCACTAGATGCATGAAACTGTTTCATCCACCACATTTCAGCTTTAAGTATTTTTTAATTCATACAAATGCATGCAATAAAGTGCAATTACAACTCAATTAAAGTTCCAGTGCAATCAAAGCACACTGAAAATAAATGGAACAAAACAAATCTTTCGTGTTGTTTTTGTTTGCATTCACTGGGATTTTGGCTGTGTAAAATACCAATCTGTTATCAGAGATAAAAGGAAGTATTTGTGTTTGTTATGTAGCTTGCCCAATGGATAAATTATAATGTTATCAGATTATTTGCACTATTTCAAATAGTGGAAGCTGAATGACAGAGAAAGTAAATAACAAAAATGTAACTCTTAACGGAGGGATATGTATAAGAGTAGATAGATATGTGGGTGGTTATATGTGTGTGTGTGTGTGTGTGTGTGTGTGTGTGTTTGTGTGCATGTGTGCATATTGACTTCCATAGTGGTTTAGGGAGAAAAATTAAAAGAGTTGTAAAACCCTTAGAATGTTCAAAGTTGTCCTGAAAAGCAAAAATCTGTAACTGAACTCAAGAATGAAAAGTAATATTCACTTTCATTTGCTACTGTTTTATGAATGTTACTGGCCCATTTATCTTCTACATTCCACTGTATTTGAATTCTAAAGAAAGTCAGCAAAAAAAACGCATCCTACAAAAATAATTTTTGATTCCTGCTAAGAATCAAAAATTGATCTTTAAGAACACCAGGAAGATTGCATTGTTGGCTTCTATTTTTAATATTTGTACTTTAAGGATGTGAGACTTCAAGATATACACACTTTCAGTTGTACACAGGTATACACACTACATGTCCACAAACAAGAAGTATGAGTCTTTCAGAACCATAAACTAAATAATAAATAATCACAAATCATTTTAAAGTGTCATTTTTATATCAATCATTAGCTAAGAAGAGGAAGAGGAGTCTCAATAAATGGAAAATAGATTAAAAATAAAATTAGTTGAGACACATGCATATATGAGTATCCTAGACATCCTTTCATTTATTCTCATCCTATATGACCTTATGGAGCTAGGTTTTCAGCTATTGTAATCCTTTCATAGGAGAGTCCGAGATGTGTACTAATAATAACAAATGAAGAAACCAGAGCTTTATCTTATGTGATTGCTGTTCTTAATGTACTATGCTATTACTCTTCTCTTTTTTTGCTCTTTGGTTAATCTCATATTGTTACGGTATCTGACTTTGTTACCTGGTATATTGTACATAAGTTTATTTTTTTATTTGAAATATGAAAGGGAAGGGGAGGATACAAGAAGATCAAGGGATGGAGGAAGGGAAATGGGGACAAAAACATGAGAAGGGTTATCAATGTTTGAGAAGTCAGGCACCTACTACCTGACAAATGTAACTGTAACCCCTCTATACATTACACTGACAATAATAAAATAAAATAAAATACTTCTCAAAACTTTACGCCAACAAATTTGAGAATCTAGAAGAAATGGACGAATTCCTAGCCAATATTAACATACCTACACTGAACCAAGAAGAACTAACTCAACTAAACAGGCCTATTTCAAGCACAGAAATAGAAATGGCAATAAGAGAACTTCCACCTAAGAAAAGCCCAGGGCCAGATGGATTCACAGCTGAATTTTATAAGGTCTTCAAAGCAGCGCTCACACCAATACTCCTCAAGCTCTTCAACGAAAGTGAAAACGAAGGCTCTTTACCAAACTCATTCTATGAAGCCAGTATAACCCTCATCCCTAAACCAGACAGAGATTCATCAAAGACAGAGAACAATAGACACATTTCTCTGATGAACATCGATGCAAAACTTCTCAACAAAATACTGGCCAACCCTCTACAACAACTCATCAAAAAAATTATACACTATGATCAAACAGGATTCATCACAGGGAGGCAAAGCTGGTTCAACATACACAAATCAATTAATATAATTCAACACATCAACAGGAGCAAGGACAAAATCACGTGATTGTCTCAATAGACGCGGAAAAGGCATTTGACAAGTTCCAATACCGTTTATGTTAAAAGCTCTGGAGAAACTAGGAATCCATGGAACATTTCTCATTATAATAAAAGAAATCTATGACAAACCCACAGCTAGTATTATACTTAATGGTGAAAGGCTAAAGCCATTCCCTCTAAAATCAGGAATGGGATAAGGATACCCACACTCTCCACTCCTCTTTAACATAGTATTAGAATTCCTAGCCAGAGCAATAAGGCAAGAAGCAAGCATAAAGGGGATCCAAATAGGGAAAAAGGAAGTAAAACTTTCCCTCTTTGCAGATGACATGATTCTGTATTTAAAGAACCCTATAGACTTCACTCCCAAGCTCCTTGAGCTGATTCAAAACTTTGGAAAGGTAGCAGGGTATAAAATTAACCCTCAACAATCAACTGCCTTCCTCTAGGCCAACAGTGAGAAGAATGAGGCAACAGTCAGGAAAGCAACTCCTTTTGCAATAGGTTAATTATCTTTAACCTTTTTGGTGAAAACTTTAAAACCCTGAAAAAGGAAATTAAAGCAGAACTGAGGAAATGGAAAAACCTCCCATGCCCCTGAGTTGGAAGAATCAACATCGTGAAAATGACAATCTTGCCAAGGGATATCTACAAATTCAACGCAATACCCATCAATATCCCTATGTGATTCTTTAAAGAAATAGAATAATAAAAGACCCGTAAAACAAAAACATTGCTTAGCAGAAAGAACAGGCAGGAGGAATTTCAATGCCAAACTTTACACTCTATTACAGAGCTATAATTATCAAAACAGCTTGCTATTGGCACAAGAACAGGCCTGAAGACCAATGGAATAGAACTGAGGACCCAGATATTAAACCACAGACCTATGCCCACCTAATCTTTGAAAAGGGAGCCAAAAAAATAGAATGGAAGAAAGACAGCCTCTTCAACAAGTGGTCCTGGCAGAACTGGTTAAGCACCTGCAGAAAATTAAAGTTGGATCCTTCTTTGTCACCTGCACTACAATTAACTCCAAATGAATCACAGACCTTGAGGTTAAAAGCTGACACACTGAAAACTTTACAAGAAGGAATAGGAGATACACTAGGCCTCCTTGGCACAGGTCGAAACTTGCTTAATAAGGACCAAGAATCACAACAAATCAGAGAAAGGCTGGATAAGTGGGATTGCATTAAACTGCAGAGCTTTTGTATGGCAAAGGACATAGCTAGTAAATTAATTAGGAAGCCTACAGAATGGGAGATCTTCACCAACCATACAACAGACAAAGGCCTCATATCAAAAATATATTAACAGCTCAAAAATTGAATCACTCCAAAACTAATCTGCATAGAAACAACCATCCCATTCAAAGATGAGCCAAAGACTTAGAGAGTCTTCTCTGAAGAAATAATAAAAATGGCCTACAGACACATGAAGAGATGCTCAACATCTCTGGTCATAAAAGAAATGCAAGTCAAAACAACTCTAAGATTCCACCTCACTCCAGTTAGAATGGCCAGGATCAAGAAAACTAATAATAGCAGATGCTGGAGGGGATGTGGCCAGGAGGAATCACTACTACACTGTTGATGGGAGTGCAAATTCATTCAACCACTATGGAAAGCAGTGTGGCAGTTCCTCAAAAGACTAAATATAGAGTTCCCCTGTGACCCAGAAATTCCACTACTTGGCATTTACCCAATTGTCCAGAAACAAGGACATACTAAATCCACTAGCACAATGATGTTCATTGCAGCAATATTTACCATAGCAAAGATATGGAACCAACCCAGATGCCCCTCAGTTGATGAGTGGATCAACAAGATGTGGTATTTACACACAATGGAATTCTATGCTGCTGTCAGAAAGAACAACATCATCCCATTTGTAAGGAAGTGGAAAGACTTAGAAAAAAATCATATTAAGTGAAGTAAGCCAGACTCAAAGGAGCATAGGCTCAATGGTTTCCCTCATTTGTCATAATCAGTAGAAACCTTGGGCTCTCCTAGCAGAGATTTGCAATAGAGCAAAACCTATATACATAAGGCCATTAAGTATGATGCTAAATGAGAGGACTTCTAGGATATAGAAACAAAAGCCATGTAATGAATGATTGATGTCCTTAATGTACAATGTTATCTCTCATCTCTTTTGCTGTCCCTTGGTTTTCTCATGTTGTTACAGTATCTGGCTTTGTTACCTGATATATTGGATATATTTGTATTTGGTTATTTGAAATTGGATAGGGAAGGCGAGAAAACAAGATGAGGGGTGAGGGGAGGGGGGAGGGGAATGGGGACCAAGACATGAAAAAGGTATCAATGTATGTGAATTAATGCACCTTCTATCTGTCGAATATAATGTAACCCTTCTATTCATTGCAATAAAAATATATTAAAAAATAAAATAAAAATATACTGAGTAGATGCTTTTTCTAGAATAAGAAATTTTAAGGGATGCTGTTTAGCATATAGAGATTCTTTTGTATTCTCTAGGTCCATTCATACTGATACAGGGGCAATAACTTCTGGTGTTCTGAAAGCTATAACACCCAGTAAAGTAAATGAATCTGAAACAAAAAGTAGTTTAACCCACGTTCATTGATTAGAATCATTACTATTGTTTGGAAGTCAATATTATTGAAAGAAATCTGCAGACAATGCTATCTTTATCAAAATTCTAATACACTTCTTCACTGAAAATAGGAAAAACAATTATAAATTTCTGTGGAACCCGAGAGGACCTTGAATAGCCAAAATAATATCAACTTCAAAAGCTAGAGGTATCATATTACTAGATTTCAAAAAATATAATAAATCTGCCATAATTTAAAATGCACTGAAATTTTATTAAAATATACACATAGAACACTGAAATGGAGTAGACTAAAAGAACTCATATGTCTACACTCAGCTGATTTTTGAACAATAAACCAAGAATAATCAATCGTGGAAAATACTATTCCATACTATTGGAAAAAATGATGCCCATTAGCATAAGAATGATAATGAAGCATCGTGGTATCTTTATATAAAATCCAAATAAAATAGATAACATCTGATCACCAGTGGCTAATGCCTGCAATCCTATTTAGAAGCTTAAGATCCAAAGGATCATGATTTCAGAAGAAGAAAACACAAAAATAATCAGCAAAACAAAAACAAAAGAAAATAAAACAAATATTATTGGAGGCAGAGTTCAAGCAGTAGAGCTACAGCATAGGAAGTGGGAGGCCCTGAGTTCAAACTTTAGTAACACCAGGATGAAAAAGATAACAAACAAGTACAAAACCCAGGAAAAAGTTCTATTGCAATGCATTCAGTCAATATTCTTTAGAAATATGTTTACACTTTGATTCTGTTAATCAGTGTACTGATTCATAGGGCTAGGTAATATAGAAGAGTAAAGGTAGTGGTGGTGACGGTGGTGGTGGTAGAATGTGTTTTACAGATAACCTTATTCAGAGTTTTTTATATCCTGAATATAAATCAAACATTCAAATTTTCCCTTATATTATACCTAAAAGTTATCCAAATTTATAAATTCTGGAAAGAAATCTTTTAATAAAATAAATGGCTCTGTGGCCAAAGGCTAAGTCTAATATAAAGACTTTCAATATGGGTAGCAATTATGAATCTGAGGACTTTAAATGTTTTAAATTTCACTGCTTTGAATGGATACAGGCCAAAATGAAGACTGAGCTAAACCAAAGACTGTCACAGGAAATCACTGGCCAATGAATGTGAGTCTAAACAGGTAGAGATTCAACAAGAGAAGTTGGTTTAGCAAAGCCTGGGCTCTGGGCCCCTGAAGTTGCAGGTTGGGTATAAAGACTATGGAATAAAGAGGAAAGATGGAGTGATATTGAGAGTTGAAGCCACTGAAGAAATGCAGCCAGTGCAGAAATGCTGCTTGAGGTGGAAGAGGTGACGAGAGAAACACTGATTTTTTCATTCTTCTTTATTCATTTTTTATTAAAGTTTGTTAGCAATGATGTATACAATCATATCTTAGGAATCAGCCCAAACACAAAGAGAAGGTAGAGACGAGGTGAACAGAAGTTCCCATCATAAAGGGGTATTGGATCTTGTCAAATGCCTTTTCCGCATCTATTGAGACAATCACGTGATTTTTGTCCCTGCTCCTGTTGATGTGTTGAATTATATTAATTGATTTGCGTATGTTGAACCAGCTTTGCCTCCCTGTGATGAATCCTGTTTGATCATAGTGTATAATTTTTTTGATGAGTTGTTGTAGAGGGTTGGCCAGTATTTTGTTGAGAAGTTTTGCATCTATGTTCATCAAAGAAATAGGTCTATAGTTCTCTTTCTTTGAAGAATCTATCTGGTTTTGGGATGAGGGTTATACTGGCTTCATAGAATGAGTTTGGTAAAGAGCCTTCATTTTCGTTGAAGAGCTTGAGGAGTATTGGTGTGAGCGCTGCTTTGAAGACCTTATAAAATTCAGCTGTGAATCCATCTGGCCCTGGGCTTTTCTTAGGTGGAAGTTCTCTTATTGCCATTTCTATTTCTGTGCTTGAAATAGGCCTGTTTAGTTGAGTTAGTTCTTCTTGGTTCAGTGTAGGTATGTTAATATTGGCTAGGAATTCGTCCATTTCTTCTAGATTCTCAAATTTGTTGGCGTAAAGGTTTGAGAAGTATTCCCTCATAATACTCTGGATCTTGGTAATTTCTGTCGTGATATTACCATTTTCGGCTGTGATTTTGTTTATGTCAGTCAGTATGCTCCCTTCTTTTTTTGTTAAGATTTGCTAAGGGTTTGTCAATTTTGTTAATTCTTTCAAAGAACCAACTCCTTGTTTTGTTGATTCTTTCTATAGTTTTTCTGGATCCCAATTCATTTAATTCTGCTTTGATTTTAATAATTTGCTTCCTTTTAGTGGGATTAGGGTTGCCTTGTTGCTGTTTTTCCAGGAGCTTAAGGTGACACATTAAATTGTTGGTTTGCGATTTTTCCAATTTGTTATTTTAAATTTTCCTCTGAGTACTGCCTTTGCCGTGTCCCAAAGGAGCTGGTATTTTGTGTGCTCCTTTTTGTTAAATTTCATAAACTGTTGGATTTCTGTTCTGATCTCTTTGATGACCCATTGGTGATTCAACAATGTGTTGTTCAATCTCCATGAGTTACAGGGCTTTCATTCTTGGAGTTGAAGACTTAGAAAAGATCATATTAAGTGAAGTAAGCCAGACTCAAAGGAACTTAGGCTCAATGGTTTCCCTCATTTGTCATAACCAGTAGAAACCTTGGGCTCTCATAACAGAGATTTGCAATAGAGCAAAACCTTGATACAAAAGGCCATATAGTAGGATGCTAAATGAAAGGATCTCTAGGATATAGAATATAAGCCATATAATGAATGATTGTTGTTCTTAAGGTACTATGTTATCTCTCATCTCTTTTGCTGTCCCTTGGTTATCTCATATTGTTACAGTATCTCACTTTGTTACCTGATATATCGGATATATTTGTATTTGGTTATTTGAAATTGGATAGGAAACGGGGGAAAACAAGATGAGGGGTGGGGGTGGGGGGAGGGAAATGGGACGAAGACATGTGAAAGGGTATCAATGTATGGGAATTAATGCACCATCTATCTGGAAAATATCATGTAACCCTTCTATTTATTACAATAAAAAATATATGAAAAAAGAAGTTCCCATCAGACAACGGAAGTTGTCTGAGGACACATTATCGTATATTGAGAAAATAACTGGGATGAATATAAACAGAACCTTAAAATCAGTAATATTATATTTATCTACCTTGTTTAAATACATGAACAGCCCTAAACATAAATAAGACCTGTCAATAAAACATCCGTATAATTATGAAATTCTCCTTAATCCTTGCAATAATTCTTTCTTATTTAGAATTCTATTTTATTTAGATTTAAGATTTTAGTGTCCTAAACTCCTTCATATAACAAAAACCACATTACTGCTAAGTAAAGAAATTCTTTAAAACTAAAATACATTTTTTATCAAAGATTTTTTAGAGACTTTAAATTTGCTGGCCTTTTTGTAGACTGTAGGATTATAACTAAAATACTGAGAAGGCAACTCATATTTCCATGAACTGCAATATGAGGAGTAAACAATAATCCAATCAGAAAGAAATATGTATGGGTTGATAATTCATTGTAACATCAAATGTATCTTTCCTACCATTTACTTTTTAACTGACCTATAAAATCATATTTCCAACTGTATTTATGAGATACAGATTTTGTTGTGTCCAAATCATAGTAAGCATAAGAACATACTAACATCATTTCTTTTTAAGAAAAACATTCAAAATCCTTGTAGTTTTTTAACTAAACAGTATATTATCATTTAACATGTTTTTTAAAAAATTGCAGCCCACACAATAGCATTGTTAATCAGGTTAGCTTTTGATTATCTGATATAATTGTAACTCCTATGGTCCTATTGAAAAATGTATAATAAAATTCTATAATAATAAAAGTGTTACCAATTGCATGTAAACAAGTCTTTTAGTTAATATATATCATGCCCTACAGTTAACCAATTGCTAAATATAGACAGTTTTATGATCTAATCCCACAATAGTCACAACCTAATGAAAAAATATTTAAAGCAAAATATAATAAATTTTTATGGAGGTCAGGTCGGTACCACAGTTGCATTGTGAAAGAGGAATTTATGAAGAAGAGGGAAGTCTGATTAGAACTGATGCCAAATTATTAATGTTTAACAAGAGGCAAGAAGAGAACTTCAGGAAAGAAATAACATTGAAAAAAAGAGTTGCCAACAGAGATGAGAGCCTGGGGTAGAAAGATCTCAGGCAAGCCAGGCACTGTGGCTCACCTGTAATCCTAGCTACTTTGGAGTCTGTGATTTGAGGATCAAGGTGCAAAGCCATCTTGTGCAATACAAAGCCCAGAGACTCTTATCTCCAATTAATCACTAGAAAATGGGAAGTAGGGCTGTGGCTCAAGGGTAGGGGGGTGGTCTTGAGCTGAAAAGCTCAGGGACAACACCCAGGACAGAGTTCAAGCCCTATGTCCCCCCCCTCCCCCAAAAAGAAACAGAAAGATCTCTGGCACAGAGCACACAAGGACGGTTGATGGGGATGTAGCATTAGGAGGACAATGAGAGATGGGGCTGTCGACTTTTACACATCTCCCTAGATGTTCTCAAGTATTTACAGAGCCATAAGGAATTCATTACAGTAGTATTAATTGCAGATAGCTTGATGTATAGTGACAAAATAAGACAGTAGTCTTGTGGTCACCTAGGCTACATGTAAGTGGAATAAACATGTCAATTTGCTAGAACTCTCCACCCCCTGACAGAAGTACACAGTGAGCTTAGATGTGGACCTTGTTCTTGCTCAGCTTGTTTGCACACATTGGTACTCACATTGATACTTGATGGATTCATGACAGATTCCTATTACATAGTGATTCATTTATATATAATTCTGCCATATATATATATATACATATAATTGTATATTTATGGCTACATATATATTTTTATGGTTTTAAATTTTAATAAAATAGATAATTTCATATTATGTAGCAAGTCATCCACTCATTGTTGATAAAATTTTAGAAATGTTCTCTATAAAAAGCTTAGTATTTGAGTTATTCCATTTCTATAAGTACAGAGCTCTCACCCTCAACCTTATTCTTACTAATTTGGAGAAAAGTTAAAAATACAGAAAAGTACAAAAAATAAGACAAGGTTATTCTTATACCACAATCCAGAATGAGCCACAATGGCCATATATTTACTTGCAGTCTTGAAAGAGAAATGAATGAGTCTATGAAAACTGAGGCCCTCCCCACCCAAATTCCCATACTCCTTCACAGGCTGACACTAACAAGCTTGGCTGTATCCTTCTAATTCATTTCAGCAGCATTTATATACATACATACATACATGTATCAATTACCAATATAAAGAACTAGATTTCATAAAGGAATGTAGAATTCAAATTTACAGTCACTGTGTGTGTGTGTATGTGTGTGTGTGTGTGTCTTTGCAACATCATTTCAGATGACTTTGTTCCTAGATATATGGATGTCATTTGTTGCATTGGTGTATTTTGTCCTGATGCCATTTCAGTTGTTCCTCCTATTTGTCTACCATGTAAAGTCAAGCCATAGTAAGTTTCCTGGTATATAAATTTCCTGAGCATACAAAGGGAACTGCAATAGTATTCTTAAATGTTATAAGGAGTTATTTCCTACTTCCAAGGTCCTATTTCTGTTTTCAATCTCCATGGATTTGACTTATGGCTACATATATTTTGAAAAAAGGTATATAATAAAATTCAACTCTTAGACAATTTTCCAGGAGAAACTACTGAGATCTAGTTAGGGTTATTTAAAACCTCTGTACAGAATCAGAGGCTCTCATCATACAAAGACCACATTTAACCTTTCTGTTATCTCTAACAAAGCTTTCATAATTTGAGTAGAAGAGATTTTCACAGCCCATTGCCTATTCATTTCCACCAGTCCTTGGATGATGATACCAAAAACTGTAGATTTCAACCAGCTGAGTACCATACAAGCACTCAATGCATTTTGGCAAATAAATTTTGAATGCTCAAAGCAGCTGTCCAGTTGTATTTTGAATGGGTCTATTGACATATCTACTGGATGACCTTGACCAAACTGATCAGATGTTGAACAGTGGCAGATATTCTAAAATACTCTAACATACTCATATATTCTCACTGCCTTAGAAAGCAAGCAATATTCATGTCAAAATACCTTTATTTTGTTTTAAAGTACCAAGATGAAATTAATGAATCCAGAATGGCCTCAACATTACTATTTGAAAAGATACATCTTGAGCATTACCTCATACCAGGAATTTTAGCTACTTAGGAAGTTGAGATCTGAGGATCATGGTTCAAATCTAGCTCAGGCAGAAAAGTCCATAAGACATTTATCTCTAATCAGCCACGAAAAAAGCTTAACTCTCCTTGTAGAGTGCCAGCCTTAATACCCAGGGTCCCAGGACATACATACACACACACATACACACACACACACACACACACACACACACACACACACACACACACACATACATGCACCCCAGTCATCTTGCCATATTTGCAAAGATGTTTATTCAGTGAATAATCAGTGACCCTGACTTTATTATTGCTTTGTAAAGGTGAAATAAGGGAAGAGAAAGCTCCATGTTTGAAATTTCTGACAAGTTTCCCTACTTCTCATTTGGTTTCAGAACTGGAAGACCTTGAGACAGTTGGACAGACACTGGTGGACCTTTGATCTCACTATATTGGGAAACCAACAGAATCTTTTATGTTTGGAGGCCAGTCGCATGTAAAAAGCCATGTGTACTGAAAAGCCAGACAAATTCTGTTGAGTATTTTTGGACAACAGATCCAGCAGACCTTTTGTTGTCTGTATACTGTCAGCTTTTGACTCAAACAGAGTGGATAAACATAAAAAGAGAAACCTCTGTTCTTAGGACATGCCTGCAAAGCATGAATCTGCTTCTTTTGATTTTTTGGAGTTTTTAGGGTTTTTTTTTTAGCTATGTCAGATAAAATATAAAGCCATCACAATTTGTAGGCTTCATTTTAAAAAAAGGCATCTGATAGCTATCTAATCAATGCCTTTGTCCCTAGTGTGAAACAATATTTAACATTTTATACATATAGTGCTCTTTCCAAGATTAATAATCTAATTCTCTGAATTTCTCAATTATACTATGGATTATAACATATTACATTTTACTCACATAAAATCTCCAAGAGAGACATGAAAACTATATTGTACAATCTTACTAATAATACTACTAAATACATAATTTTATGTAGCTTTCTATAGGTAAAAAATTGGTAAGCCGCTTCTTCTTCATGATTTATCCTTTAAACAAATTGCCTCACGATTTCATTATAACCAACCATGGCCCAGCCTTCTGTGATGTGAGAAATACAAAAGTTTTTCAGGAACTTCTTTATTAATTTTTAAAAATTAAGTAGTGTTACAAAGGAGTTGTCATTTAACAAAGCAGTTTAGGAATAAAATAAATCTTGACCAGTGTCAACCTTGTCAGCATTCTCATCCATTCCTCTCCTGCCCACACCTTTCTTCACACTTTTTAATTGTTTAGGGTGTACCTTGGATGTTTTTACTGCTTTTTCCCTCTGTTCTTCATTCATTTTTCCCCCTACATATCAACTCTCCTTGTCAAGTATCTACTTTCTGGTGTTTTGTTTTGCTGAACTTTAACTTTACCTTTCCAAGGAATAATAGTGTTGGATTCTCTTGAATCTACCATGCTTTAGTTAATATGTTTGTATACAATTGCATACTACCTAACATATTTACTTAGAAGCTAAATCTAGTTTCGACATATAAGGGAAACTGTGCAATGTTTGTCTCATTGGGCCTGACTTACTTCACTGAACATATTTTTTTCTACGTCTCTCCATTTCTGTACAAATGTTACACTATTATTTTTTCTAATGAATGAGTAACATTCCACTGTGTATATGTTGCCCAATTTATTGATCCTTTGAATGGCATCTGGCTGATTCCATATTTTGGCTATGGTAATACTGTTGTGATGAATGTGGTTGTGGCTGGTGGCTTAGCTCTATCCTGGTTTGTACTCTTTTGGATCGATTCCCAGGAGTACTCCTAAATTATTACTTTCAGAATGCCAAACATGCTCATGCTTACCACCTTATTTTGCTAATTGCATCAAAAAAAAAACAACCCAAGCTAAGTCATCCAAGATTTCTTTTTTGACTTCTCCTTACCACTATACCCAAGGCACCATTAATGCCTAATCTTTCTTGGTATATTTCCCTTTTGTGTTTGCCTCTCTTTATCAATGCTATAGGTTTTATTTTCTCTAATTATGTGAATGATACTCTTTCTCATCTTCCCTCATCTCTTCTTTTTCTTAATCTTGACTTATTTCAGATTTTCAATATTTTTAAAAAAATATTGGGGCCGGGAGTTTGGCCTAGTGGTAGAGTGCTTGCCTAGCATGCACGAAGACCCGGGTTCGAATCCTCGGTACCACATGCATAGAAAATAAAAGCTGGAAATGGTGCTGAGGCTCAAGTGGTAGAGTTCTAGCCTTGAGAAAGTCCAAGGACAGTGCTCAGGCCCCAGGACTGGCAAAAAAAGCATCAACTCTTCTCATATCTTTCCCAATGAGATGTTATTTAGTTCAATTCAAGGCAAGTTTTAAATTCTCAGCCCATGACAATTGATTTCCTGTGCTCCACAGAATATCTCTAGTAGTTCAAAGCCCTTCTTTGATCTTGCTAACCAACTAAAATGACCTTATAGATTCTTTTTAAAGTTTTTCAGTCTCCAAATATGTTGAAGTTCAATGTTCAGTATTACCGTTAAAACTCAACCCATTACTCTTGGAGTTTAGGTCATACCATCAGGAAAAAAAAATCTGCTGAAGTTCAGTAATGAATCAGTTATTATTTTAATTATCTGTACTTCACATGATACAAAAGTTGTATATCGCACTATTTTTCTTTCAATTGCTGTGAAGGTTACATTGTTAGATCTGTTGTTATTGCACTAGTCATTCATTTTAAGCTTCTCTAATTTGTCATTTTCACAATTCTCCTTGGGACTCATTTCCTCACAGGTCTCTGTCCCTCTGTTGCACTGATTTCTTCATCTAAACTGGTTTCTCTAGTTTGATTCCTTCCTTTCTTCCTTCCTTCTTTCCTTTCTTCCTTTCTTGTATCCTTCTTTCTCTGCAGATTGATGTTACCCATGATAGGTGCATACTCCTGTTGTGTTTTTATTTATTAAACAAAACTTCTCTCCCCAGTTACTGAACACTAGTTTTGTTCTTTAATGATATCATGAACTCTTAAAACTATAGGTCTTTACTTGCAATTTAATGGCATTTTAAAATCCTGCAAAAATTACATTCTTCAAATATATAAAGATGTATAAGATTATATATTATAAGTAAGATTATACATGTTAATATCATTATGCACATAGCAAGATGTGGATGCTATTATAGCAAAACAGACAAGACAAAAGATACTTTGGATTCGGGCAGCATTTGAATTCTGACCCTAACACTTACAAATTGACCATAAGGGAGCAGCATGATAATGGTAATTTGCTAAATGGCTTTCTATTCTTTATTTTTCAAAATATTGTACACATTAGCAAGAAGAAACATACAAAGATCTAGCTATGCTTTGTTATTAAGAATATAAAAGGTACTATAAGGAGGTATCAAAGAAAGAGGAGAAGGAAGAGGAGAAAACAGAAATATTGTTAGTTTATGTGGTCTCTTGCACCATTATATCTTAGGGGAAAATTCTTGTTTTTTCTTTGGTTGGTTGTGGAGTTTGGACTCTGGGGCTGGGTGTTGTCCCTGAGTTCTTCAGCTCAAGGCTACTGCCCTACCCCTTGAGCCACAGCACCACTTCTGCTTTTCTGGTGGTTAATTGGAGATAAGAGTCTCACAGTTTTTGGTATCCGAGCTGGCTTTGAACCATCATCCTCAAATCTCAGCCTCCTGAGTAGCTAGTATTACTGGCATGAGCCACAGTGCCTGGCTAAGGGAACATTCTATTAAGATAATTCTAGTAGATTTTAACAGTCTAGATATCTCACTCTGTTTGTAATCATCAGTAACCTTGAATGAGAGAGCATGCTCATGTGGCAATACTGAGGTGCAAACTCAGGAAGTCATGTTGGTTATGCAGGTGCTCTACTATTTCTTGTGTTACAATTTTAGCTCTTTTTGCTTTGGTTATTTCTGAGACAGGGTTTTTGCATTCAGGCCAGCTTAGGCTTTATCTTCCTGTTCATTCTTACCATTATGTCTGGGATAACAGGAGAATACCACCACACTTGGCTTTTTCTGTCAAGATGGGGTCTCAGTTCAGGTTAGACTGGAACAGATATTCTCCAGGTCTGAAAATCTGAGTCTTCTTTGTGGCTGGAAGGACAAGCATGTCTGTTAATATGCCCAGCTATAGTTGAGATTGAGATGTTGTTCCACAGTCTGTCTTTTTGCCTAGACTGGGTCTCAAGCTTCAGACCTTCTGATTTCTGCTTCCTGAATAGCAAAGATTACATTTTCACTATAGCCTCTGTGTGTGTGTGTGTGTGTGTGTGTGTGTGTGTGTGTGTGTGTGTGATGTGGTGCCAGGAAACAAAATCCAGGGAACATGTTTTATGGAGATATGAATCTTACACTGTATAACATACAGTGTGTACATAACTGGTGTTTTAATATTCAGAAATGCAATTAGTACTGACTGGTTCAGATAAAGGAGTATGTTTATCTTTTGGTTGTCTTAAGAAGAAGCTTGCACCAGAAGATCAGCATTTCAGCAAACACAGTTGGAAGGATTTATCTTCTACATCACAGCTCTGGCTCTAGATTTCAGGAGTAAAAATAAGCTGACCATAAAACAGGGGGTGTCTGCTCTACCTGTCCTTTAATACTGATCCATAGCTCTTAGAAAATGTATTTCTTAGACTTCTTAAGGGAGTGAAATAAAATACTGACTTGGATTAGTAAAATCTACCCAAACTAATACTTGAAGAAAAAATATGGAAAAATAAATCCTTTAGTTACGTAAGTTTCCATAAACAGGATTACTTTTAATGGAATAAGTTATTGCTAAATCTAGATTTAGGTTACACTTACTTCCTGCAAATATAATGGTATAAGACTGATGCATATATAATATGAACTTTGATATAAGAGTGTGACATTTTTCTTGATTGTAATATTCTTATATTTTTATTTAATGAAATTGGATTTATAGAAAATAGCTGTGATTAATGCATAGATCTCATGTTTAATACCTTCAAAATTTATTATGTTTAAGGAGAAATTGACATATAATTTGAAATATAATTGTGTTACATGGATTAGATTTTCCCATTTACAATCTACTTGATTTCTGTGTGCATTTTAAGGCTTCCAATGTAAAGGGAGATCATTAAAATAATTTCACCTAAGTTAAAACATATTGAATTCCAAATTGGTTATGCTCTGAAAGCAGCATATTTGTTGAATACATTATGGGAAATCTGAATAGATCATATATAATTAGATACATGCATATGTATGTATGTATACATACATATGCAATATTGGACATATATGTGTATGTATGTATAGTAAATACTGCCCAATACATCCATATCTATAATACTATGCAACATATGTACTATAATACATTGGGCAAGTCAAAGACCTGCTCTTTTTTCCATATTTTTAATTAGTATCAATTAGTTGTAAAACACAATTTCATCTTGATATGTTGACAACACTTCCCAAACAACACTTCCAGAACACTTAGTTCTAAAAATGGAAAAAAAGTGATTGAATTAATGATATGTTTAGTTGCTAATTTAATTTTACATTTCATAATTTCAGTTCTATTTAGTCAGTGAAGACTTTCAGCTTCATTGTGAGTATTCATATTTTGGAAACATATCCAGATTAACCTTTTGTACATGTTTATGTAGGATTAATTTTAAAAGCATGATTAATGTTAAGTGAATATTCTTAAACAAAATACCAATAGTTATTTTCTTAACTGATTTTTGTAGTTTGTCCATTATTTTCTCAGTTATCACCTTAATGTATGTGAATTAATGCACCTTCTATCTGGCAAATATCATCTAACCCTTCTATTAATAACAATAAAAATATATGAAAAAAAAGAAAAAAAAAGAATGCTGTGAGACTTGGTATTGAGGGTTGTTGGAGGCTAGCTGTGAAGTGAAAAATTCAAGATACCCAGTTCTCAACCAAGAAGTAGGCACAGTGGTGACCACCTCTCATCTCAGTTACAATGGAGAGATGCAAATATATATATATTGTGATACAGGCAGGTGTCTAGGCAAGAATCAAGCCCCTGTGTCAAAAACAGGAATATAAAAAAAATGGTTGAAGTCATAGCTTAGCTATATAACCTACTTGCCTAGCAAGTCCAAGGCCCTTATTTCAAACTCTAGGACCCTCCATACCTCCCCCAAAATAAAATATTCTGAAGAAATATCTCTATAAATAAAGTATGAATTCTAAGTCCAGGCTGGTTAAATGATCTGACTAAAGCTGTGTAAGCAATATGTGTCAAAACTCAGACTTGAAATGCGAACCCATACCTTAATGGAACTGATTTTTTTGTCAGTATTTAATTTATTCAACAATTCCTTTTGTGAGCCAAGAAATACTTTAAACATTGGAACTCTATAAAGGAAACCAAACAGATGAGGTCAATGCACTCATGAAATTTACATAAGAGCTAGGGCAAAAGACAATCAAAAATACTTTCAAGTGGAAAACAATTCTACAGAGCGATATGATACAATACGACTTGCAGAGAGGAGAGTTATTCTTGGATAAGAGCCTTTAAACTGTGCAGCCATTAATGGAAAGGAAAAAGCCAACTACAGAACATTCTAGAAGCAGGAAAAGTCCCTGCTTTTGCACAGATAAATATTCTGTAAACCACTAGCATATTTTTCTTTTTCCTTTTCTTTATTTAATCAATATGAAGGTAGGTTATACTTGGTATACACATGGGCAATAGTATAGAGCACACACCTTAATCTTGTGCTGAGATAGGATCTCTGACAAAGCTTTGCTGCATGTTAGTGACAACTAAGTATGGGAAACCCCAAAACTGAATTAGTCTGCTTTGTGTCAAGACTCCAACATGCCAGAGATATTTAATTTTACAGAGAGGTTAAGTCTGTTTAGATCACATTTTTGGATATTTAGGTATTGTTATTTCTACCCCAGATCAGTACTAGTGGAGCACAATGACAAAAGTGCCTATCAGAAACAAAGGTATTAACGTTTGTTAATGAGGTTAATACCTCATATATAGATTTACAAAGACTCCTTTCCATGGACACATCCTCAGCAGCCTATGACCTCCAATGAGATTTCATTTCCCACAGGTTCTACCCACCCTTTAATCCTTGGGAAACACTTAAAACATTCCAGAACATAGTACAGGATTCTCAACAAGTGTCTCTCATTCCATTTATATTTCAAAAGTAGTAACTCCTAGCTTGGCAGCAGTGGCTCACACCTGTAATCCTAGCTATTTAGGAGGCTGAGAACTGAAGATTGCCATTCAAAGCCAGCCCAGGCAAAAAAGTCCTGTGAGACTGTTATTTCCAATTAACCACTCAAAAACCAGAAGTGGCTCTGTGATTCAAGTAATTAAGTGCTGGCCTTGAGCACAAAGAGGCTCAGGGACAGTATAGAGCTCAAGCCTCACATCTGACAAAAAAATGTGTTAACTCTGAATGTGAGTAAGTGAACAAGGGAGCTAGAATAGATTTGGAAATAATGAGGGCTAATGCATTAATTTCTAAGGATTATAAAAAGTGTAGAGGAATATGGGAGCTGACAACAGATATCGGTCCATTACAGAACATTTTGGAGGGAGATGCAACAGAATTTGATGTTTAATGTAAGAATCAAAATTTACCAGACAGAAACTCCTGACTACAATCTTTAGTAAAATAATGGTGGTATTGGTGTTCACTGAATTGCCATAATCCTACTTTTGGGGGGGTCAGTACTGTCTTCAACACGAGGTTCCATGACCTTCCTTAGCTAGCGCCCTACCGCTTGAGCCACACCTCTACTTCTGGCTTTTTTTGCTGGCTAATTAGAGATGAGAGTACCATAGGTTTTCCAGGAAGTCTGTCCAGGCTAGCTTCAAATTAGGATCTTAAGATCTCAGCCTACTGAGTAGCTAGAATAATAAGCTTTAGTCACCTGCACTTCCCAATTTCTGAATTTCTGTACTGGTATGTTCTCAGAAATTTCAATGGAGAAACTCATAATTACATTGCAAATTGTACAAATAAAATGTTCTTTGTATTTTACAAATTGAAAAAAATTATGTAGAGATGTTAAGTTTGTTTCCCAGTTGAATTCTGCTGAGAAGTATCAGGGCTTGGTTCAGGATCCAGTTATTTCATCCAGATCGAAATCTCCATTTTCACGGCAGTCAAAATGAGGTATATATTTCTCTTAGTTACTTATGGTGGCTGTTTGGAACTTCACACGTTTTAGGAATCTCTCGTGGCTTTGAAATCATGAAAATGGTATACAGAACCTGGGATGTATGGATACTGTTTATAGTGGTTGGCATGTGAAAACAAATAGTGGTTTGGCTTTAGCTTTCATTATTACCAGTATTTCAAAATACATTTGAAATTTGGGCTCTCATTTGAAGTGAAATTTGGGATACCACAGGGTGAGTTTAATAAATGAATATGAGGAAGCTGATTCATGGGGTGTCCGAAGGAATGAGATATCAAGGGGAGGGGCAGACAAATGAAGACAGGAAGGCAGATGCATGCTGTCATAATATTTGATGTAAATGTGAAACTGGAACAAGGCAAATTGAGAGAATGGGTGGGGTTGGAGAGGTGGGGGAGGATGATGAAAAATGGGGTGACACTGATCAAGATTCCTGTGCTCCTGTACTGACGTTACATTATCACCCCCTTTTACAACTACTTAAGGACAATAGATTATAATTGAAAATGCAAAGGGTGAATTAAACAATGTATAATTTTTCTCTTTAGCCCCAAGCAAAATAAAATAAAGTGGAAGGATGTTGATTTAAAGGTCTTATCTGAAATATATATTTTATTCAAGCAATTATATGTTCACCTTACAAAGAGAAAAAGCAGAAAGAGTGAGACAGGGGAGAGAGAGAACATGACATTTGTTTTAGCTGAAAAGAATGGTTTTAAAAGTTCTATGACTTTGTCCATTAAAATTGTGTACACACACATACACATACATACACACACATATATGCAAACACATACACCATATACCTTCTAGTATGATAAATATTGTTTCCTTTTATTGGAGAATATGCTAAGGTAAAAGAAAATGTAATCTGTTTTCACTTTGGTCATCTTTGACCAAATTCAAGACAAGTCATCTTTGAGCAGCTCTGTTGTGTTGTTGTTGTTGTCTGATGGCTTCCACAACAGCTCAATGGTCAAACTCAATACCTTGATCCAGACTTCGTGACTTCCTTATTGCTCAGTGAAACCTTTGAAAAATAGGCAGTCACATCCTTCTCTGTGTGGATTCTTGAAACTTGACTCCTAGTGGCAACCTGAGGACTGAATGAATTTTCACTAAAGGCTGACATATTGTGACATAAAGCTGGATCTCAGAGGCAATATCATCAGACCTAAAAAGGAAACACATTGTTTGGAAGAAAAAGCTGTGTTCAGTACCTACAGAAAGTGCTGGGCAGTTATAAGACTTATCAGCATGCTTGCAATTCAATTTTGAGACTTCCGTGTCAATGAAGACTGAGAACATTCCATATCAATGCCTTCACTGTGGAAACAGAGCAAAAACCTTTCTGTCAGTCTTTTCAGATCATTGTAATTTGGGGGTGGGGAGGAAAGGGGGAGGATGATGATTTTGTATTTATTCATCCCTTGTGATATTTAGACTAAAGCTTTTTCCTATCTATATTTAGATAGCACATAGAAGTATGGTTGAAATGAACATCTTTATTTTTCCATAGAAAGATAGATGTCCACAGCGTATTGATTTTTCTGTGAATGTAAAAATGTCAAATATTCTCAAGATGTATATGTTAAGTTTGAGATACACATGCTTTGAGCTACACACATGGTACACATGCTTTCTTTGTGTACCAGTTGTCCCTACTTTCAAGAAAAATGTCACTATATGTTTATTTTACACTGAAACAAGAATCAATCGAAGTACATGCAACTTAGTGAAAACATACTTAGAACAAATATATATGATATATGTATATAAAACTAGTATATATAACAAATAGATAGCATATGTACTACATGCATATTTGATATATACATATATAAGACAGACAGACAGACAGACAGACATAGATAGACTCTTTAAGTAATCCGAAGCTCAGTATAGACATTTAGAAACTGTACAATATTAAAACCTCAAAAAATTGAAAGTCTATAACTTATTACAGCTAGTATTTATTTTTCTGGCTGGCAATGACATAAAACTTGTGTTTGTGATGGACTTAGAGACCAATCTAGGATTATGTAATTTTGTATACTCATTACATTGCTTTGTTTCATTTTTCTTGTGATGTTTTATCTCTCTATATTATGTCTGTGCATATATCAACTGTATCCTACTTCACAGTATATGTAAAAGTTATTTGCTACAAGATAATCTTCATTACTCATTCTGGTTTTTTTTAGGTCTTATATGATAGTCTCCAGTGAGATCCATTCATATCTCCAATACTGTACTTGAGGCTGTTAAAAAGACAGGGCCCAGTATGTGTTTTTAATAATAACTTTCATAGAACGTCAACACATTTTTGGATAAATTGTCTCATTGAGACTGTGCAAGTGTTATTAATTCTAAGTATTTGCTTATAGATCTAGATGGGACCAGGGATAAATAAATGCCATGAACAGCTTTTAATCTTTGTTATCTTATTTTTGTCTTTATAAAACAGAAAGAAAAATATTAAATGTGGGGTGAGGATTAAGGGGCTTGAAGGAATATGAAGGGAAGTAATAAAGTTTACTGTTACATTGGGCAGCATGAACTAGAAGAGAATATCAATTCAGTTGAGTTTGGTTAGTGTGTTTTGACAGATTTAATATTTCAGGTCAATATATTGGACCATGAGATCTAAGTATCCATCTAAAAGTTGTAAGGCAGCCAAAAGTTATATCAACTTTGGTGGTGATATTTCATTCTTATTTGAGCAGAACAATTACAGGGCTACAAAGATAAATTACAAAGCATTCTTATATTAAACTGTTTTCTGGCTGGCTGTATGGCATAAACTTTTGATTTGTGTGATATGGTTTCTTTTCTCAGGAATCTTACAACAATGTGCCAAGGAGCTTGATAGAAGTTGAAGGTTAGCTGATGCTACAAATCTCACACATTCATGATTGGGCCGGTTCAGTCTTATAACCATAAAGTGACAAGGGAAATATCAATAAAAGCAGATATACAAAACTTATTTTCTGTCTTATTTAAAAGCAGCAAAGGAATTTATTATGTACTTGTTTGGTTCCACATCCTATTGATAACTTTCCATATATTTTGTTATTCTATTAGTAAAACTGTGATTAAAGGAGTCAATGTCTTTCAAGAACTGAGCTAAGCATCTGATATATGAAAAGGAATATCCACCTAGTGTTCTCTTCTGTTTGCTAGTGTTGTTAGTTTATTCAATGAAAGAAGATATTGAAAAGCACAGAGTTTAAGTAAGTTCCCATAGATTGAATTGTTAATGCACTATAGTAGGAGCATACATGGTCACGTATACTTTTAAATAATTATATTGGAATATCTCTGTTAGTAGGTACATTTATATAGCAGTCCTATGAAACAGCAATGAGAAATATTATCTATGCTTTAGAATGAGAGAAAACAGCCACATTGCTTTGTAGTTTTTCTTTTGTTGATAATGTGATGTTAGGAATAGTGTTTCAATAGTGTTTCAGGGCCACAGATTTATAATGAAGATACATTTACATTCATGTATTCATCTATCAACTAGTGGCTAAGCCTGCTGCTGATCAGCTTGTGTGCAAGCCTGACTAACATATGATTTGTTTTTTATCATGCAGCACACTGACAATCATCTGAAAAAAATAAATTCAAGGTCTAGAAACTTGGTTAGAAGAGAGAGGGTAGGATATAGTACATGACAGATTGGCACTTTGCTTCAAGCAGGAGATTGATTAACCTACAGATTTTACTCAAAACACTAATGTGCAATGCTGCAGGCATAGAGAAGCATTAAGTTATCAAGATGGATGGGAAGGGAGTACTTAATTTCCTTAGACCTACTTTCTTCAAGATAAATGTAGTAGTGGAGAGGAAAAGAACAATGGGCATTGAGCAGTTGAAGGAAGTTGAATTTGTCAGATTTTAGTTAAGAGAGCTCCACAGGCTGACTTCTGAAACTCCATTTTCCTCTACACCTGTAAAGAAAGTCTTTGATATGTATATATAATTGTTTTCCTTGATATCCTAAACGTTTTACAAATTGTTTTGAATATGAATATTCCTCCATCATGTAATAGCTGAATTGTAGATGGTAAGGGGAATTCTATGTTGTATTATATTATTTTGCCAGTCCTGGGCTTGAATTCAGGGCCTGAACACTGCCCATGGATTTTCTCAAGGCTAGAGCTCTGCCACTTGAGCCTCAGCACCACTTCCAGCTTTTTTCTATGTATGTGGTGCTGAGGAATCGAACCCGGGTCTTCATGCATGGTAGGCAAGCACTCTACCATTAAGCCAAACTCCCGGCTCCGTATTGTATTTTTTGTTTTTTAATAATTAAGATGGATCAGTTTAAAAAAATAGTGTTTTCATTGTCTAATAATATCAACTATCACAAAACCTTGAACTGATGATTTAAAGCAGTAGACGGAATATTTTGCTTATGAATGTATGGATGAGGTAGAATCTTCTTGTCTCATTTGAGATCACACATATATTCACAGCCAGCAGAGTTAAAGTCAGTGGTTTTGTTTTACTTGGATAGACTTTCTTACTTGCATGGGTTCCATTGTGAGATTCCTGTTCATGCATTATCTCCGCTTTGCAAGACATCATGTTGCATTATTCAACAGACAGGTTGAAAGCAAGAATCTATTAGGGTAAGTGTGGAGACATTGAAGGCTCCGAAATCCACTGTAGAAATGTCTACATAATCTCTTCTGCAGCTTTCCATTGACTAAAACAATTCACAAATTCCTCCCAGATTCAAGGAGGAGAAAGATGCCTTCTGGTGGATGGAATGTTAGAGCCTCATTAAAAGCCTACATTATGAAAGAGTAGGCTGGAGCAGATTTTATAAATAAATATTTCATATAATTTAATTTTTTACTTGATTGTTGATAATTATCAGCATTTAAAAAGTAGTAATAGGGGCCAGGAGTGTTGCCCAGTGATAGTGCTTTCCTAGCATTCACAAAGACCCAGGTTTGATTCCTTGGAATCACATACGTAGAAAAGCTGGAAATGGTGTTGTGGCTCAAGTGTCAGAGGGCTAACCTTGAGGAAAAAGCCCAAGGACCTGAATTCAAGCCCCAGCACTGGCAAATTTTTTTTAAAGTAGTAATAGTAGGAATATTGTCATATTTGTCTAAAAATGATAATGATATTTCATTATTATGAATAATGAAAACAACCTATAACACATAATACAGCTTATTTTTATATTTATCTATTTTATTGATTTGTGTTTTTAAATATTGATCTATGCTGTTAAAATTTTTATTGCAACTGATGTCAAACATTTTTTCATGTATCTACTGACTATTATTATTTCTTGGTAGGAAAAATCTCTTTTTAAGTCTTTAACCCATTTATTAGTTGGGTTGTTGTTTCTTAGCGGATTTGTTTTGGGGAGATCTAATATTTTGATCTCTGAGTACATTTGAAATATAAGGCCCTTGTCTGATGCACAGCTAGTAAACATCTACTGTTCTGTGGGCTTTTTATTTACCTTGCTAGCTATGTTCTTTGCCATGCAGAAATATTTCAGTTTGATATCTTTACTTGCAATTTTTTTCTGTCAGTCATGGGACTTGAACTCTGGACCTGAGTGTTGTCCCTGAACTCTTCAGCTCAAGGCTACCACCCTGCCCTTTGGGCTACAGACCCACTTCCGGTTTTCTGGTGGTTAATTGGAGCTAAGGGTCTCACCTACTTTAGTAGTGCCGGGGCTGGCTTTGAACCACAATCCTTAGATCTTAGCCTCTTGAGTAGCTAGGATTACAGCCACCATGTCCGTCTTTATGAAGTATTTGACCTGTGCCAAGGGGTCTTAGTATTTCCCTAATCCCTTTCTATAGCATTTCCAAGGTATATATGGTCTTACATTGAGGTCTTTGATAGACTTGGAGTTGATAGTGGTGCAGGCAGATATATAGAGATTTTCTGCACATATATTGCCAATTCTGCAGCACCATTTGTTGAAAATGCTGTCTTTCTTGCATCCTGTGTTTGTTGATCATTTGTCAAATATAATGTGGGGTACGGTAGTTCGTTTCTGATTCTTCTATTATTTTCCATTGGTCCTTAGGCCTATTCTTGTGCCAATACCAAACTGGTTTTTTTGTAATAGAGTTTGAAGCTTGGTATTGATATTTTTTCTGTACTGTTCTTCCTGCTAAGGATCGTTTCTAGCTATTGGGGGTCTTATATTACTCTGTGTGATTTTTTTGGCTTGCTTCTGTGAGAGAAGTTGCAAGTGGAAAACCTGGGAGGAATGAAGGCAGGATGATACTGTTCATTACCTGACTCCTGTAACTGTCACCCATTTGTATATTGCCTTTACAATAAAGTTAAAAAAACAAAAGAATCATTTTAATAGAGTATCTCTCTTAGAGAATAAAATCTGAAAATAAGTAATCTCTCAGGAGTCAGACAACTCTGTTTCCCAATATTGGTCTTCCTTGGTAACTTATCTGACCTTGGTCAAATTACTTCACCACTGTCAATTTCAATTTCCTCTTTCATGAAACTTCTCCTAGCTCAGAGAATTGTTGTTATAATTAAATGTGACAATATATGTTTATCGCTATCCTGCTATCCTGGTTTGCGACATGGAACAAAAATCAACAACAACAACAAAAATATCCTGCGCTGTCCGAATCAAATGCTTTTCCTCTGCCTTTCAAAAACAAGTATACACATTACAAAAAGTACCACTGGATTGAAATAAAGGCATGATTCTCTCACCAAAAAGTAAATGTTATGTCCTCATTATTTTCTTTATTAGCTTACCATTATAGACACAAATTTGGTACCTTAACTAGCACAAACATATTACCTTAGATTTCATAGGTCAAAAGCCCAGTACAAGTCTCAGAACGCAAGGTCAAAATCTACATTTCTTTCTGAATGCTCTATAGTATCTGTTTCTTTATCAAGCATGTCTTTGCAGTTATGGGATTAAGCTTGCCTGCCTGCCTGCCTGCCTGCTTGCCTGCCTGGTTTCCTTCCTTCCTTCCTTCCTTCCTTCCTTCCTTCCTTCCTTCCTTCCTTCCTTCCTTCCTTCCTTCCCTCCCTCCCTCCCTCCTTCCCTCCCTCCCTCCTTCCTTCCTTCCTTCCTTCCTTCCCTCCCTCCCTCCCTCCCTCCCTCCCTCCCTCCTTCCCTCCTTCCTTCCTTCCCTCCTTCCTTCATTCCTTCCTTCCTTCCTTCCTTCCTTCCTTCCTTCCTTCCTTCCTTCCTTCTTTCCTTTTTCTTCCTTCTTTTGCCAGCTTCAGAATCCTTAATTGACTCCTGGCACCTTTCCTGAATTTTGTAATCCTTCTCAATTCACATATCTGTACTTTGGCCAGCAAAGATTCTATGTGATTATACTGGAAAATAGCCAGTCAATCCAGAACAATCTCTTCATTCCTAAGTCCTTAAACACATCTTAGCTTTGAAGACCTTTATAACAAATAACATTTTCACAGGTTTGGGATGACTACCTTCTTTCCTTTCTGTCTACCTCATCTGCCTAGAGCACAGTCACTTGCTCCTAATATATTGATCTGCTAATATATTCTGTTTTGGTTTTTGGATCTATGCTTTGTAAGAGAGATTGGTATTCGTATTCTATTTTATTTTAAGCAACTGTAATAAAACACATGTATTAGTCATCTTTGCTTCACTGAACAAATACTTGATGAAATTTACTTCTAAAAAGAAAACTTCTGTTTTGAACTCACAATTTTGGTGTCTGCAGACCAAAACCAAGGGCCCAAGCTTCCTTTGACTGTGACAATGGAAGATAGAGTGTGGTAAAATGAAGCCTCTTATTCGTGCCTGAGAAGCAAGACTGAAAGGGGCCAGGGTCTTATCAGTTCTTTCCACTGGCAAGAATCTTTTATTTTCTGAGAGGGACCAGAAATAGAGGCAGACATGTGCAATCTCTTTGTGGACCATACAAAATTATCAACACATATAGAGGGCCATGGGCATACTACAAGAAGCATATGGGAAGCATATATATCTGTGGTCATTCACCTACTAAATTAATTTCAAGGTCTTATATCATCATTGGTGTGGAGATTCCTATCTCTGCACACCCCTAGTCACCTGATCATATCCCAGAAGGCCCCACCCTGAAAAATTCCCATCTTTCTGAATTCCAAGTAATTTTATTTAAAAGGCAAAAGTCATTCAAGAACTATACAACTAGTACAATATTTTGATGATGTGATTAGATTGCTCTGTCCTCACAAAGAAAGAAACTAAAATGAAATCAATATGTGTTGAGAGGCTAATGTAGTTTTAAATTTACTTGGTTAAAATTTGCTTGGCCTTAATTTTATGGATCTATGGAAGAGTCCATAGGTCTTACAAATAACATAGAAGGACATGCAAGTTATTTAATTGGAGTGCAGGCACTAGATATTCATCAATGGAAAAAAATTACAACAATTTTTAAATCCAGTTTTATCATGGATGTATACAATATGGACTTGAATATGTTATGAGTATAATAAGTTTTGGTAGTTTTCTATAGATCTTTCTAAGATCATTTCCTCCACTCACTACATGTTTTTGACTGTCCCACATATGGGTTCTTAAAAATTCCTTTTACAAGAGGAAACTATCATGTCATTAAAACTCAGATCAGAGAAAATTATTTAATTTAAGAAATGATAAACTAGAGGGCCAGGAGTTTGTTCTTGTGGTAGAGTGCTTGCTTAGCATGCAGGAAGTCCCAGGTTCGATTCCTTGGTACCACATGCATAGAAAAAAACTGGAAGTGGTGCTGAGGCTCAAGTGGTAGAGCTCTAACCTTGAGAAAGTCCAAGGACAGTGCTCAGGCCTTGAGCTAAAATCCAGGTCTGGCAAAAAAAAAAAGAAATGATAAACTAGAGAAATGAAAACATGAGTGCATTCCTGACAAACCTTCAGCTTAAGGTGTTAGATAATCTTTTGGATTATGAAAAGTGTTTGTAGATTAATATTCTAACTATTTAATAAAAGAGCCACTCAAATCAGTAAATAGTGGATCCTAGCTTAATGAGAGCACAACCAAATACACAAAATTAATTTCAAATCTCAATTTCCTTTGCTGATGGCAATGGCAAAGCTAAAAAAATAAAATAAAAATTACTGACATTGAGGCTTGGGGAAAATAGGAGCTCCCCTTAATTGTTAATATATTGATAGATAAGACACATGAAAGAGATATAAGAAAGAGCAAGTGTTGATGTAAAACTTTCTGAATATAATCTATTTACATAAATAATGGACAAGTGATTTCAAGTTAGTATGACATTCACATGGCATGTCAAATTGTGTGCATTCTCTGCATGTTGATGACTTGTATGTCTGGAAGCTCACATGCCTTTGAAAGAGGAATTATATTATATATGTATTTTAGAAGTAGCTAAGATTTTGACTATTAATAATCAGCAAATAAAATTTAGCCAAAAAGTTCAAAATTATTTTTTCTTAATCTCATACATGTGAAGAAACTTTTTTAAATTAGAGCTGCCAACCAGCAAACAAAACTGTTACAATCATTCCGAAACTGTGGAATTGTTTACATTTCAATATTCAAGCTGGAAAAAAAATCTTATTTCTCCTGTATAATAACAGGCAATAAAACAGAGATAATCATTGGCAATGTAGTAATTTTATGTCCTTTCTCTCGGTAAGGAGATACCGAAGAGACTTTGAGGGAAGAAACAATTTCAATTGACTAAACATAAGCTATCATTGTTTTTGTTCCAGTCTTTTCTTGAGATCTACTTTACTGAGCTGTTAAATTCCATGTGGCTGACTAGGTAATGGATACAAAATATAGAAACTGAAGGTAACAGGGGTTTGCAGTTGTCAGCATGGTGATAAGCTAGTGCTTTATCATCAGAAACTCAAGAGCACTTAAATGATACTGGCTGCAGTGGTGGTCATAATTTATTGGCCTCAAGCATTTCTTTGCATGTCTGTCTAGCTTTGTTCCTCTCAGTTTCAGTTTTGTTGGACTTTGCACTATAAAATCCCAGTGACCCTCATGTACTGACTATTTCTCTAACACTGAAAGAATCAAGAGCATATGGCAGGACTCTGTGGAGAAACAGACATTTCATTTTAGAGTTTGCATAAATAAAATGCATCTAAAAACGCTATTATGAATAACCATTCAATAGAAAATTTGTCTAAAGTAAAACTGTGAAAGAGATGCTTTTAACTAATAATCTGGTTTTAGGTTGCAGCAGGAAGGAGTTAAAAGGGTCATTCGAAAATATTTTATTTATTTGTAAGCTACATAGTAAAGGAATGGATTATAAAATCTACATTTAGCAGGTCAAGGAAAGTTTAAAACCTTTAAACTTTAAACATTAATAATGAGATGTTCAAAAATTCTTTCATCCTTGCAATAAAATAATAGCTACAAGAGCTGATTTATTTTCACTATGAGTCAGATTTTTTGCTCACATTCTGAAGTCCTAAAATTGCCATGGAAGGAAGTGATTTCTGAAAAATAGGAATGAAGGAAAGTGGAGTGAAATACTTTTCTATATAAAGAGTAAATATCCTCATAACTCTAGTGCCCTCAGAACATGTGTCCCTAACAAAAACAATGCAATGGTTATATTGTTCTTCCTGTTAAAATTATGCCAAATAAACACATTATGCTAAACAATAAGAGAAGAGTCAGAACTGGTGACCATGGTAAAAGAATGGCTAAAACATGATGTTAATTGCAAGAGTGCACATGCATGTGTGATGTAAGAATTTAACAATCATGAACATTCTCTGAATGACTCATTCTCCAAAACCTTCTTTTTTTGTTATTCCTGGGATTTGAACTCAGGGCCTGGACACTGATATTGGGCTTTATCAACACTAGCATTCTAAAACTTGAACCACAAACGCCAGTAACTGCATTTTCTCCGTATGTGATTCTAAGGAATTGAACCCAGGGCTTTGTGCATGCTAAGTGAGCACTCTTCCCACAAAGCTATTCTCCCAGCCCTCTCCAGAAGATTCTTATTACAAGTTGTGTAGCTGAAGAGTTAGAAGCTATAGGTCAGATTGCCCCAGAAACAGATGCAGAGATGGAGATTATCAGGGTAAAGTTTACTGGGGGAAGGATGTCATTAAGCATCCCCTGTATTATTTCATATCAGCCAACCTAACTGTAAGCAATTCTGGTCTTCACTATGCTACTGCTCGTTTAGCAAGCCATATTTAAAAATGTCATATTGGACCATGTTCAGTGGCATATAGCTATAATCTCAGCTACTAGGAAATCAAGTTTGGGGAAACCATAGACCAACCCTGCCCAGGGAAACTAGTTTTAAAGATTTATGTGAACAATGGCTAGACCTGGCACACATCTGTCATCTCAGCTATACAGGGAGACAAATTTGATAATCACCATTCAGGCCACCTCAGAATAAAGTAAGACTTTATAAACCCACCACAATAGTAGTCCCCAATTTCAAACTCTGGTACCACTGAACTCCAAACAATCTAAAAGTCTGGTCTCAATCAACAAGCAAATCATGGTGGCTGCAATACCAACTAAATGGGAAACTATGCACATAGGTAAGAAGATTGTGGTCTGTGGTCAGGAAAGATTGCCAGGAAACATAACGGATTGGAAATGTGGCTCAACTGATAGAACTGGTAGAAGCTGTGAGTTCAAGGTCCACCCCAGCCATCTCTGATGGGATTCAGATTTCTCTGAATCCTTTTATGGACACAATTCTCCAGGGATTCTTGCGCTTTATCTATGTAAGACAGATTACTGTCTGAAGATTGTTTTCCTGCATGGTAGCAAGCTTGGGGAAGAGAGCTACCTGGGGAGGGACTCAGGATTTGTTGGCGAGTAACATGTTCTGCTTGTAGGGATTTGAAGGGTGGACCACAGTCCTGGGCACCGGGTTCTAAACTCACCTAGGCAGAGATATCTCTGTTTTATCGTCTATCGTCCATTCTGCTTATGTGCATTGTAAATATGGTTTATATACACAAGAGAAGAGGAAAACAGGGATGTTATTACTACTGATCATATTTCAGTGTGGCTTTGATGGTGTTTCCAGCTAATTTTTTAGTATATACATTTTGGAAGGGACATGGAATAGAGTGGGTTTTTAAAAACTATCTAGACTCTTATTGAAAAATAATTGATAATGGAACATCTGTAAATAAATTGTCTCATTAAACAAATGGCAATCTAGGTTTCCCATGGGTAGATGATTATGAATTGCAGTAGGCCTTTCATTAAATTTAAGACTCTTCCTCCCATCTTCCTTCACTTTCTTCTCTCTTCCTGTTTTCTTTCCTTCCTTTTTCATTCTCCCTTTTGTCCTTTCTTCCTTTATTCTTTCCTTCCTTTTTCTCACTCTTCACTTTCCCTTTGTTCCATTGCCATTGCTCTTTCAATCTATTTTTAATTTACCAATATGCTTTTCTCCATTCTCGTTTGTTTTTCATATATGTCAGAAGCAAGGTTATATTGTAGGCACATTTATGTTTAGATCTGTAGTTCAGGTTTACTTGATCCAGAATTTTGATGCAATGATGGTAGAGTAACATGAAACAGAAAAACTTACAAAGTAGGTAGCTATTTAAAAACTGGGAACAGTAAAACTCTAATTTTAATTAAAAAAGCATTTTTTGTAGATTTGTGTATGGACTGGAAAACTAAGGAACGAATGAGAGAGACTTTCAACAGGTGCTCCAGCTACATTCAGTCCACAACAAGCACTGATGACCCCGTGGTGACAGAACTACTACTGCGCTGCATAAGGCTATCCGTGCCTGTACTGGTCATCCTGAAAACCCACAGTTTCATCTTACAAAGGAAAGTCATCAATATGCATACACTAAAGAACACTTAGAAGAACTGTGTGATGAGAAGTCTCCCCACAGGGGAGACTTAGGATAAAGGAAAGATCATGGTATAAAGAAAAACAATCATATTGTTACAATATTTCATCCTGTTATCTGATATATTTTATATATGCTTAATTGGTTATTTGAAATTTGATAGGGAAGGGGGGAAAACCAAGACGGGGGGGTGGGTGGTGGGGGGGTGGAGGGTAATGGGTACCAAGACTTGTGAAAGGGTATCAATGTATGTGAATTAATGCACCTTCTATCTGGCAAATATCATGTAACCCTTTTATTAATTACAATAAAAATATTAAAAAGAAGAAAAACAATCAAAAGGCCTCAAATACTGGAAAAAATATAGGAGGATTTGAGAAAATTTAGGAAACATTATTACATATTGTAGTGTGAGGCTCTAGATTGATAGCTACAACACATAAAGGACAGTAATGGATAACAGATCATTTCTAAATGGAATCATTATTACTGGTAATGTAATTCTAATTGCTAAGTGTTGAGCACAGTGCTGAGGGTATGTAAAATGCCACCCTTATGTCACTAGTCACATTAGGGTCTATTCCTATATTATGACGTCAACTCAGTTAAAGAGGTAAACAAATGGTGGCTGAATGTGATATATTCCAGTAAAGGTTAAATCAAAGAAGTTGATCAAATAGAGACTAATAGATGGTAGATGGATTACAATAATTAGATAAGGCATTTATAAAAACCAAGCAGTCTTTTCAAGATTATCTCCATCATTAGGACAGGAATGCAAGCCCTAAGTCAGTCCAGTCCAAAAAGGAATATAATGAGCAACTGGTAGTCTGTGAGCACAAGCTGATAGTATAATCTACAAGCAAAGTCAGTACTGTGAGACTAGAAGTGGAAAGGAAAAGGTAAATGATTGTAACCCATGCAGGGATCTTGCATCTTCTGTATGGGAATGAACATACATTCCATTCAGCCTACAAAGTCAGAAAGAAGTAGGAAAGTGCTAAGAGCAAGCAAAAGAATTTCAGGCCATGAACTATGTTTCTGGCAGCTAGGGCAGTTGGTTGATCATTTTGTTTTCTTTATTTCCTGCAGACTGGCTGTTAACTTCCTTCTTGGTCCCTTGACAACATTATTCAACTTTAGTTAATAGACTGTTTACTTAAATTCTGTGCTGTCTCTTTGCAACCTTGTTTCATTTAGCAAATGTTTAGTTTCTTGAGTATTCTGCATTTGTATCTAAATATATGCACCCCTTTCTAGTTTCAGTCTGGGAAAAAATAGGATAATGCAAGTCATTTAATTACTCTAGCAATTTGTAGTTTGCTTTTTATTAGATGGAGCAAGGATGTTAATAGAGCCCTTGATATGCTTACTCCTTTCATTAAATATGAAATGTATATTTATAAACATAAATATCTAGCATAATGTGTTGAATATTTATGCACCGCTTTGCTGCCAAAGTCCATATGTGTATATCCATGGATTGGGAGATAACTTTCCAAATTGATGTACTTTTTCTTTTAACCGAGAGGAGTCTCTGAATTCCCAGTCTTTTAGCTATGAAATGCTCTCCTTTATGAAGAAGGAAGACTTAACTCTCAGATAAATTTTCCACAAAAAGAAATGCTACTACTTCTTTTGTTCATATATTTTTATTGTAGTTAATAGAAGAGTTACATTATATTCACCAGACAGAAGGTACATTACTTCACAAACCCTTGTTACCCTTTCTCATGTCTTGGTCCCTATTTTCCTCCCCCTACCCCCACCCCACATCTGGTTTTCCTCCCTTCCCTACCTGACTACAAATAGCATATATACAATATATCAGATAACCAGATGAAATACTGTAACAATATGAGATAACCAAGGGACAGCAAAAGAGATGAGAGATAACATAGTACGTTAAGGACAACAATCACTCATTATATGACTTTTGTTTCTATATCCTGGAGGTCCTTTCATTTAGCATACTATATGGCCTTATGTATCTAGGTTTTGTTCTATTGTAACTCTCTGCTAGGAGAGCCCTCTCTTTTGCTGTCCCTTGGTTATCTCACATTGTTACAATATTTCACCTTGTTATCTGTTATATTGTATATATGTGTATTTGGTATTTGGTTATTTGAAATTGGATAGGGAAGGGGGGAAACCGAGCCAAGGAGAGGGGTGAGTGGAGGGAAATGGGGACCAAGACATGAGAAAGGGTATCAATGTTTGTGAAGTAATGCACCTCCTATCTGGTGAATATGTAACCCTTCTATTAATTACAATACAAATAAATGGAAAAAAGAAAGCAGGATTTCTTTTAAAAAAAAAAAGAAGGGATTTAGGGTTTGGGTGGAGAGATCTGCTGTAATTTGAGCTACTCAGGAGGCTGAGATCTGAGGATCAGGGTTCAAAGCCAGCCTGGGCACAAGAATACCTGAGACTCTTATCTCCAATTAACCTCTGGAAAACAGGAAGTGGGGCTTGGTTCAATGCTAGGGCAGTCAGTAGCCTTGAGCTGAAGAGCTCAGGGACAGTGCCCAGGCCGAATTCAAGCCCCATGACCCACAAAAGAAAAAAAAAAAAAACCAAACCCAAACTATTCATTGAAATGAACTCCAGGAAACAGAAACATGGGATTTTTGTTGTTATTGTTCTTGGTGGCAGTAGTGGTTGTTTTGCTTTGGTTTTTTGTTAGGGTGGGGCAGAAAGATAGGGAGGAAGGGTGAACAAATGCAATCCTGCTATTTAGTATACACTATTTGGAAAGTGAACTGTGTAACTTGTGGGCAGGGACAGAAGGGGAAACTAGGGTAAAGCAAAAGAAGGGTTGATATTGTTCAAAAAAAGAAATGTACACATCACCTGACTTATGAAATGGCAGTCTCTCTGAGCTATACCTTAATAAGAACAATAAAATAATTTTTAAGGAAAAAAAGAAGGGAATGCAGCTATAAAGCTACAAAATCTTAAGATTTAGAGCACATAGATTTTTAGTTTTGCTGCCAAAGCAAGTATAAATTTTTATAAATATTCCATTGATATATTCCAGCAGAAAGTTATTCTTACATTAAAACTTGAGTAGCATAGAACAGATCTGAATTAAGATAAGTATTCTTATTCAAATATCTTACATGTAGTCATAATAATGGTGCCTTGCAGTCAACAGTGATATTTTAATCCTAAATGATGTCTCACGCCTGCTTCAAAGGCAAAGACTAAAAAAAATGAACAATGAACATTTTCTATTTTTATGTACTCATGTGAGCAAATGTAAATAGTTAATTGTAAAGTTTTTGGTATTTTTGATTACACTCGGTTCTAAGCTTATAGTTAATGCTACTATTAGTTGTTAAGGACACATAAACATTATACATACAAACAGTATACAAATGCATACCAGTTTGTGTGTATATTTCATTGCATAAACAATTTCAAATAGATGACAGAAATGGCAATTACAGAGGCCTCCCACACTTATCAGGGAAGAGTGGTACATTAGAAAGAAAATAATAAGGAATATTTTCATAATACAATATTCAAAGTTATTGTACCTATGTATGCTGTACATCACAGGGAATCATATATAATGATACCCTTGATTAAAAAGACATACATTTTAAACATAATTCTATTGTCAAAAATAACTAGTTTGGGACTAAGAAAATGAATTCCGTGAACTTTAGATAACTGTCTGAATTTTCTGTAAAGTGTCAGAATGAGGATAACTTTAAACCCATACAAATCGCATTGACCTCACATACAGTTCTCAGAGATTCTGACCGTAATACTACCTACTGTCTAGCTCAAATCGTTCCTTCCAGCAATAGTCCTCTACCTGTTAAAAACTTGATTTCTATTTCAGCTAACCATTATACCATTAATATTGATAGTTGCCTGAAGCTCACCTGGATAACACATTTTATTAGCCAAAATCTGATCATTTCCAACAATAAAATTATGTTTAAAATATGTAAGTGTATTTTAAAAGCAGCTAGAACAAGGTAAAATAATTTTTCATGCATTTATCTCCTCCTCAGTGACCCACCAGTCTCATAAAGATACTTTTCTTGTTATACTCACAACTACATTACCAGTATCCAGATTGTACACTGGTACATACTGGGATCATGAATATTTTAATAATAATAATAATAATGATTATGATGATAATAATAATAATAAATACTTGGAATTTATTTTCAATAGTAAAATTTGAAATCAGGACCTTGAGAGGCATAGCCACAGACACTGATACTGATTGAACAAAACAGTAAAGTGAGGAAAAACAATACTGATAATGCAGAAGTACAAAATTCAACAAATGTAATTATCTCACTTTCATGTTCACTTTCCCGTTTCAATTTTACATGTTCAATTCTGTAGTAATCTTGAAATATGGTTTTTATTACAAACCTTCTTTACTCAAGAGAAAGGGCATGATAAAATTAAAACTCCTCATTTTGCAAGGCTTGCTAAAATTGAAATGTGAATTCCTATTTTCATTATATATTAGGTTACATAACCTCAGGTTACATTCTTGGCCACATTAATTCCTTCATTGTTTCCTTCCCATGGTTCTCCTCCTGGATTATTGCTTATTTCTCATACCAAATGTAGTTTTAATCTGATCATGTGAAAATTCTTCCGTGGGGAAGGACTTGAGGTACTAAGTATGTCTAAAAGTATCTTTCCTCTGGGTTCAATTCCTAGAATGTGTCCTGAAATAGACAAATACAGGGTGAAATTAATGTCAATATTTTTAAGCTTTACAAGTCTAAAAATGTGGTCAAATTACTTTGTTGTGACTGGTTTGGGATGAGAGGAAGGGAATGAGAAAAAGAGAGAGAAGTGGTGAGTTTGATCAAGATGCATTGTGTGCATATATGGACATGTAAAAGTGAACTTGTACAATTAACTGATTCTAATTTTAAAATACGATCAAAAATCTGAGGATATAATCATAATACAGAACAAAATTTTGACCTTTTTTCTTGCTACTTCTATGTTAGCCATCTTCAGAAGCCCCATGAAGTTTGGTTAACTTCCCATTCTACCAATTTCTATCTACCCTGTAATCAAAATTATTATTGTTTACAACAATTGTTTGCATTATTCATTTCCTTTTAGACACATTTTTGGAATATACCATTCCTTTCTGTATTCTAAATTGAGTCTCAGGAATAATAAATGCTGAATGATTTGGGTTAATTGGATGAATTCCATGTCACCTGAGGAATGCCAATTCAATTGTTTAACCTGTCTTTACAAGACAGATACTGATCCCATTAACAGAATTGCCTATGTGGCAATTAGTATCATTAAGATAAATTAAATGAATGGATCAGATGTCCATTTCTTTAGATTTTACAAAGGTGGCTTTAATGAATAGAAAACTGCTTTCAAATTAGCAGACTTTATTAAATTATGTTTGCATTTCTTCAAAAAACAAATTTATGTAAAATAAAAGATTAGGTCAGTCTAAGAGATTTTGCGATTGTTTTTATTACTATTACATATATTTTAACAAAAGCTTCTATAAAATTTTTAAATGAAATATTTCCAGAAATAAAATAATATGCTTATATTATTATTAACATGCTGAGTTTTATTTACGTAATTACCAATTTCATTAGTCATATTTCACTGTGGTTAAACAAATATAAAAAAGAACCTCAAAGATAAGGCAACAGAGGTTCTCTCTTTAATTTGACCTATCTATTTTAGATGACTCTGTATTCTCTACATCATACATGGTGAAAATATGTGACATCTGAAGGAAGGTGTGAGGAGGGCACAGAATCATTGGAAAGTGGTTGAAAAAGTACAGCACCAGACCCGTCTGCTGCAGTAGACATCGATGAAAGTGAAATAAGCAACCCCAGGGCAGCAAGGTGAGAGAGGAAATGGAAGATAAAACAATGACAGAAGCTAAGTAACAGGAAAGAAATGTACATAACACCTGATCAAGAAGAAATGATTTTATCATTAGCTTTCAAAGAGTTATAAAATTTTCCTAAGTAAAACTTGAAGTCCTTGTTTTATTAGTAAATTTTGTAAATCAGAATGATGATCTTTATCAGTGTGAATGTAAAAATTATAATTTAATAACTCAACATCAATAAAGGAATATAATTTTATATACATATATATGTATATATAGACATATATTTCATAAGCCAGACACTGGTGACTAATCTCTGTATTCCTGGCATTTCAGGAGGTTGAGATCTGATGATGCTACTTTGAAGTCATCCTGGACAGGAAAGTTTGTGAGATTCTCTCTCTCTCTCTCTCTCTCTCTCTCTCTCTCTCTCTCTCTCTCTCTCTCTCTCTCTCTCTGTGTTTTAATATTATTGTCTGGGGTGATGTAAAGAGGAGTTACAGTTACATTCATCAAATAGTGGTTACATTACTTCTTGAACATTGCTATCCCATCAAGTATTTTTCTTCTACTTCCCCTCTTCCATTCCCTACTACTCATCTTGTTTTTCTTTACCATCCCTATTTCAAATAAACAAATTAGATACAATATTCAAGGTACCACAAGATACAGTGACAGAATGAGATAAACCATAAGGGAAAAAGAAAAGAGATAGCTTCACATAGTACATTAAGAACAACAATCACAGAGACAACCTCTTATTTCCATATCTGGGAGTTCATTTTGTTTAGTCTCATCTTCTATAGTGATGCGTATATAGCTTTTGAGCTATTATGATCTTCTGCTAGGAGAATCTTAGACTTACATTAATTGTTATAAATGAGAGAAACCATGGAGCCTATGTTTCTTTAGGTCTGGCTTACATCACTCAATATGGTGTTTTCCAAGACTTTCCATTTCCTTACAAATGGGACAGTGTCATTCTTTCTGATGGCAGCATAGAATTCCATTGTGTATGTATAGCACATCTTCTTGATCCATTCATCTACAGAGGGGGATCTGGGTTGGTTCCATATCTTAGCTATGGTGAATAATGCTGCAGTGAAGATGGTTGTGCTGATAGGTTTAGTATGTCCTTGTTTCTGGACATTTGGGTAAATGCCCAGTAGTGGGATTGCTGGGTCATAGGGGAACTCTATGTTTAGTCTTTTGAGGAACTGCCATGCTTTCCAGAGTTGTTAATCAATGGCATTCTGTTTGCCAGCCATGAAAAGAGTGAGGATGAAATCAGGAAACAACTCCTTTTGCAAAGTAAAATACTTAGTAATACTTAATCAAGAAAATAAAGTACCTCTATGATGAAAACTTTAAAAACCTGAGAAAGGAAATTAAAACAGATCTAAGGAAATGAAATAACCTCCCCTGCTCCTGAATTGGAAAAATTAAAATCATGAAAATGAAATCCTGTTAAAGGCTATCTACAATTTCAGTGCATCAGTATTCCAAAGTCATTCTTCAAGGAAATAGAGATTCTTATTTCTAATTAACCATCAAAAGGCTGAGGTTAGACCTTTGGCTCAAATGATAGAGACTCTAGCCTTGAGCAAAAACAAAACAGCAATATGAAAAAAATAAACAACCAAACAAAATAGTTTCCAGGCCAAGGTTAAATACACACACACACACACACACACACACACACACACACACACACATTCGGGTATATACGTTTCATGTTGGTCATTGCTATTATCTTTTCTTTACTAAAATAGTAAAATTAAGATAATTACCAGAAGTTTTGTTCCATAAGTAAAGAGCCAAATTAATTTTAAGTTACTGATAGAGATTAAGAGTTTCTCTACCATTAAAATTATTAACAGCAGGAAAACTATTATGAGTTTCAAGCATATGAGGCTGGAAATTCCCTTTTTCCACTGAGCATTTTCACAAATTTTCCTACTGTGTTGTTTAATTTCATGAGTACAATAAAATTTAGTATTAGCCAATATACAAAACCAATCCAGACCATATATGTAATGTTTAATTATACAAATATTGTTCTTTTTTCATTTCAGTTTCTACTCAAGAATTCCTCCTGGGAAGATAAAATGGATGGGATTCTTCACTATCTGACTTTTCCTTGTTGCTATCCAGAATCCTTTAGATCTTGTAGCAAAGATTTGGAAAAGAGGCATTAACTTGCGTGTTTTGTCTTCATCTTCTTTTCTTAGAAAATGTGGCCCTGAGGTCATACTACAGCTTTTGAAAAGCATGTAACTATTAGTTCTTTTACAAAGTACTCTTGTTCTTAGTCCTACTTCTCCTCAAAATCACAGCAAGGTTTGATCCACTGTCCCTGCCCCAGGCAGCAAAGATTTCTTGACAGAGCCCTTCATGCTGTGCTGCTTCCTCCTTTCTCTGGCACAAAGCCTCACAGACCACTGTAACCTAGTTTTTGATGTTATCAGGGCCCAGTTTGTTTTCTTGAATTAGTTAAACATAATGGCTCTTTTCTTGTTTTCTAGAAACTGAAAAACAACGTGGAATGTACTTGAAATTTTGTCTCTTATGATGGACATAATTTATTTGCACTCCATCTTTGTGGGATTATTTTAGTTGTAGTAGTACTATTCGTTTTTAAAGACAAAACTGCGTTCCTAAATCATTTGGTGGCTGCTCACGGTATTTTCTTGAGTTACTTTTAAGTAATGCACTTGAAATTATTTCATATGTATAATAAATTCAGAGAGAATTATTCCTGCTTTCCTGAGAAAACTTTCATAACTCATATTTGAATGATATTTTGGCTGGTTATAAAAGTTGACGTTTGAAGTCTTATATGTTGGAAATACAACTAATTTGTCTTTCTACCTGATTAAAGTAACTGTAACCCTTCTATATATCATCCTGACCACAAAACACAATAAAAAATTTAAAAAATGAAATATGGCTGAAAATATATTATTATCATTATTCTATTATCATTGAATTTTTACCCATTCTTTCTCTCTGAGAGCATTTAAAATCTTCTTTATCTTTTATATTTGCATTCTTAGCATTTCCTTTGTTATTTATGGTCACTTTTAATAGTATTTGATACATCTAAGAAGTAAATCCCTATTATGTCTTTTCCAAATATTTCTTTTAATTTCTATTTTTTTCTGAGATATTCATTGCTTGGTCATTAGTATTTCCCTAACTTTTGAAATTAAATTTGCTATGTGTTTATTCTTCTCTTCTTTCTTCAGATGACTATCACAATATTTTTCTTCCAGTGATCTAATTTGCTGCTCAATTGCATTCAATCTCTAATTTACCTAACCTTTAAACTTAGTGGGTTAAAACATCACACACAACAATCTGTGCCAAGTTAAGTTTGAAGGAAGATGGTCAATATCCCCTGAGATCTTTCCATCACATTGAAAATTCTCTTTGTACCTAGAATTTACATATGCAGCAATAGGTTCCAAGAGTCACCACAGGGGAACCACCTAAGATGTTTTGTAAACACTAGAAAATTAAAATCTATGTCACAGGATTACTTCACTTAGTTCTTGGATTCTCAGAGCCAAAATATTCACATAAAACTTTGGGTTTCACTGAATGTGGATTCAGCATCTCTCAGGGATATCTGCAGCCAAGACACAAGTATCAGTGGCAGACAGAGAGAGTTGTCTTTCCACACCACCGGCTCCTTTACCTATTTTTATTTCTAGCAACTAAAATTTGTATTCCCTGATGCTCTGTTATTGCTATCATTTTTAATATTATTTCATTGCTTTCAGTTTATTAAACTAGTTTACTTCTTTGCTCTCTCTATTATAGTGTCTTGCTTCAGATGGCATACTTCATTTAATGTTTATCACTTGAAAATATTTAGTTCCCCAGATTCAGCTTATTTAGTTATGTGAGCTGAGGGGTCTGGGAACTGGATGAATGATCCTCAGGTCAGACTTCTCAGTGAGTTGTACCCCGTGTACTCAAGTTTAATAGGTTGCAGCCCTACAGTGAAAATCTGTAGACAGGACGCCAATTAATCTATCCTCAAGCCAAGGAAAGAATCCATTCAAAGCTTTACCCTCCACCATAAAGAAGAAGTAGAGGTGGAAAAAAGACTCTGACCTTTTTTCTTCAGTTGTGGGTATTCAGAAAAGTAGGCTCAGGAAAGAAATTCCAGTTGTTCTTCAAGCCCACAAATGGTTTTATTATTGTTGTAGTGGGGGGTTTTTTCCTTGCAACATCCCCACAGTGTGCATTCCTGTCATTATCTGCCTTTAAAGTCTGACACTGACAATCTAGACATAGGATAGGTATGAGGGAGGAATCACAGAATCTATTTTATGTTATCCCAGTGGTTGCTGTCTTCCTCTTGTTAAAAGCTGGAGCCATGAAAGCAAGTCTTTTAAGTAATGACAAACATTCTCCCAATAGGTTTTCTTAAGTTGGTGTCTCAGATACTAATTCCTCTTCAGTTGTTTTGGGGAAAGTTGCCAGCAAGTTTTGCTAGTTCAGCATAATCACAAGGACTCTTGATTCTTAAGTTTTTAGATTAAGAAATTTATTGAGGTTTGCTTTTAATATATATATATATAATATCAGCTGAAACAATTTAATCTCTGTCATCAGTATTTGAAGAGCACTCTAACTTGTCACTAGACGTTTGGAAAGAGTGAAACATTATTATCTGAACTTTAACAGTCAGTTAATTTTTTCCTATTACTGACTCAATGCTGAATTTCCCTTGAACTTCCTTTCATCTTTGCTTTATAAATTTTGATGAGCGTTTATTTGGTGAAGAGAGATTTATGGTACTGGCATACTTGGGGATTTTATCCCTTTTTATGATTTATAAATGTTAATGTTTGAATTTATATGGACCTGAGAGTCATATTGAGGTCCAAGCTTAATGTCCGTTACTTAATCATTTGAACCCAGTTTTATGAATACTTCCATGAAAAATTAAGTGTGGTCAATTGTTTACTAATTTTTACATGATATTCTGTGTTTCATGGGTTTGGTACAGTGGGTTATACTTATGTATTTATTTAATATTTTATTATTATTAATATTGTTGGCAGTTTATTCACTTTAAAAACCAAACAGGTGCTTCCAAGTATATTGCCACTAGCCTACTTTTTTTTTTACTTCTCAGTGACTATTTCTAAAATACATATCAGATCAAATGGATAGAAGCAAAAAATCAGCTATATATAGCATGATTATTAAATAGAGGCCCATCAATTTGAGGTACAAACAAGTGGACAGAAATGTATATGAGATTAACATTTTATGTTAACATTTTTATAGTTTGGCACACTAGTATACATAATATATAATGTATAATGTTAACTATTACTAAATTTATAGACTGTAGCTCTATAAAGTCATCATTAATAAGATCTGAATTCTATTTTGCCAAATGACAAGGGAAGTACTTTTCTTCTTGATTAGGCTAACTCTTTGAAAGTCAGTGTTTTCTATATAGTTTTAGTTCATAAAGTACTACAATTTTCAAATTTGAGTAAAACCTATTTATGTACCTTTTGGTTAGGATATATATTTTTCACAGTTTTAATTACCAAATAATTAAGAGTTTAATTTTAAAATTTCTGTATATGTGTATGCTGTGTTTTGTTCAAAAAAATTATTGACCAAATTTACCAAATATTATTGTTGTATCTCCCAATCCTGTTTTAAAATAATTTTAATGTTTTTATTTTTTTCATATATTTTATTATAATTAATAGAAGGGTTACATTATATTTGCCAGATAGAACGTGCATTAATTCACATACATTGTGTTTTTAATTTTTTATTTTCATACATGAAAAAAACATTTCCTTACTCTTAATTTTCCTGTCTTAGAATTTTATAATTTGGTTTGATAACTTCATTAATGTTTTTAGTTCCAATTATTGACATGTTACTAATGTCAATGGGGTTTGTTTCCTGAACCCCCATAGGTATGAAACTCTAGTGATGCCCACGTTCTTTATATAAAATTATGCCACATTTGCATTGAAACACCCACATGTGCTTCTGCATACTTAAAATTATACCTAGATGGCTTGTAATATCTAACAAAATGTAAATGTAATGCAAGTGTCATATTTTATGTTGGAGAGAAAAATGGCAATAAAAAGTAGACTGTACTGTTCAGTAAAAATTAAAGTATTTCCTCATTTATTTTCACTCTGCCATTTGTGGATGGCCAAATACATTGATGTGGAACACAGAGATATGATAGATGTAATTCTACTCTTTTTTTTTTTTTTGCCAGCCCTGGGCTTGAGCTCAGGGCCTGAGCACTGTCCTTGGACTTTCTCAAGGCTAGAGCTCTACCACTTGAGCCTCAGCACCACTTCCGGCTTTTTTCTATATGTGGTACCAAGGAATCGAACCCGGGTCTTCATGCATGCTAGGCAAGCACTTTAACCACTAGGCCAAACTCCCAGCCCTAGATGTAATTCTAGATGGCATTTAAGAAAGTAGAAAACATTTAAAACAGCTAAATATAAAACAAAACTGTTTTAGTGAAAACTGCTTATGTTTATTGCAGTTTAACATATCCATAAAAGTAAAAATATTATATCAAATGGACAGAAGTTTAAGTTCTTGCAAAAAAAGACTAATGTTCATGCTTCAATTCTCACTAACTTTTAAATTAGTGGGTTCTATTCAGCAAGGAGATAGTGTTTATTTTGTATCTTCGTAATTTGTTAAATATGAGAATAAAACAATAAAATAATATGAAAAAATCAAAAGCAGAGTAACTGTGAATCAAAAGCAGATGTATGCTGCAAGTAGCATTTTAAATCACTGTAGGTAATTTCATACTCATATACATATAAATATGTAATTTCATCAACAAGAATTACATCTCTATATTCACCTTAGTTTCATTATTGGCTCAAGAAACCAGAAATTTGTCCTTATAAGATTTTTACCGTCTAGATTTAGTTGAATTTTTGTTCTCAAAATGTCATTGGTCTTGTTTCTTTCTTTTCCTCCTCACTGGTAGGCAATAGAGCCTTTAGTAGACTGAGAGCAAACCATTGAGTAAAATTGCTGCTTTCTCAATGTTGCTGTGTATTTCCCATTGTGTTACAAGGCACACAGGAAAATAGTGAAGTCTTATTTTTTTCTTATTTCAGTAATGAGGTTGGTCAGTGAATAAACCTGGTTAATTTGTTATATATAGTGTCACTGTTTCTCCTAATGGTTTTATTATTGTTAGTAGGGTTTGAATGTAGCCAATTATTTAGTTGGGTTTTTGTGAGGTGGTCCGTGAGTATACACCCACTTGTTCATATCTTTATGAAATAAATTGTACATCTTTTGCCTTTGTATAATTTATAGCTGCGTAATGACTCTCCCAAGTGAGCGTCCCACTTCAGGGTTCAATCATTCTGTACAACAAAATAAATACAAGCAGTTTAAATGCTTTCCTTCAACAGGTTTCCTAACTTTTTCTTTGATACCTGAAATTGAAGCAGGGCCCCAAACCACGGTTTCCAGTTCTTACCTCTGACTCATACTTTATTCTACTTGTACCATGTGCACATAGATGAACTGCCACTCCCAGCCCTTGCTTTTGCCTCACCCTTGCTTTTATCTAGTGAGATTTTTCCCTAGGGCATTTCCATGTAGGGATAGCCCTGGTGCAGCTGTGACAACCTCCAGTTTCCCACAAAACTCCTCACAGATTTTGGGCAGCATCTTCTGTCATCCCTCTCTGATTGTCTTTCTCCCTTGACTTTCTCAATCCTTTTATTGAGACCCCAATTTTTGTATGGATCTGGATTTCTTTCTCATTTTTTGCCTTCCTTACTAGAAGTATGTAAGCATCTAAGGTGAATTTTTCAGTAGGGATTGCAAGCCCCACAGGGCACCAAGTACATTCTCTCTCTCTCTCTCTCTCTCTCTCTCTCTCTCTCTCTCTCTCTCTCTCTCTCTCTCTCTCTCTCTCTCTCTCTCTCTCTCTTTCTCTCTCTCTCTCTCTCTCTCTTTCAACTTGTGTCTATTTGTCTCTGTCTCTCTCTCTGTCTCTTTCTCTCCCTCCTTCCCTCTCCTCTCCTCATCTTACTATCCATCACAGCACACATTTTGAGAGTTATATGCTTTTCCCCTACACTTCTTGCAGGGCCAGATTTGGTTTATCTAGATTTTTGATTAATGGGTTAAATCACTGAGTATGCATATCGATACTTCAGATCCTCATTCTTACAATAAGTGACCAAACAGGTACAAACTTTAACTGACAACTCTGAAGCTAGTAAGATATTGCTAAGTGTACTACGTGCTTGTTTCCAGCAGAACATGCAGTGGGATCAATGACTGAGTGGCTCTCATACTCATCATCATGGGAGGCCTCATGCATTTTTACCAAGGGCCTGAATAGAGCAAACAGGCAGAAGGGGGACACATTCATCATTCTCTCTGGGACTGTGGTTCTGCTAGTTTGGAAGAGTTTGATATCAGACTGGTAGTTATACAACTGGTTTCTCTGGTTTTTCAGGCCTTCTAGTTGAGGCTGGAAATGCATAACCAGAATGGCAGATGGTGGGACTTCCCTGCCTTCACGATTATGAGTCAGCCTGTCTTAATAAATCTATTATCTGTCTGTCTGTCTGTCTATCATCTCAATTATGTTGGTACTGTTTTGCTCAAGAATTTCAACTAGAATCCTCTCCTTGTAGTTCTGCTTGTTGAGAGAAACCCTCCTACCATCTTAATGCTTGAAGTTTCTCTCCAGATTATGCTTTTGCACAATCTAGCTTCTGCAATTGCAGAATGAGAGAATGAGCACATCTCTTATTTATTTATTTATTTATTTATTTATTTATTTATTTATTTATTTGCCAGTCCTGGGCTTGAGCTCAGGGCCTAAGCACTATCCTTGGACTTTCTCAAGGCTAGAGCTCTACCACGTGAGCCTCAGCACCACTTCCAGCTTTTTTTCTATGTATGTGGTACCGAGGAATCGAACCTGGGTCGTCGTGCCTGCTAGGCAAGCACTCTACCACTAGGCCAAACTCCTGGCCCAAATGAGCACATCTTTTAAGATTGAAGTGTTTTTTAGTCAGCAGTTGCAAAAACAATTTTAAAAAGTACATTACCAGCCAGCTATTACGTAGTGGCTCCCACTTTTTTGGGGGGGGAGGGTCATGAGAGCTTGAACTCTGGGCCTGGGCATTGTCCCTGAGCTCTTCATCTCAAGGGTACCACCCTACCTTTGAGCCACAGCCCCACTTCCGGTTTTCTAGTGATTCATTGGAGATAAAAGTCTCTCAGCTTTGTATTGCCTGGGCTGACTTTGAACCCTGATCCTCAGATCTCAGCCTCCTGAGTAGCTAGGATTACAGGCATGAGCCACCACTTCAGACTAATGGCTCCCACTTTTAATCCTAGCTATTCTGGAAGCTGAGATCTAAGGATTGTGATTTGTTGCCCTGGAAAAAATTGTTTATGAGATTACTATCTCCAGTTAATTGTCAAAAGAAAAGAATGGAAAAGTGATCTGAATGGTAGAGTTCAAGGACAGTGCCCAGGTCCTATATTCAAGCCCCAGAACTGGGATATGCACGCATGCGCACGCATACACACACACACACACACACACACACACACACACACACACGTGCTCTCAAGCACACACAAATACATTACATGTATATACAGAAATACCACAATAGAATCCATTAGTGCAAATTAATATATGATAACAATAATAAATAAAAGTAAATTACATGAACAGTATTGGAATTTTGGGGAAAATAATTCACATGGCATAATTATAAGTGATTTATTGAAGATAAGTTTGGGAAAGCATTGAGGGTAGTCACTTTAGATGCTCAGTGAGGAAAAAGAAAGATATTGATTATAAACATATGTATGAAAGGGCTGACATTTTAACAAAGAAGTCTTTGTTAATTTCAGTTGAAAGATTTTATAAAACTTGAAAACATACATAACAAGGAAGCATATTCCAAATGAGGAACTAGCACTTAAAGGAAAAACAATGAAAACTGGGGATCAGGAAAGGTAATTTTAGTAACACTATAAAACAAAGCCAAAAAAATCTGTCAGACAGGTTCTTTAATGCATAATATTAATAATGAGACTTGAGAAAAAAATCTCCTCAGGTGTGAGTTTCTAGTGAAAGAAAAATACTTAACACAGTATAGGAAGTTTAGCACTCGCTATTGATACAAGCAAATTCAAATCCAAAATAAAAGGAAATTGTAAAAGAGCAATAATATTACATTTCATATCTAACACTGTATGAATTAAGTTCCAAAGTATTCAAGACATGACAGCTAAAATCCAGAACCATCATGCTTATAATTAGTAGAGATGTATTCGACCGTCAAAAGCATTTACAAGGTTTGAGGCCAAAAATCTAATTCTGCAAACTAAAGATCTTGGTGTTAGCTTTGAAAGATTGTTCAGCATCTATTAATAAAAGAATAATGTTGGAACACCTATAAAGGAGAGTGGTGATGATGAGGAACTAATATAAACTCATTAAATAAGTCACACAAGGCCAGTTCTATTGTCTTTTTTGATATGGTTTTTTTTTTTATTATGAGCTCAGAGCAGTGCTGCTGTCAGGGAGAAAATGACTTGCAGTGAGCTGTTTGACAGAGTTTCACATGGCCTCCTGCTGTGTAAAATGGAGAAATGTACACAGCATGGCAAATTGCATAAATGAATATAACCACAGAGCAATCAGCGGGGCTCAAGTTCAAGTTGCTTTGACAGGTTCCATGATTTTCCACTGAATCTCATCTTGCCTTATGTCTATGAATTTGATGCAAGCTTTGATAAGATCCTTATTAAATCTGGATGCACATAAAGTTGGAAATAATGACAGTAGATACTCTGGAGAACAAATGCAGCATTTAGAAGGATCTCTGCAAGACAGAAAGAGGAGTCCAATACAAAAGTGTTTTTTTTTCCTAGAAGAACCAAATATTGATAAGCAGACAAAAGGAGCTGAAAACACAGAAAGAAGGAAGATGGGGAAGATGGGACAATGAATATAAACTATAAGAGAAACAGTTTCAATAATGTATTGATGAAAAATAGAAATTTTGCACCTGTCAGAGGAGTCATAGCTATATAGGTGAGGCAATGAATACTGTTTTTTAATATATTTTATTGTAATTAATAGAAGGGTTTCATTACATTTGCCAGATAGAAGGTACAATGTACGTGAATTAATGAATACTGTTTTTAAACAGAATTACCCAGTGACATATAGTTTCCAATACTTAATAGCTAGCTCCCTCAATTTGGTCTTGGGTTGCAATTGATAGATTATCAACAATGTGGCTATGAGATGACTTCTAAGTATAGCCAGGGAAAGCATTTCAGATCCTGCCTTACTCTTCTGAAATGTTCTCTCAACGGGTAAAGTTTCTATGGAAATCAAACCACCCTGAGACACTGTGCAGTAGGGTGTGCAAACTAGCCACACTGAGAAAGTAAGAGGTGACAAGCCTCACCATGCCCCAGATGAACAAGAAGTAAACTCTAGTTGATACCTACAAGCCTTAGTTTCTCTCTGACGCAGCATTCAGTGAGACCTCATGCATAAGGGTTCCATCATGTCTGTCAATCCTCAAAACAATATATAAAGAAAACAACAATCAAATGTGCCAGAACTAATTGCACATTTGTCATAATCAGTAGAAACCTTGGGCACTACTAGCAGAGATCTGCAATAGAGCAAAACCTTGATACATAAAGCCATATAGTATGAAGCTAATTGAAAAGACCTCCAGGATATAGAAATAAAAGCCATATAATGAGTGATTGTTGTCCTTAATGTACTATGTTATCTCTCATCTCTTTTGCTGTCCCGTGGTTATCTCATATTGTTACAGTATCTCACTTTGTTATCTGATATATTGGATTTATTTATATTTGGTTATTTGAAATTGGATAGGGAAGGGGGAAAACCAAGACGGGGTGGGGGGTGGAGGGGAGGGTAATGGGGACCAAGACACATGAAAGGGTATCAATATATGTGAATTAATGCACCTTCTATCTGGCAAATATCATGTAACCTTTTTAGTAATTGCAATAAAAAAGAGAAAAAAATAAATATAACTATACAAAAAATGTGCCAGAACTAATTGTACAGTTGTTTTGTACACAGCAAGAGATAACTGACCTGAGCCAGGATTTGACTGAAACTAAGGTTGCGTATGTATTTATTTATTTGTTTATGTATTTGTTTCTCTTTAGAACAAATGCCACAGGGAGAAGAGCCCTTCCCCATGCTACTTATTGTAGATAGTCCAATATCTGGACTGTGGTATTGCATTCTGATGGCTATGGCTTTACTGTAAAGTTTTCTCACAAGGAAATTTTGCTGGACTAGATGAAGATGATTAACATGAAGAACTGTTTGGTGAAAGAATGTGAAGCAACTCAAGGTACTTTCAAAAGAACAAACACAGATGAGGTCAAAATATGCCTCCTGACTTGTCCATGACAGTTTTGCTTTGCATTTATTGACTAAGTGTTTTTCTATATATCATTAAACCAATTTATTATTCATTATTTAATTTTCTTACCTTGCTATTCTGGTTTCTGCTGTGCTTTTATTTAGTAGTAGGTAAGACTACTGCATCTGACAGAAATCTTACTCTAACAAGTGGTTTAAATGGAAAAACAAATCAGCCAAAACTGGAACCAGGTCCCAGCCAATTCAAGATAAAACTGAACATATATATATATACATATATATATGTATGTATATATATATTGCTTTCTAAGTGTAGTATGCCACTTTCACCATGAATGAGATAGTGAAGTGTTCTCAGATGCAGAAATCTATGGAGAACTAAATTATTTAGTCTTATATTGGAATAAGAGAAATACTGAATGTACATGATGTAACCAGGAGTACAGATGTAGTCTCAGAGTTCAGCTAAACAGCAGGTAAGCAGTCCACAGCTCTGATTAAAAACAAAGGCAATTACAGACTATGGTTTGTGGAAAAGTTTATAAAATGGGTAACATTATGGAGAAATTAAATATAGAAAGAATCTAATGTGCTTGATAGTATACTTTTCTATTTATTTCTAGTATGAATAAATAAATATGTACATATTTTAAATGGACTAAGGTAAACACAGTTGTCAACAATATCTTATTAAATTATTTACCCTACTAGTATATTGCAAATTAGATGTCTGTTTCTTTGTCTCTCTGTTTTTGATGTAGGGGGTAGTGAAGTTGGAACTCAGGATATTGTGCTTTCTTGGCAGATGCTGAGCCTAAAATAGCGTAAAATATTTGTTTTAAATGCTTTGGTTTGAACGTTTGTTCTCTCCAAATCTCTGTTGAAAGTTAACTGTTGATATGATGATGAATGAAGTGTGACTCTTAAGAGTTTTCTGAGTCAGAAGGGTCCCACCACCATAAATAGTCTAATATTTTATCTCACCAGTGGGTTTGCCTCTCCCTGCTCTTACTTTCCCAAATTCTGTCCCATGATGACTCACATTACAAAGAATTACCCCTAATGTCACCATCTAAATCTTGAACTTCTCAAACTATTGAACTGTGAGACTGTTTTCTGTGATATAAGCACATTATAGAAAAATGAATTTCATTAAAAATGAAGGCATTCCTTACAGGCCTTATCAAAATTTATTGTTCATCAACACGTGAAAAACCATGGCATAAAAATCAAGAGAATGTGTTATATTTAAGAAGTATTGACAGCACTTTATAAGTAAAAAATTACTGCAGGAGGACCTTCTTCTCATCATGGTGTCTTTGTATAGCAGATTTGCATTTGCATGCAGCACTGCAAAGCTTGACCTCTAATCTACATTAGGAGCTGAAAGCTTAATAATCTTTCTCCTTTTTCATTCCATGATATTTTTTGTATAAAAAAAAGAAGGCATATTTTGGTTTTGGTAGAGGAACAGAAACAATTCACTGTCATTTGTTGTAATTGGTGATAGCAGATTTTCCAAAACTAATTGTAGTAAGATTTTCAGGTCCCTTTTATAGAATCAGAGACTTCAGATTACTATCCTGTCAGAAAAATATAGAAAAACTATAAGTGCTGCCATAAATTCAGTTTATATTATGTTGAAGATAAGGGCCATGACAACAATAAAAATAAGATGGTATGAGTAGCTGGGGTTAAAACTATATCCTTACATGATAAAAACAAAGAAAAATACCCAGCCAAATGACTAAGGGAAAAAAGCAACATTGAGACAGAAATGCATGTAAATTGGCTAAATGCTAACCCATTCTATAAATATACCCATATACTCTGCAAGATTCTATCAATTCAAATAGAATCAGTCTTTCAGTCTTAACATATAAAGATCTTAGCTATTATTTCCTCTTGCAGGTTGTCAAACCTGCAATCCATTCAATATAGTAGGAGCAACCAGATTTGACCCTGCCAGTTGGCAGTGGAACAGTTTGTTTTTTTCCATGACTCATATGAGCACTGGATTCAGTGGCACTGAATCTAACAATGTAGAGGTGAAAGGCCATTGGCTAAATTTGGGTGCACCTGCTCATATTACTTCTCATGAACTTATGAACTTCTCTATCCAAGTGATTTGATTGGCTACTTAATTGGGCAACAAAGTCAATTACACCCACCAAATCTCTGAAATGCTGATGAAAACCATAATCCAAGTGTAAGATTCTACTGGTAAGAACGATATATCATCACTGAATCTATGGCCAGCACTAACCTGCCTTGGTATGCTCTCAATATCAGGCTTTCTTTAATGATGAGTGACATGAGGAAGAGCAAAAAAAAATGCAGATTCATCCGTAATTCCTTTCTGCCAGTAACCACCACTACACAGGGTCCATCTGTCCAGTTTCTTAGCAGAGAGTAATTCCAGCTTATGTTTGTCAATTAAGACTTTTTAGTTCCTTTCTCTGTTTATTCATTAATACTGAAACCATATTGAGTTTTACAAGCTTTTCAATGGTCATTATTTGTTGTTGTTTTTGTCTTTTTCTGGTTTGTAAAATTCAAGAATGAAAAATTAATACTTTCAGTTTAATTTTATGATACCAGAAATATGCAGAGGAAATTGACAGATATATTGGAATGATTTTTGTAATGAAAAATTTGTAATTAGTAATCAAGTCAAGTAAGTTTATAGAATACTTGATGGTTTGGCAAAGGCAATGCTTCTTATATACCATCAATATAGATTAGGGTTGTAAAAAATGTAAAATTTTCCACTTACCATAATAACAAAAATCATATGTTATATATGTAATATATGCCAAGCTAAAATATCTATAAAGGACATTCTGTATTATTTTTAAAGTAGATATATAAATTCAAATATTTTGTAGTTATAATATTTCTAAGTAACATGTGCATTGATTCAGTTTTGTGAGAATCAGAAATCCAGAATGCCTTTTGTTACATAGTAACAGGCTGCTCCTATGATGAGTAAGAAAAAGAAGTCTAGATAAACCTAGGAAATAGTTAACAAAAACAGAACACACAAGCTACTTTCAATTCTTACTGTAAAGTTACAGAGGAACAAGGAGCAGATTGTTGACAATGAACAAGCATGTAGAAGAGAACATGAGAGTACCAGAAAGAGACACTTATAGTTGCAGTTCACTGATTTTGAGAATATTGCTAGTATATGTTCATTGTAGAAAACAATGATTGTAATATGTAAATTTTACATGCGAACATGTATATGTAAAAGCAGTGTGTGTATTACATATTCTATATCTGTTCATCTACTGACGACCATTTGGGCTGACTTCACAAGTTGTCTGTTGTGGGTAGATTATTATTATTTTATTTTTTTACAACTGTGCAAGGACATTCAGCCATAGTGCTGAAACAGTAGGATGTACTCATGCCAAGGAAAATATTGATCTCTTTCTTTGCGTACCCTAACTTACACTGTTGGTTTGATTTATTTTTGGTGACACTGTCTTTGAACTCAGGGCTTCACACTTGCTATGCATGTGCTTTACCACCTAAGATCTGCCTCCAGCTAAAAAGTACAATTTTGACAAGAATTAATTCAGTTGGACCTAAAAAATAACACCTTGGCTTTCATCAAGAAACATTAACAAGGTAAAACTCACAAAATGACCTTTTATCTCACCATGAATTTCTTCCCTCAGAAATATGAAAGTTCATTTTGCTCTTAGTAATAGAACCAGACACATCCCAGTGTGGAAACTCTGTAAAACGCCTGACCATCACGCCTCAGGTCATAAAAGGGAATATATTAAAGTCTATAGATTAGTGACAGTTTTTATTTTTCTCTTTAGGCCAAACATTATAAGATAATACTAATTCATTACTTGCAACAAATGATGTGTACACATTTAAAATATTGATCATAATACAAACTGCATAAGACTAATCTTTATCAGTACTCTCTTAGAACTTTATCAGATCTCTCTTAGAACTATAAAAATATTGAAGCTTCAACTCTGAATATTTATAAATATGTCAGTGATGTTTTAAATTTTAATAGTGTCACTGTGAAACGCACATCATAATATGAACACAGTCCGTAAGGTTTCCTCCTCTAAGCAGTGTTTGCTAGCTGTTCACATTTTTAATCTCAAACTTGGGGGAAATATTTTTTGAGTGAACCTAGGAATCCTATTAACAGTTGAAAATAATTTTATGCATTCTTGAAAATTTGATTGTAATTCTTAAAAATCAGTTTGGCATACTTTAATCTCTGAAAGAAAAGACTAGCCTTGAAGCTTTAGGTATAATAATGGCTTTTGAAAATTGCAATTAATAATAAATCTTGAAAATTATATATCTATATACCTCTACAATATCAACGAAAGAATCAAACTAACTGGCAAAAGAATTAGATCTTAATTTGTTTTTTTTTTCAATAAGGGATTTTTGTTGGTGAGTTAAATTTATACAATGTCATCTCAAGGTTATTCAAGAATAATTGACTTTGAGTACCGTGCAAAAAATAGTATGAATATATTTAGTTGAATTTGTCATCTAATCCATTTAGACTAATATTTCATTTACTAACGAATCAAGCAAATGTCAAATCACATTTTTACCTAAGTAAATCAGTTAATTTATTTTACAACAGTAATTGCAGAAACTTTATATCTAAACTGCCAGAGAAACTGTTGCTGTTGTTTATCATAGTGATTGTTATTCTCTTGTTCCATTCATATCAGAATATTGCGTATAGAGATTTATGTGAACTGTGTGTTTTGTAAGCATGTTTAGCTATATAATCCTGGCCTCCTTCCCTGCTGTGAACACCACTAGAATTGAGAAATTTAGTGATCTCCTCATAAAACCTTCCACCTGTTTAAACATCTTAGTGATAGTGATAAAAAATCAGACCACATCATAAGGTCTAAAGAGTTCAACATTCTCATATCCAATATGTGCATGCATACTAGTGTCCCAATGTCAAACTGTTGGCATGGTTTTCATAAAATTATAAATGTTTATATGTAAGTTGTAAGCAGACCTTAAAGATATTTGCTGATCTATTTTATAGTACTCATATTTTACATGGCAGTCATCAAATGCAATGTGCTTCTTTCTGATTGGTATATTAAGCACCATTTTCTTACCATTTGGACACATACAGTTAAGTATAAATGTTACATATCTTTTCCTTTACTTCTGGGATTCCTCGTGGGACACATGAAACAGATGGCCATATAATTCATCATTCATTGGAAGATTTAAAAGCAAGACATGCAATTATTTCTATGTTCTCATGGTGTCTTCTGCCTTCATTTAAATAATTTTAGTGAACATTTTGAAAGGAAAAAACTATTTTTGTTTCTTCTAATGATTTCACTTAAAACTATATAAGAAAATTATATATTTTCCAAAATTCTCCTACATTATATGAATTTAATTTGTCAACAAAATTTTCCTAACTCAATAGACACATTCAAATTTAATTCTTCGGTTTCATTCCTTCACTAGTATTGCAGAGATACATGAATATATCATTTTCAAGATTTATTATTTAGTCACGAGGCATTGATGGCCCAGGTCTGTAATCCTGGCTACTCAGAGGATTAAGATCTGAGGATTGTGGTTCAAAACCAGGCTCGGTATGAAAGTCCATGAGACTCTTATCTCCAAGTAACAGTAGAAAACTGGAAATGGTACTGTCCCTCAAGTGGTAGAGTGCCTTCCTTGAGCTGAACAGCTCAGGGATAGCAACCAGGCCCAGAGTTCAAGCCCATGGCTGACAAAAATAAAGAAGATTTATTATTTAATCAATTGTAATTTTCAATTGCTGTTATTTAGTATCAAAACTTCAAAGCTATGAGGATCTTTAATTTCAAAGAGTAAAATGTGCCAAACTGATTTTTAAGAAGTTACAATAAAAATTTCAACAATTCATAAAAGTAGGAGCCAAGAGTATGGCCTGGTGGTAGAGGGCTTGCCTAGTAAGCTCAATTCCTCAGTACCACATGCACATAAAAAGCCAGAAGTGACATGCTAGGCGAGCACGCTAGTACTAGGACAACTCCTGGCCCTTGTGTCATGTTTTGAAACTATTATAATGCCACCAGTTTTGTTTTCCTCATTTGTGGTTAATTGAACTTAAAATAAATATAAGATTCATGAAGAAACATGGAAGATACAGCATTTTTAAAGTTATCAGTATTCAAGAAGAATATGATTGCCTTATTTGTCAACTTGAGCAAATTCTCTAACTGCTAAAATTATTTTTCTATAGATCTGAATGCTGTCTGTCTTCTTAAGGTTTTTTAGAAACTCACAGTTTTCTTTCTTTCTTTCTTTTCTTTTATTTACCCAGAAGTTCTGGAGATTGCCACGAATTCAATCCTGGCATACCACAAGGCAACTCTTACAGAATGAAAATCAAATACTAATCTTTCTGTAGTGGATGTTTTGAAAACACATTGAAAATCAGGTCACCTGTCAAAGAACTAATAGAACTGCACATTAGATCTGTGGAAAAGGATTTTATATAATAGTAAAGGGAGAACCAGATGAACAAAGTATTGGAAGCAGTGGAACTGTTTGGGAATACAAAAGTGATAATGATTTTTGAACCTGCAAAAGAAGAACTTAATCATGTAAGTGTGAAAGAGCAGAGTCAACCGATTGTCTTTTCAATTCCTCCTGCATTCTTTTTTTTTTTTTTTTTAAAGAAATCAACTGTAAGAAAAAGTTTCAGAATTGGAGAAGACCTAGTGGTAGGAAAGAGAATGAACTGAAGGTATATCAGTAAGTGAGATAGCAGTACATTACATGCATGTGTAGAAGAATCACAGTAAAAGTTTCTCTAAAATTAATATATATTAACAAAAATCAAATTAGTAAGAAGCCATTTTTATTTTATTTGTTGCTCAGTTGATAGTGGGCTCTAGTGGAAATTTCTATTTCGTTTTTCTTGTATGCTTTACTTTTAGATTCCTTTGGAATGATCTTGAACTTTCTTTCTGTGAAATGCTCTTTCTGTGAAAATGCCTTTTACGTCATTTTACTTAAAACGAGTTGGTACTTCCTTTTCCTTGTTTTGAGGTTTCTGTTTTGCAGCTGGAAAATTGAGAATTCTGTCATGGGAACTTTCCTTCTTTCACAGTAGAATGGTTTTAAAACTGATTACAAACGGGAAACTGACATGTAGTTGAGTAGACATAATTTTGTTGATAGCTTCTGGAATGTATTCTTTCACACTGAATTTGTTCAAGATTGGTTGATACTGGTTTAATGTATCTGATGCATAACTTTGTTGCTTTTTTTAAACATTTAGATTGTATGTATATAAATCGAGGCAATGGAAACATTACTAAGACAAAACCTTTCTTGAAACCTCTTTGATAGTCTATCTTACATTTTCAAGAGTATGCATGTAAAAATACAAAATAATTTTTAAAAGGCATCCTCCCAATTTTGGTTTCTATTATTTATGTGAGTAATTGCATGAGGAGAAGCAAATGCTGTGAAGAATGGGAGAAACATGCATCCCATTAAACTGTTGGTGGAAATGTAAGCTACTATAACCACTAGGGAAATCAGTATGGAATATTTTTCAAAATCAAAATACTGAGCTACCATATGATACAGAGATACCATTCTTGGGTATTTACACAAAGATCCCATCCTAAGATACAAGAAAGACAGCTTGTTTTCATTGTGCCACAGGCCACAATAGTCAGTTATAAAAATAGCACACATTGCCCTAACAGATGAATGGATTAAATTTGTTGTACATTTGAAATACTATGCAGCCAAAAGGAAACATGAAGCTACTAGGAAATGGAAGGATATAGAAATTATCTCCAGAAGATAGGAGGTTCATATTTTCTCCCATATGTGGATTTAAGATATCAAATAGAACTTATCTTTTAAACACACACAGAAGCTTATGTTTACACATACGATGTAGCTGACTCAAGTATCAAGGAGTGAAACTGTACAGAATAAACTTTTCTTTTTTTAAAAAAAATTATTTCTTCCCTGCATTCTCTCAGACCACAGGGCATCAAATTTAACTGAACACCAATCTCCACAACAAAATCCCTGTAACTCATGGAGATTGAATGACACATTGTTTAATCACCAATGGGTCATCGAGGAGATCAGAACAGAAATTCACCATTTATGAAATTTAACCAAAAGGAGCATACAAAATACCAGCTCCTTTGGGACATAGCAAAGGCAGTACTCAGAGGAAAATTTATAGCCCTGAGAGCCTACATTAACAAATTAGAAAAATTGCAAAATGACAATTTATTGCTGCACCTTAAGCTCTTGGAAAAAAAGCAACAAACCAACCCTATTCCCAGTAGAAGAAAGCAAATTATTAAAAATCAAAGCAGAATTAAATGAATTGGAGTCCAAAAAACTATAGAAAGAATAAACAAAACAAGGAGTCGGTTCTTTGAAAAAAATAACAAAATTGACAGACCCTTAGCAAATCTTACCAAAACAAGAAGGGAGCACACTCAAATAAACAAAATCATAGATGATAATGGTAATATCACAACAGAAATTACCAAGATCCAGAGCATCATGAGGGAATACTTTTCAAACATTTATGCCAACAAATTTCAGAATCTAGAAGTGGATGAATTTCTAGCCAATATTAACATACCCACACTGAACCAAGAAGACCCAATCCAGCTAAACAGACCTATTTCAAGCACTGAATTAGAAACGGCAAGCCCAGGACCAGATGGATTCACAGCTGAATTCTATAAGGTCTTCAAAGCAGAGTTCATACTAATACTCCTCAAAATCTACAATGAAGTTGAAAACAAAGGCTCTTTGCCAAGCTCATTCTACGAAGCCACTATAACCTTCATCTCAAAACAAGACAGAGATTCATCAAAGAACGCAAAACTTCTCAACAAAATACTGGCCAATCATCTTAAGCAACTCATCAAAAAATTATACACTATGATCAAAAAGGATTCATCACAGGGATGCAAAACTGGTTCAACATACACAAATCAATTAATATAATTCAACACAAAACAGGAGCAAGCTCAAGAATCATGCGATTCAGGGAAGTCGTTTGACAAGATCCAAAACCCCTCTATGTTAAAAACTCTGGAGAAGCTAGGAATCCATGGAACATTCCTCAGTATAATAAAGGCTGTGTATGACAAACTCACAGCTATAATTACACTTAATGGCAAAAAGCTAAAGCCATTCCCTCTAAAATCAGGAACGAGACAAGGATGGCCACTCTCTACTCTTTTTTTAACATAGTATTAGAATTCCTAGCCAGAGCAATAAGGCAAGAAACAAGCATAAAGGGGATTAAAGTAGGGAAAAGGAAGTAAAACTTTCCCTCTTTGCAGATGACATGATTCTGTATTTAAAGAACCCTATAGATTCCACCCCCTAGCTCCTTGAGGTGATTCAAAACTTTGGAGGGGTAGCAGGGTATAAAATTCACCCTCAGAAATCAACCGCCTTCCTATATACCAAAAATGAGAAGAATGAGGCAAAAATTTAGAAAGCAACTACTTTTGCAATAGCCTCAAAGAAAATAAAGTACCTAGGAATTAACTTAACTAAGAATGTAAAGGAACTTTTTGATGAAATCTTTAAAACACTGAAAAAGGAAGTTAAATCAGAAATGAGGAAATGGAAAAACCTCCCATGCTCCTGGATTAGAAGAATTAACATCATGAGAATGACAATCTTGCCAAGGGCTATCTACAAATTCATCAAAATACCCATCAATATAACAAATCATTCTTTCAAGAAATAGAAGAGGAAATCCAAAATTTCATATGGAATAATAAAAGACCACATATAACAAAAACAATTCTTAGCATAAAGAACAGAGCAGGAGGAATTTCAATAACAAATTTTAGACTCTATTACAGAGCTATTACCAAAACAGCTTGGTACTGGCACAAGAACAGGCCCGAGGACCAGTGTAATAGAACAGAGAACCCAGATATTAACCCACAGACCTATGGCTATCAAATCTTTAATAAGGGAGCCAAAAAATAGAATGGAAGAAAGACAGCCTCTTCAACAAGTGGTGTTGGCAAAAATGGTTAAGCACCTGCAGAAAACTAAAGTTGGATCCTTCTTTGTCACCCTGCAACAAGATTAAATCCAAATGGATCAAAGACCTCGAGGTAAAAGCAGATACACTGAAAACTTTACAAGGAGGAATAGGAGATACACTAGGTCTCCTTGGCACAGGTCGAAACTTTCTTAATAAGGACCAAGAAACACATCAAATCAGAGAAAGGCTGGATAGGTGGGACTGCATTAAACTGCAGAGCTTCTGTACTGCAAAGGATTTAGCTAGCAAATTAACTAGAAAGTCTACAGAGTGGAAGAAGATCTTCACTAACCATAAAACAGACAAAGGTCTCATATGTACAATATATGAACAGATCAAAAAATTGAATCACTCCAAAACTTATCCCCAAAGAAACAACCATCCCATTAAAAGATGGGCCAAAGATTTAAAGAGAGTCTTCTCTGAAGAAGAAACAAAAATGGCCTATAGACACATGAAGAAATGCTCAACATCTCTGGTCATAAAAGAAATGCAAATCAAAACAACTCTAAGACTCCACCTCACTCCAGTTAGAATGGCCAGGATCAGGAAAAGGAATAACAACAGATGCTAGAGGGGATGTGGCCAGGAGGGATCACTACTACAGTGTTGGTGGGAGTGCAAACTCATTCAACCACTATGGAAAGCAGTATGACAGTTCCTCAAAAGGCTAAACATAGAGTTCCCCAATGACCCAGCAATTCCACTACTTGGCTTTTACCCAACCATCCAGAAAGAAGACATACTAAATCCACTAGCACAACAATGTTCATTGCAGCATTATTCACCATAGCAAAAATATGGAACCAACCTAGATGTCCCTCAGTTGATGAGTGGATCAACAAGTTGTGGTATTTGTACACAATGGAATTCTATGCTTCTGTCAGAAAGAATGACATCGCCCCATTTGTTAGGAAATGGAAAGTCTTAAAAATAAATCATATTAAGTGAAGTAAGCCAGACTCAAAGGAACTTAGCCTCAATGGTTTCGCTCATTTGTCATAATCAGAAGAAACCTTGGGCTCTACTAGCAGAGATCTGCAATAGAGCAAAACTTTGATACATAAGGCCATATAGTATGAAGTTAATTGAAAAGACCTCCAGGATATTGAAACAAAAGCCATATAATGAATGATTGTTGTCCTTAATTTACTATGTTATCTCTCATCTCTTTTGCTGTCCCTTGGTTATCTCATATTGTTACAGTATCTCACTTTGTTATCTGATATACTGGATATATTTGTATTTGGTTATTTGAAATTGGATAGGGAAGGGGGGAAAACCAAGAGGGGGGAGATGGAGGGGAGGGTAATGGGGACCAAGACATTTGAAAGGGTATCAATATATGTGAATTAATGCACCTTCTATCTGGCAAATATTATGTAACCATTCTATTAATTACAAAAAAATATATATTTAAAAAAAAACAGGAAAAAAAGAAAAAAAGAAAAAATCCATTTTAAACTAAAAATATAAAATAATATACTATGGTCAACTTATTTTTAATTTGTAACTGTCTTTAAGAAAGCTCATCATTGCCTGGCACCAGTGGCTCATGCATGTAATCCCATCTATTAAGGACAATGAGAACCATAATTTTGTAGTTTGAAGACAACCAAGGAAGATATCTGTATCTAAATTTACCTGTATAGCTCAGGTGGTAGCTCACCAGGAGGTCAAACAATCCAAGCAAACCTGAGATGAAGAGCTAAGGCTTCAGTACTAACAACAACAAAACAAAACAAAATGAGGGGGAGTGTAATGCCTATACTAACAAAGTACAGTGGAATCATCACACTAAAATTACTTCATAACAACATTCTAGCTAATTTCTCTTCAAATTTTTGTCAGAAAAGTACTAAATTAAAATAATTTATATTCAGCTAGTGTTTATAAAATGTTTACAAAAGTTTATTTTAAGGTTTGATATATTTCTAATCCCAATTATTAGTAAGTTTCACTAAATTGGGGACATATGGATGTATATATGTATAAAAATATATTTCTAAATATACTAGTGTGTATGCATAGAGACATGTAATACATATGATATATGTAATATGTATATAATCTATCTATATATTTATATATTTATATAGATTCACATTCATATTCAGTCAAAATAGTTTAAAGTGAACCAACATAATAAGAAAGCAATATTACAAATCTGTGTGTTTCACATACATTTTGGCGGATGAAATATTGTTTTAAAATATGAGCTATAATTTTTATGAAAGTATATTACTATTTCACAAATTTCAGATATGAACTTCTGAAAGAAAATTTAAAGTTTTAAAATTAAATTATTTAAAAAGGACACTAGTTAATGCAATCCCTAAGTACATGCACTGTTGGCTAGAAGAAGTTATACTTATCTGTAAATTAAACCCTCATTTGTAATATGAAGGAAACTCGCTTCTTTAAAAAGAAAAAGAAAGCCTAAATAATTGACAATCAGACTAGGTTTAGGGTCTTCTTATACTGGGGCTTATATACTACTTACTTATGAGAAGTATTGTTTTTAATGGAGAGCTTTAATTCCATTATTTTTCAGATTTATTTATTGAATTATTAAAATTATGACATTATCTATTTAAAATATAGTTAGGATAAAAACAATCAGTTGTAGGATACAAAATGACAATAAATATGAATTAATTAGTATTAAGACTTAATTGAGCTGACTGCAGGGGTTAGATATGCATCTCTACAGGAAATATATTAACAATAATACGCAATAGGCTTAATGGAGATGAAAGTACACCCCTCTGAAAGCAAAATCATTTGCTGCTCAAATAACAAAAATAATTAGGCATAGTTTGGTTCAATTGGAATTTTCATAGTAATAAAGTAGAGTAACTTGATGTTTAAATTCTCTTTCAAAGATTCTTGTTTCCCTTTAAAAAAGTTATTTTAAGAGTTACAGAGAAAACATAGAGACATTGAGTTAGCCTTATAAATATTTCGGAGAGTTAGTACATGCATCAAAAAAATCGATGGTATGAATCTATGTGTGCCTGTTCTTTCTAACTTCATTAAAAGTCAGATGAAAATCTCAAATTAGAGTATTTCCATTTCCTAACAAATGGGGCAATGTCATTCTTTCTGACAGCAGCATAGAATTCCATTGTGTACAAATACCACATCTTGTTGATCCACTCATCAACTGAGGGACATCAAGGTTGGTTCCATATCTTTGCTATGGTAAATAGTGCTGCAATGAACATTGTTGTGCTAGTGGATTTAGTATGTCTTCTTTCTGGATGATTGAGTAAATGGCAAGTAGTGGAATTGCTGGGTCATAGGGGAGCTCTATGTTTAGTCTTTTGAGGAACTGTCATACTGCTTTCCATAGTGGTTGAACGTATTTGCACTCCCACCAACAGTGTACTAGTGACCCCTCCTGGCCACATCCCCCCAGCATCTGTTGTTATTAGATTTCTTAACCTTGGCTATTCTACCTGAAATGAGGTGGAATCTTAGAGTTGTTTTGATTTGCATTTCTTTTATGACTAGAGATGTTGAGCATTTCTTCATGTGTCTATAGGCAATTTTTGTTTCTTCTTCAGAGAAGACTCTCTTTAAATCTTTGGCCCATCTTTTAATGGGATGGTTGTTACTTTGCAGATTAGTTTTGGATTGATTCAATTTTTTGAGCTGTTGATATATTTTAGATATGAGGCCTTTGTTGTATAGTTGGTGAAGATCTTCTCCCACTCTGTAGGCTTCCTAATTAATTTACTAGCTATGTCCTTTGCCATACAAAAGCTCTGCAGTTTAATGCCGTCCCACTTATCCAGCCTTTCTCTGATTTGTTGTGATTCTTGGTCCTTATTAAGAAAGTTTCGACCTGTGCCAAGGAGGCCTAGTGTATCTCCTATTCCTTCTTGTAAAGTTTTCAGAGTATCAGCTTTTACCTCCAGGTCTTTGATCCATTTGGAGTTAAATCTAGTACAGGGTGACAAAGAAGGATCCAACTTTAGTTTTCTGCAGGTGCTTAACCATTTCTGCCAACACCACTTGTTGAAGAGGCTGTCTTTCTTCCATTCTATTTTTTTTGGCTCCCTTGTCAAAGATTAGGTGGCCATAGTAAGCCAGACTCAAAGGAACTTAGGCTCAATGGTTTCCCTCATTTATCATAATCTTGGGCTCTCCTAGCAGAGATTTGCAATAGAGCAAAACCTTGATACAAAAGGCCATATAGTAGGACATTAAATGAAAGGATCTCTAGGATATAGAAACATAAGCCATATAATGAATGATTGTTGTTCTTAAGGTACTTTGTTATCTCTCTTCTCTTTTGCTGTCCCTTGGTTATCTCATATTGTTATAGTATCTCACTTTGTTACCTGATATATCGGATATATTTGTGTTTGGTTATTTGAAATCGAATAGGGAACGGGGGAAAACAAGATGGGGGGGGAGGGAAATGGGGACCAAGACATGTGAAAAGGTATCAATGTATGGGAATTAATGCACCATCTATCTGGAAAATATCATGTAACCCTTCTATTAATTACAATAAAAAATATATGAAAAAAATAAAAAAATTATAATGCTGTACATAAAATAATGGTGAATTATTTGCCATTGTATAGCCATTTGTCTTAATAAAGTAGTCTAATTGTTGTTTAAAAAAATCTCAAATTATATTGGTTGCTTACCAATCTTTAAAAATTCATTTTGAAGCTCTCAGGGACAACACCCAGTCCCAAAGTTCAAGTTCCCATGACCAACAGAAAAATAATTAATTTGAATTTAACTAAATTTACTTTCAGAATTAATATCAATTGAGTTATACCTAGAATTTGAGTTTCACCATCTTGCCTTTGGCAAGATACTACATTTCCAAATAGGAATATTGTTACTGCTCTATCAAAGTTAGCTTATAGCTTATATTAGGATAGCTTGTAATATGTCTGAAAATAAAGGATGTTCCACTCACTGTCTTGCAGGTACATGATACATGGTCTATACCTCTGTTGAGTTTCTTCCTGTTCTGTAGGATCGTGCTTTGGTCTCATCATCAAAGGGATACATGCAGTGATTTCCTATAATGTGATGTATAGTTTAGGAGCAGATAAGGTAAAGAGATGTCCTCAAATATCTCTGAATTTCCAGCTGTATTTTCACACTTAAAAAACTTAAAACTTAAAAAAGCATAATAAAAGTAAAATTTCACACCTGAGAAAACAGATTTTTAAACCAAAAAAAACCCCATCATTTCTGAACAACCAAAAATGTTTCTATTTTTTCCTTTAAAAATACTGATCCACTCATAACATCCAGTGCAATGAATGTGTCATTATCCTTGCAGTGATTTACATTGACAGTTGTGAGTAATGCCAGGTAATTTGAAGAAAGTTAGTTTTAAATGGGCATAAAATCTTAGAAAACCAAGAAATAGTTTATTTATTAAGCAATAGGTTTAGGGACACTTGTGTCCATTTTCTGAAAGGTACTTACATCATATTTATGATGTGCGATGGAAAATGAAAATTATCTTGTCTAACTTAAAACCGGTGTGAAATATCCACATTAACATTGGGTGTTATGGCAGTTCTATTATTTCAGTTTTTCACTGGACAAATAATTGTAGGTAGTATAATTAAGAATGTATGACTAAAATAAGATTCTTTAATGATTTCTGCAAATTTCTGAAATATTGTCATACAAACTCATCCAGGTTTAAAATGTTATATATGTTTACTTTTCCTTTAGTTCATTTTATTTTTATTTCTATGATCTTTAAATAGTTATAAAAAGGAGACGTCATTTAACAAAACAGTTTATGAAGACCATGCATCCAATAGGCATGACTTTTATTGCTCTTGAATCAGTATTATTTCCAACTCCTCTCCCATATCCAAACACACAGATCAACCTTTCCTTAGTATTTTTTTTCGCTTTGAGATGTTTATTCTCTCTTCTAAGTTCTTCAGATAACAGATATCCATTCTTCCACAACTTGATTCATCATTCACAATTCATTTAAATTATTTTGCTTTAAGTTAAATAAATTATATTCAGTTTTACAAAGGAATGTACAATTCAACATGAAAATTTATGAATATGATGCACCTTGGTCAATGATACCCTTTCATATTTCACCCACATATCTTTCAACCCCACTCATCCTCTCAATTTGTTCACTTCCATTTTCACACATTTATATTAAATATTATGACTGCATTCACCTTCCATTGCTTACATTTTAATAACTTATAATTCTGGATTTTATTTGACATGTCACTCCACTCGAATGGATCATTTCAAAATATATAAAGGTTCCTCTTAGGTTTAAAAACAATCATAGTATATTTTCTGATTGAAGTTTTCTCCTTAGGGTTTTATTACTCTGTAAAATCATCTACCTTCTACTGAGTTAACTATTGATTCCAATGTGTTTCACTAGTCTTCCCCCATGAGGCTGGTTTCTAGGCACCAGTGTCTAATGAGATGCACAATTGCTGACATCTTTACTCCTCACAGTGGAGAACTGCTCAAATAAGTCCAGCCCTTTCACTATGGACTCAATGCAATCTTTGCTCAAGAGCAGAATTAACTACCAGGATCCACCCCTCTGTGTAATTTTTCAATGAGTAAACATGTAGGGAGAGCTCTTAAAAGGTTAAGTGACCTGTCTTTGGGGCTTAAGTTTCAACAATGAAAAAGGCAGACATATATCTGATCTTGTAGACATATAAATTTCAGAAAGAGGGATGTTTAGCAAGAAATAAGTTGAAAGTATAAAAAGACTCAAAAGGATGTACCCTAAATCTAATCCAGTGAGTTTAGAATATGAATTCGGTTTATGAGTTTAGAGTTTTCCTATGAAAGGCCATGAAGTGGGTGATTTTAATGGTGGAATCATCTCATTAACATGGAAGCTAGGAAATCGAGGATGGCGACATTAGTTGATTTGGTTCCCTGCAGGACTTTCTTCCCTGTTTCTCTAGTTCTCTGTAATATACTTTTATCAGTGCATTCTTTCTTCCAAACTAGGAATCTATTGTACCACATGAAATGTTCTTTTTTTTCTTTTTTTCATGCATTTTTGTTGTAATTAATAGAAGGGTTACATTATATTTGCCAGATAGAAGGTACATTAATTCACGTACATTGATACCCTTTCTCATGTCTTGGTCCCCATAACCCTCCCCCAGCCCCCACCCATCATCTAGTTTCCCCCCCTTCCTTATCCAATTTCAAATAACCAAATACAAATATATCCAGTATATCAGATAACAAAGTAAGATAATGAGATAATCAAGGGATAGCAAAAGAGATGAGAGATAACATAGTATGTTAAGGACAACAATCACTCATTATATGACTTTTGTTTCTATATCCTAGAGGTCTGTTCATTTAGCGTCCTACTATATGGCCTTATGTATATAGGTTTTGCTCTATTGCAAATCTCTGCTAGGAGATGTTCTTTTTTACTTAGTTGATTTTCAGATTATTTTTCACATACCGTCTCTGTGGGTTTTGCTGAGGGGTGGCTTTGGTCTGTGATAGTACTGATTATGCTTCTTTCATAGCTGGAATTGTAGGCCTCTGCCACCACAATTGGCCTTGTTTTTTTAGGAGCATTAATCCCATATTAGGAACTCTATTCCCTAACCTCATCTAAACCTAATCATAAGTACCATCACATCAAGGGTGAAGGCTTCAACATATGAATTTTGAGGAGATATACATATTTCTCCTTAATAAATATACATTGGAAATGATATGCAGAAGTGAATAGATGAAGTGTGGTGACAAGGGCAAGACAGAGGAAAATTATTTCTTCTTCTCTTTTTTTTTCATGCGGTGCTTGAACTAAGTGACTCATGCTCATGACAGAGGCTCTCCTCTTCTTGTGTCATGATCTCAGAACACTTTTATTGTTTTTCTGTTTATAGATAGAAGCATATACTTAACCTCAGGACCCCACTTGAATATGATCCTTATTGTACTATCTACTTTTTAACTGAGAATACAGGTCTAGGTAACAGGCCTCATTTACTTCTTGAGATAGTGTCTCATTAATGTTTGTTTTTTTCATATATTTTTACTATAATTAATAGAAAGGTTACATTATATTTACCAGATAGAAGGTACATTACTTCACATACACTGATACCCTTTCTCTTATCTTGGTCCCCATTTCCCTTCCCCCAACCTCACCTCTCATCTTATTTTCCTCCCTTCCCTATCCACTTCAAATAACCAAATATGCATATATACAATATATCAGATAACCAGGTGAAATACTGTAACAATATAAGATAGTCAAGGGACAGCAAAAGACATGAGAGATAACACAGTACATTAAGGACAACAATCACTTGTTATATGGCTTTTGTTTCTGTATCCTGGGGGTTCTGTCATTTAGTATCATTGTATATGATCTTATGTATCTAGGTTTTGTTCTTTTTTAAATCTCTGCTAGGAGAGCCCAAGGTTTCTACTGATTACGACAAATAAGGGAAACCATTAAGCCTATGTTCCTTTAAGTCTGGCTTACTTCATTTAACTTTTTCTAAGTTTTTCCATTTCTTTACAAGTGGGGCAATGCCATTCTTTTCGACAGCAGCACAGAATTCCATTGTGTATAAATACCACATCTTGTTGATCCACTCATCAACTGAGGGGCATATGGGTTGGTTCCATATCTTTGCTAAATAGTGCTGCAATGAACATCATTGTGCTAGTGGATTTATTATGTCCTTCTTTCTGGAAAATTGGGCAAATGCCAAATGGTGGAATTGCTGGATCATAGGGGAGCTCTGTGGTTAGTCTTTTGAGGAACTGCCATACTGCCTTCCATAGTGGATGAATGAGTTTGCACTCCCACCAAAACTATAGTTGTGATCCCTCCTGGCCACATCCCCTCGAGCATCTGTTGTGATTAGATTTCTTAATCTTGGCTATTCTACTTGGAATGAGGTGGAATCTTAGAGTTGTTTGATTTGCATTTCTTTTATGATAAGAGATGTTGAGCAATTCGTTTTTTATCTCTTTTTTATATTTTTTATTGTAATTAATAAAAGGGTTACATGATATTTGCCAATAGAAGGTGCATTAATTCACATATATTGATACCCTTTCAAATGTCTTGGTCCCCATTACCCTCCCCTCCACCCCCCCACCCCGTCTTGGTTTTCCCACCTTCCCTATCCAATTTCAAATAACCAAATACAAACATATCCATTATATCAGATAACAAAGTGAGATACTGTAACAATATGAGATAACCAAGGGACAGCAAAAGAGATGAGAGATAACATAGTACATTAAGGACAACAATCATTCATTATATGGCTTTTGTTTCAATATCCTGGAGGTCTTTTCAATTAGCTTCATACTATATGGCCTTATGTATCAAAGTTTTGCTCTATTGCAGGTCTCTACTAGTAGAGCCCAAGGTTTCTTCTGATTATGACAAATGAGGGAAACTGTTGAGCCTAAGTTCCTTTGAGTCTGGCTTACTTCACTTAATATGATTTTTTCTAAGACTTTCCATTTCCTAACAAATGGGGCGATGTCGTTTTTTCTGACAGCGTCATAGAATTCCATTGTGTACAAATACCACAACTTGTTGATCCACTCATCAACTGAAGGACATCTAGGTTGGTTCCATATTTTTGCTATGGTGAATAATGCTGCAATGAACATTAACTAGGAATCCATGGAACATTCCTCAATATAATAAAGGCCATGTATGACAAACCCACTGCACTATTACACTTTATGGTGAAAAGCTAAAGCCATTCCCTCTAAAATCAGGAACGAGACAAGGATGCCCACTCTCTCCACTCCTCTTTATATAGTACTAGAATTCCTAGCCAGTGCAATAAGGCAAGAAGCAAGCATAAAGGGGATCCAAGTAGGGAAAGAGGAAATAAAACTATCCCTCTTTGCTGATGACATGATTCTGTATTTAAAGAATCCTATAGACTCTACTCCCAAGCTCCTTGAGCTGATTCAAAACTTTGGAAGAGTAGCAGGTTATAAAATTACCTCTCAAAAATCAACTGCCTTCATCTACGCCAACACTAAGGGGAAGGAGGCAATAATCAGGAAAGCAACTCCTTTCGCAATAGACTCAAGAAAATAAAGTACCTAGGAATTAGCTTAACTAAGAATGTAAAGAACCTTTTTGATGAAAACTTTAAACCCCTAAAAAAGAAAATTAAAGCAGAACTAAGGAAATGGAAAAACCTCCCATGCTCCTGGATTGGAAGAATCAACATTGTGAAAATGACAATCTTGCTAAGGGCTATCTATAATTGAGCCATTTTTTATGTGTCTACAGGCAATTCTTATTTCTTCTTTAGACAAGACTCTCTTTAATACTTTGGCCCATCTTTTAATGGGATGGCTGTTTCTTTGGGGATTAGTTTTGGAGTGATTCAATTTTTTGACCTGTGGATATATTGTAGAAATGAGACCTTTGTCCATTGTATGGTTAGTGAAAAACTTCTCCCACTCTGTAGGCTTTCTAGTTTATTTACTACTAAGCCCTTTGCCATAAAGAAGCTCTGCAGTTTAATGCCGTCCCGAGAGACTTTCTCTGAATTGTTGAGTTTCTTGGTCCCTATTAAGAAAGTTTTGACCTGTGCCAAGGAGACCTAATGTATCTTCTATTTCTTCTTGTAAAGTTTTCAGTGTATCTGCTTTTACCTCGAGGTCTTTGATCCATTTGGAGTTAATCCTGGTGCAGGGTAACAAAGAAGGATCCAACTTTAGTTTTCTGCCGGTGCTTAATCAGTTCTGCCAACACCACTTGTTGAAGAGGCTGTCTTTCTTCCATTCTATTTTTTGGCTCCCTTATCAAAGCCATAGGTCTATGGGTTACTATCTGGGTCTTCAGTTCTATTGCATTGGTCTTCTGGCCTGTTCTTGTGCCAGTACCAAATGGTTTTGGTTACTATAGCTCTGTAACAGAGTCTAAAGTTTGCTATTGATATTTCTCCTGCTCTGTTCTTTCTGCTAAGAAATGTTTTTGCTATACGGGTTCATTTATTATTACATATGAAATTTTGGATTGCTTTTTCTATTTCTTAAAACATAGGGATATTGATGGGTATTTTGATGAATTTGTAGATACCCCTTGGCAAGATTATCATTTTCAGGATGTTGATTTTCCAATCCTGGATCATGGGAAGTTTTTCCATTTCCTCAGTTCTGCTTTAATTTCCTTTTTCAGCATTTTAAGTTTTCATCCAAAAGGTCCTTTACATTCTTAGTTAAGATAATTCCTAAGTACTTTATTTTCTTTGAGGCTATTGCAAAAGGAGTTGCTTTCCTGATGCCTCATTCCTCTCATTTTTGGCAGAGATTTTTGAGTTTTTTCAAATGAAATTTGCTTTTAAGCATTATTATCCTATCTTTACCTCTAAAGTGGCTGTGATTACAGGCATGAGCCACCATGCTTAGTTATGGCATGTGATTTTAATGGAAGCTTGGATTTAGGATACCTAAAACATTTGATTAATGGAAAATTATGTCCAATAACATTGAACCTTAAGGACAAGACCAAGACACAGACAAAAGAGATTCAGTAGAGAGAACAGACCTGTATTAAGACAAATTTATAACTTCAGACTTAATGCTAAACATTAGAAAAATAGTGGTGAGCTTTAAGCAGGAGCCACATAATCCTCTTTGTGCTTTTCTAATAAATTAGTGTTAAGTAAGTCTGAAGGCATATTAAGGGATTATTGTAGTACATCTAGGAAATAGTTGTGTTTTGTGCTGCCTCACTGGTAAAAAAAAGAAACAAATAAATCAATGAGACATATTCATGGCTAAGCACAAATTATTGACCCCTAGCCAGGTAGATGTGTCACTACACAGAGCTTAGTGTAGCATCCATACTTCTGACTTGACTATCTTCCAAAATACCACCTCCAAATAGACAGGGATCATTCAGTGGAGCAAAATCCCGAAGTCCATTTCTGGACTTTTTTTCTGGTTCTACGATAACATCTGTCTTTCACTTAGGTAAGTAGAGTATTGTGGATTACTTCCTTATATTCTGTCTGGATTAACAAATTGATTTGTTATTAATATTTTTTTACCATTTCCAAAAAGGAGAACTAGAGTTCTTACCCTACCAAACAGAACTAGAATTTGGTTCTTAATCGTCAGCAGAGGTTTCAGAAATAAACACATAGCATAAAATTAGAAGTGGTGACAAGGAACATAGGATATCTATTTAATTTGGAGTTAGCTAACCCTACGGAGCTCAGGTTTGAATGATATTACCTTATCATATTGATACAAACTTTCTCTTGTTGAGAGTCTATACTTCCTGGCATATGCTCTTTAGGGATTCTGAGACAGTAGTGTTATACTTACCAACAATGCCCTTATGTTACATTTTGGAAATTTCAATAGACACATCATCTTTGTTCTTTGTTCCCTATCAACCTCCTCAACAAAATAAAACAAAACAAAACAAAAAACAAAGTGAAAACCAAACTGAATCACCACCTCTCACACTCTACTCTAAAACTGGCTATCACACTGAAGATAATGTGGTCACACAAATTCCTATTTCTGCTGATTTGTTTTCTGCATGAACCTGGCTGAGATAGAGGACTTACTTAGCCAATCATGTACTAATCTAGGTGCTGTAAAGGTATTTTGTAAATGTAATTAGCACTTACTATGTCAAGTAAATAAAGTTAATCTTGATATGATATTGGGACTGATAGAATGGATAGCATTGTCCCAAGAGAAAATACCAGGTTTTTATAAAAGAAGATGAAATTCTGCCTCAAGACTTCAGATCAATGTTTAACGAAGAGTTTCCATTCTGCCCGCCTGAGCTACTGGATTAGAGATTTGAGGGTTGTCAGCCTCAGCAATCACAGAAACCAATTCCTGGAAATAAATCTCTTTTCTTGTCTCTCTAAACCACACACACACACACACACACACACACACACACACACACACACACACCCGCACACGAGTCGGCCATCTATATCTGTGGGCTTAACAAATTACAGAGAGAAAAAGTGGAAAAAATTATTTGTACTAAGCTGGGACAGGCTTATCCTTCTTGTCGTTATTCCCTAAATGATAATGTGCACTAATTGTTTACATACCATTTTAATCCTGAGATGGCTTCAATTATTGAGGAAATGTTTAAAGATGATGTGTAAATACTACAGAATTTTCCAAAAGAAACTTTTAGAATGTCCTGAGATTTGGTTATGTGTGAAAGAGGGATTCCAGGAGCCAAGCCCCTGGTGCTAACTACTGATGGTCATGCAGCTGTACCCATGTTTGCTCATGCATGTACACACGCACATGATGTCTTCACATTCTAATGTTCTGCATGTGTGTCCCTTGCATACCATGCTAAGATAGAAATGCCTAAGTTGCACCATCAAAAGTTGAGGTTCATTATTTTTTAGTTCCACGTGAGGGAGAATCCTGGAACATCAGTCAACTTCTGAAGTCCCACTATTATCCTTTAGCCAGTTTGAATTTCACATTACATTAGTACACTCACAAAGGAGTGATTATGCTGATAGTGTTGTTCCTGTTTACTTATTTATACAAACAGAAATTTCACAATATTGATTAAACTTACCATAGTCTGCACAAATACTTCCACAGGCACTCACATGAGGGTGGCGGGAGTAAAGCACTAGACAGACACACTGATTACCTCAAGTGAAATTTATGATAAGGCCTATTGACATTATTCGCCTACTCATATTCCCTGTGGTCTAAATAGCTTTGGTTTTCTTTTCTCTTCAGATATCCATGATTTCCTTTCCTTCCTTCACCATAGAAGAAAAAACTGGAGTAATAGAAAGAAACTTGCCTAATGTCAAAGTTCCTGGAGGCTCACATGAACTGATGAGTCCATCTCAAGCTGCTATAATGATTGGCTACTAATTGCTCAAGATGTCTCCAAGTGATCTCCACATGGCCTATGGTAAAATGTACATAATGGTGGTACTTCTTCTTATTCTGTTTTTTTTTTTTTAATTTTAAAAATTTATCTTCAGGGCCGGGAGTTTTGCCTAGTGGTTAAAGTGCTTGCCTAGTATGCACGAAGACCCGGGTTCGATTCCTCGGTACCACATACATAGAAAAAAGCCGGAAGTGGTGCTGAGGCTCAAGTGGTAGAGCTCTAGCCTTGAGAAAGTCCAAGGACAGTGCTCAGGCCCTGAGCTCAAGCCCAGGACTGACAAAAAAAAATTTATCTTCAAGTATTTGAGCAAAGAAATTGACAGTTTATGAAGCAAATTGCGAATACAAGGCATCTTGATCAATGTCATCCTTTTTGACATTCTAACCCATTATTTTCAGTATGTACTTATTTTTTCTTTCTTTTTTTTTCCAGTCCTGGGGCTTGAATTCAGGGCCTGAGTGCTGTCCTTGGTTTTCTCAAGGCTATAGCTCCCCACTTGAACTATAGCACCACTTCTGGGTTTTTCTATGTATGTGGTACCAAAATATTGAACCCTGGTCTTGGTGTATGCATGGCAAGCACTCTACCACTAGGCCATGCTCCCAGCCCTCTTATTTTTTAAACTCAACACTCAGCTTCCCCTTAGTATTTTTTCCCATCTCTGTGGTCTCTTCTTCATTTCCTGGTTCTGAGAATTTCTATTTGCATCTCCTATCTTTTCCATTATACTCAGACCTTAAATAACACTATCTGTTGTGATGATTACCAAAATGTTTTCCTCCCTAAAGTCCAGGTTCCTGTTCTCTTTCTCTCTTTCATGCTCACCTGTCTTCAGTGAGATATATCCTGATTGAAAAGTAATGTTAGCAAGCATCATATACTCAATCATTCCACCTGTCTACTGGGGACTAGCTGTGGTAATGTTTCACATACTCTTCACTCCGAATTGGAAGTTAAAGGATTGTCTTTAGTGTAATCTTACTGTCCTTTGCTAAATAGAACTAAGCAGGCAAAAGTGAGAAGAGCCTGTATAACCCTCAGTCCATTGCACTCACAGATGTTGCTTTAAAGTATGTCATCTGTTATGGCCTAGAATTGTGTTACTTGAATACTTCCAGCTCTGAAAAGATCCAGGAAGTGAATAAGTTCTAGCATTGCTACAATGAACGAGTGCAAAATTTATTGCTTGTTTGTTTGAAAAAAAGAGAAAAATGAAAATAAATGCTAGCCAACAGTGTAACAGCTTGTAATGTCCTATACATTTATAAATATTAACTTTTCTAACCACAATAATGAGGATATTAGTTTGCTAAAGAGGAAAGCACATAAGAAATATCAACAACCTTTTATGATTATTTAAGCAATTTATAAAGTAGTCAGATGTGTACTAATAAAATGAGCAATAATAAATTCTATACATTAGTTGTCCTTCTGGTAATCCTAAAGAAAATACACAGTTTTTTTAATAAGTAAAGAATATTGTATAAGTTCTTCATAGCTATTTCTAAAGTAATAGGGGAGCAAATTTAAGACTTTTAAATTTGAGTTAGGTATTACTAAAATTGTAATGATTTATTATGTTTGAGAGGAAAGAAAGAAGAATCATTTAAAAAACAAACCACTGTAAATTACTCAGAACACAGAACAGGAGAAAATCAACAAGTAAAATTCCAACAAAAACATATAATGCTAAGTGACCTTGAGATATTATAACAAATTATCAAATTAGAATAGTCACAATAAGTGTGGTTGCTCAGCTAGCTCAGTTGGTAGAGCATGAGACTTAGAATAGGCACAATATGTAAATCTATGTAACATCATAACAAAACTGGAGTACAGTATTTATAGAGTATTCGGTGTCTAGAAGATGATGAGACAAAGGACAAAGGGTGAACTAGTGTAACAGCGATATTACAAGACAAGGCAATTCACAGCTTTGGAGGGAGTGGGGGAAGAGAAAGTGGGAGAAAAATATTGGGAAGGGGTAACAGTGTTCAAGTAGTAATATACTCATTACCTTAGGAATAAACTGTAAGCCCTGACAATAAAATAAAATTTAAACAACGACAATTTTCAGTTTGAGTTAAATTCGAAGTGTAAATTGTAACATACAGTTTTTCCAAAGGTAATCGCATGTTCATTACAATGGCTCATGCCTATAATCTTAGCTCCTCAGGAGGCTGAGCTCTAAAGAAAACTGTCTCTTATTTCCAGTTAACCACCATAGATGGTGCAAGTTGAATTAGCCTCAAATGACAGAGCAGTAGCCTTGAGCAAAAAAGCTCAGGGAGAGGGCCTAGGCTCTGAGTTCAAGTTCCAGGATCAGTAGAAATATAAAGTAATATAAAAATAAATAAGATGTCTCTATGAATTAAATGATTTACATGGAAGTTCTTGATCACTCCCACATTTTCAATGAATTTTTGACCATATGCTGCCTTTACCTATATTATATAATTATTTACTGAATAATAAAGGCAGAAACTTCAGATTATTGACAAGGGGACAATTATTTTGGTTTAAGGAGCAATTCAGTAAAAACTGTAAAAAATTATGACAGCAACAAATAACAAGGTTCATTACATGTAGGGAACTATACCTTTCATATATGGACATGTCATAATGACATACCTTTTTTCTGAGAAATCCATTTCGCAATACACAGTAATAAAAAGAAAGGCATGATGTGCATAGAATTTGAGATAAAATTGATTTTTAAAGAAATCACTTCTAACTATTTCACTGTAGTTTTCTTACACTGATGTATATTCCTACAACAAAGTACTCTATTGATTCTGTTATGTTAAGAATAAACTCATTATTTTTCTCATCCTTAAAAAAAAAAGAAATCACTTCTAAAAGGCAAAATAGCAGAGAAAAGATGAAAAGGGGAGAATGACTATAGTGTTTTCTTCCCAAGCTGGCCACAGGTACCACTACTTCTGATTAGGCTCTTGTTTACATCTGACTATAGGGCCGAGCCTTTGAATTCCAAAAAATTAATTATTGACAACTCAACCTTACATTTGTTTTACCTGAAGCATGTCTCTCTGCTGCCCTCACCTGGTAAACACCAATTCTACCTCTATAGCCAATGACATGTATCTTGGGGGAGGGGTGGAGGTTGGGAGCAAATTGTTCTCATCACATGCTGAGTCATCAAAAATGGCCTAGAATGGTAGACTCTTTGCATCAGTCCTGGAAAGAAGGAAAATATGTGGTAAATAGACATGGCAAAATGACATCAAATGTATCTTTCTGTTACTATGAACCAGGAACGTGAAAATTTTTCACTGATATCATAGTTTCTAAACCTAACCATATCTACTGCATTTTTTCTTGTAAAAAAGAAGAGCAATTGTAGACAGGAATTGCATCCATGTTTTCAAGTTATGTCTGTGTAGACATAATAGCCATTCTGTACTTCAGTATGCTGAACGTACTTTGATATGTTATATTTCTGGTAGCTGTTTTTCTGACAAGAAGTATCATTTTTAATGCAATGAGCATCAACCTAAATTTCATTGCAGGAATGTGCACTATTCTCACTTGCCATGTTTTCTTTACTTGGCTATTGATTTCTGTGGATTTTATTGCATTGCACCAGTAACATAAGGTCTAATTTTAACTACATTTTTGAAACAATTAGAATGAGAAGCCCTCAAGTTTTAGAGTGCAAATATGTGGTTTGGATACTCAACAGTACTAACATCTCTTAAATCCAATAACTCTTTTTGAGAAAAATAAAACTTCATATATCAAAATATTGAAATACTTTTGGACTTTCTTACTTAGACATCTCTGAAATAAAAGTTGGGAGACATCAGGTTATATTGTGTTGGAATAGATGTTGAATTAAGTGATTGCTATTGTTGTTCATATGCCTCTGGGGAGATTTGTTTTTATAAAAAACGTCTTTTGGGGATTATGATCCTAAGAGCAGCTGTGATCTATATCTTTATTATTTTCAATTAAAAACTTTCTGGAGTTAAAGTTGCAAAGTTCTCAACTTGAATACTTTATTTCAGTAGTATTTGAGAATGGATTTATTTTTTCAGCTTTAGCTTTAGTAGAATCATGCTGATCCCTTCAAAATATTGTATGTAGGATAAAAAAGAAATCCTTGAGCATCTACAAAGCCTTGTAGTACAAAATATTTTTCTCCCAATTCATCCCTAAATCATGAAAGTACCCCTCTATGGATATTCCCCATGAGGGATCCAAAGTTCTGATATAGGAAGAGCTGGTGACAACAACAGCAACTGGGGAGACATGCAGAACACAATGTGTCAGATATATGAGCACGAGAGAGAGGGATGCAAGTCTTGGATAAGCATTCTGGGAACATATCTTGACTGAAGGATAGGAGGCCAATCAAGTGACTAAATATTTCCAATTATAGAAATATAAAAAAGTCAAGGCACAGGGGTATGGGGGTAGGATAGACAGAAAGACAGAGAGGGAGATGAGTTGAAAGAGAGTGAGAGAGGAAGACAGAGAGATCAAAAGATAGAAAGGGAGGGAGAGAACTAGGGAAAGGGAAGGGAAGAAAGGAAGGTAAAGGGAGAGGGAAATAGAAAGAAAGAGAGCAAGAGAAGAAGAAGAAAGGAGAGGGATTGTAGGAAGTGAGAAAAAACAAGTAAGGGACAAAGGAGATGGAGGAGAGAGAATGGGGGCGACAGACAGACAAAGGGAGACAAAGACATAGAGAGAATAAAAATGTTTCTGGAACATCTCCAGCTCTAATTAATATTACCTTTTTGTCACCGGGCTCATATGTGTTTGTCACATAATTAAGTATTAGAGATTTTGTCCTTGTCCTTCACGTTTGTCTTGGTTGGCGAATTCTTCACTTGGATAAGGAAAGTAGAAGTGCTAGCATGCCATTTATAAGAACATCAAAGAAGGCCCTGCAGCTTCCCATTGCTTTCTGGAAACAGTCAATCCAGGAATCCTAAATCACCTTAATCACAAATCTCTCTTCTGGCAAGAAAGCCAACTCCACTGAGAAAAGCCCTGTGAGTTTTCTCTCACCATTGACCCTATGGGGCGGGATCCCTCAAGTAACCCATGTGTGAGGACCTGCAAGTGAGTTCAGTTTTCAGCTCAGTGAAATCAGCAGCTTGTGTTGCTGTTGTTGTTGTTGATGTCACTGTTTTCTTTCCAGCAGAGACTCCAAGTAGTACAAAACATTGAGAAGCTACATTCTCAGTCCTGAGGACTGTTGTTTTATTCCCCGGTATTGACTTGCAGTTTGGGATGAAACGGGATATAACTGAACCATCCTGAATCTGAGGGAAGCTATTTAAATGTTGTTCCATGTATGAGCTGCATTCCTTGGAATCACTTCTTTGAATGGAAATCATGTTACATTTGAAAGTTGGAGATCTGATTACTATTCATCATCTTTAACAATTTATTGAACTACTACTACCCTAAGCAAATTAGATGTTTTCTGTGAGCCTATACATTTTTCTTCTCCCTTCACTTTGCTAGCATGAACGTTTAACTTCTGCCAGCTGACCCTATTATACACCTCAGCCACCACTAGGTGCCATGCCACCTATTTCACTTTAGGTCACTATGGCTTCCCTCCTCATTTCTCCATTCGAGTGGATCTGATTTATTGAGATTTTCTTTTTTTTTTTTTTTGTTCTTTCTTAAATCTATTACCCTCTTGGATCCATTTCCTAAAAGTATTAAGTGAATTGTAGGTGGCAAGATTTTGGGGTCCTGTGTCCACTTCCAGTGCCTGGCTTTCTAATAAAGACTCTTGATTCAACCTCTCCAACAAAGAAACAAAGGAACTTCTTTTATTTTGTTGGTTAGTTTATCTGTCTTCATGATGGTAAAGGGGAATACGAACGTGCTGAACAAATTCAAAAGTGTTACTCACTAGACAATATGTTGAAAATTAACTATACAACTTGTGACTGGATACAGGAGGGAAACTCTGGGAGAGAAACAAGGAATGTGTCTTTCCAAAAAAAAAAATGTGTCTCTAAGTGACTTATATTAACTATAACCCCCTATACATCAACTTTCCAATAAAAATTTAAATAAAGAACGTGTTTCTTTGGGTTGACGAATAGTATCTGAATAAAGTGACCTCTTCCAGGACAAACAGGAAAGGCTAAAATGCTAGAGACCGAGGGAAGAGAAAAATGAGAGTAAATTTGAAAGCAAGGGTTCTGAGTTTATGCTTCTTCTCATGCCTTCAAGGAAATCTTTCTTGAGATAAGAGGTTAGATTAGTGATATTGTGAGAGAGTTTAGGTGAGATGATTAGAATACAACCAGATAAACTGATTAATGGGAAACTATAATTCAGTGACCAAAAAGTGAAACATTGAAAAAAATCTGTTTTCTCCAAATTGTACAGGAGGGGACTATTAGAAATATATCTTTTTATTTTGCTGAGGAGGGAAATTTTGACAGGTGTTTCAAATGAAGAAGAATCCAAAACAAGAATAATTTTGATACATTCATTTATGTGGCTATCACAATTATACCAACATAAAAAGAAGCATGTATGGCATAATAAAACACTTAAACTTGCCAAAAAGAAATAAAGTAGGCCTGCCAATCAAAACATTAACTACATTCTCTGATTTTTTTTTTTACTTTCTGCGTTAACAGCAGTGTTGCTTTTGAAGGACAAATTGTGGGATATAAGGGACAGAGAAGACTTTTTTAAAAATGAAGCTTGACACTCAGTCTCTGAAAGTAGTAGTAATAGTTTTTATCAATATATAAGAGAATAGAAGCTTTGAACTGGAAAAGGCTTTGTACTTAGAGATATGTCTTTTTGTCACTGACATCTAATTCCTAACACAAGAATTTTAAAAGTAAGTATAAATGACTCAATAATTAAGGTGATTAACATGACTAGTTCAATAGATATACAAACAAGAGATTTTAGTTTTAATATACATTGAATGTTTTTTTCATATATTTTTATTGTAATTAATAGAAAGGTTACATGATATTTGCCAGATAGATTTGCATCAATTTTGAAACAAAGATGAAATAAAAATAAGGAATCTGCAAACAATTTAGACATTCAGATTGGATTGAAGAGTAACATATATATTTTTTAAATAAAAATGATTAACATATGATAAAAGGTCACAAGGGATCAAAATTCTCCTGGTATTTGTGCCACTAGTGATAATTACAAGCACTTAACCCAGTGACATTTGGTTCAAATGAACCTAGTCTGGATCTAGGCACATACATAGATGAGGTCTTCTCATCTTGTCATCATGTGCTTTACAGATGGTTGATCTAGATTTGCTATTGTTATTATTATAATATGTCAGATTTTGATAGAACCACACTAAATCCAATAGAAAAAGTATGTGACAAATGCCATGTCAGTCAAAATCTGATTAACACTATGCATGACAATCTTGTGAAGCTGTCTCATCTCTACTTACATCAACTCATTTACTGATTGGTTTACCAGTAAATAAGAAGTATGACAATAAATTACCAGTGGGGTTTTTGCTCCCATTTTGGCAAAATATTGAAAAACAACATAAGGTATTGAGAAGTGTAAGAAAGTAAAAACATAGTGACCTCATTTTGAAAGGTAATAACTAGAATGCTTTGACCCATTGAAGGAAATAAATATGATTTCTTATTTTGCTTTGCTGTAGTGCCATTAATATTGCTACTAGAATTATTCTTTTTTTCAATAATTGAAATTGAAGAAGCAATAGTAATAATGATAGTAATCGCAGTAGCTAAAAGTAGTAATGGTTGGGCTGGGAGTTTAGCCTAAGGTGGTAGAGTGCTTGCCTAGCATGCACAAAGACAGGGGTTCGATTCCTCCATACCAATACATAGAAAAAAGCCAGAAATGGTGGCTCAAGTGGTAGAGCTTGAGCTTTGAGAAAGACCAAGAGCCCAAGAACAGTGCCCAAGCCCTGAGTTCAAGGACCAGCACTGACAAAAAATAGTGGTGGTTTTCATAGTATTAGACGTACTTTCCCGTATTGGTGGTGATAATGGTGGAGGGAGCTATTATTATCGTTGTTATTGTTGTTGTTGAATTATTCCTTAATGGATCAGGTGACATATTTATAATACTTGATTAGAGAGAGAGGTTAATGAATCATTACATGTAACTTGAATAAATCATGATTAGAACTAAAAACATAATAGAATCTCCAGTTGTTATGACAGCAGTCTTGACCTGGACTGAGAGAAGGAGATAGCATATGCTGTGAGTGAGGACGACAGCCATACAGGAATCATCCACAGGGGCTGTAGCTCAGGATAGCCGGCATCAGCATCTTCAAGGAGCTAAGAAACACCTCAAATATTTTCACTCAGTCTTTTCTGCCCTCTGATGCCTGGTAGACTATCCTGTGGGAATTTAGAAGGGATCCAGAAATAGTAGTGCTATGGAGAGAGAGTCTACAAAGAGCAGCCACCAATGACATGGAAAATGGCAGATGCACATAGAAAGTTAACTTTCAGATGAAAAAACAAAAAAACAAAAATCCAAATTGGGCAAATTACATATAACAATTTGCTTTAATTTTATGTTTATTATATACCATAGGCTGTTCAAGATCTTCTTAAATACATTGTCTGATTTTCAGTACTTATATTTGCTACTATTTCTATTTTCATAAAACAAAATTTCATAGTAGGGAAAGGGCAGGTTTTGTATAAAATGGAAAGAAAAATGAAAGGAATAGCATATTGTAGATATATTTCAAGCATAGCAGGGTAGAGACAGGATTTACTTTTCTATATAGAAAGAGTATACATTCCAAATATTCTCTTCCAAAGTGGTCTAAAACCTGTAGTAGTCTAAAAATAAGATGAATATCAGAGCACAAAAGCATCAGTCGCAACAGAAGATCAAGACACAAAATTCAGATAAAATCCCAGTCACCTTTGCAATGCACATTTCTGATTTCCAGAGCTATATGCATTTCTGGTGTCTATAGCCCTGGGAAAGAATCGCCTTCTGTATTTTCCTTTGAACCCAATGATTCATCTTTATCTTTATTTTCTTTATTGTGTTTATCTTTGATTTGGGGTACCATGAAAATGAACTCTAGTGAACTGTGATGGTAACTTGAACTGGTACTTATCAAATATGATTTGGTAGGCAACAAACCAAGAAAAAAGAAAGCATTAAGAGAAAAGGCAGTAACATTGAGGGTATCTGACCTAGCCACCACACATAAGCAGTAACTAGCTGTGGGATTTAAGTAACATCTTTCATTCTCAGACTGTTATACGAATTTTACCTCCAGGCTGTCCCCACCCAGAGACTAAGTTCTATTCCACAAGTTCATTTGTTTGTGCTTTCAAGAGTACAGAGTACATTTTCCCATAGCAATACTCAAGTCATAGAGCATTTTGATATATATTGAGGCAGCTTCTTTCTTGTATTCAGTGTGCTTCTTGAGGGATGTTTACTCTGTTTAGTCTAGTGATATGAAACATACATCAAGCTACCTAGAGTGTAATTACCTTTAATAATACATGCCCACTGACCAGAGGCCTATACTTACACACAAAAATGTGCTGTGTTTTGCTCAATTTTGAATAAAGATCGACCTTGAAACATCAATATTAAATGAGGAATTTAGGGACATCTGAGTGCTGCTTAAAAATTAGCATAATATCTAACCAATGTAATATCCCTCTTACCAAACAAGTGAAATAAAATTGTATTTACTGAAGAAAACATAAGAAAAACTTATTAAAAGTCAAGGGTAGGTTTTAAAAACTTTTTCCAATAGCAAAATGTGAGAAATACCCAGCAAAGTTTTTTCACAGAGATGTCAATAGCCAGGTGATTTAGTAGATTTTTATAGACACTCAGGAAGAGGGAAGATATAGAGCCAGATTTGTGTAATCCAGGATTCTTTTATACTTCCATTCCCATGAGATTCCCCGTCTGTGTACTAGCTTTGATTTGTAGTCACAAATACTTGCCTATTTATTCAAGAGAACAAATGTTACTTCTGGTGGAGACCCTAGGGAAACTGAGAAAAGGGACATACGTTTTGAGAGTACACTAGTTTTCCAACTCCTGATCTCAATAATCCCCAACATATTTAGTTTGTTTGACTGTTAGAGATGAACAAGAAGGTTATGAACTTACAGGACTTTTCTCACCACATAAATCTCTCTTTTCCCTTTGCACTCATATTCTTTATAGTAATACAGAATGACACTCAAAACAGGAAAAAAATTGCAGCCATGCATCTATTTCCCAGTAATCTGGTAAATGTTCTGAGAGGGTCCTTGAATTTTCAGTTTAAGATTAAAGGAACAAAAACAAAACCCAGATACGTATATTGCATTGTAGCTGATCGTACATATCATGCAATCAGATAATTACCCTATAAACATTTTTAGCAGGATGTATTTATTTTTAGAATGTGCTTTATTGTTTAGAGCAGTTTCAGCTTTATAGAACAATTGAGCAAAAAAATATAGACTTCCCATAATCCACACTGTTACCTACAATTGCCTGGTTGTTCACACTTTACACTGGTGTGAAATATTTGTTATCACTAAGGAGTCTGATATAAAAATTTAGACACATAGATTTCTTAGGGTCCATTCTGTACTGTATAGGTCTGTAAGTCTTCACAAATGTATACCATGTACCCATGGCTTTAGAATTTTATAGAATGATTTCACTGCATCCTTCCCCTAAAGCAGAGTAATTTTGCTATTTCTATATGCTGCTGTTTCAGTTTCCATGGATTCAGGTGCTCATGGTTGGCCATAAAATACTTAATAGAAAAATTATTAGGGCCAGGTACAGTGGCTCACACCTGTAATCCAAGCCACTCAGGAGGCTGAGATCTGAGAATCACATCTCAAAGCCAGCCCAGGCACTAAAGACGGTGAGAACTTATCTCCAATTAATCACTAGAAAACAGGAAATGGAGCTGTGGCTCTAGGGCTAGGGCAGTAGCCTTGAGGTGAATAGCTCAGGGACAGTGCCTAGGCCGAGTGCAAGCCCTGTGACCCACAAAAACAAATGCTGGATGTGATGGGACATGATTATGACTCCAGTTATGTGGGAGGCGTAAATAGGCAAGCCCAGGGTTACTTTGCTCTACTGGCAAAGTAATTGTAGGCTGGAGGCATGACTCAAGTGTTAGAAGTGGTAGAGAATATTCCTAGACAATATGAGGCCCTGAATTCAAACTGTAATGCCACCAAAATGAAAGGAAAAGAGAGGAAATATGATAGTGCAAAAAAGTTTTGACTGTAGTACAAGTGTAGGGAGCCTACCTTGCAAGAAAACAGTTGGAAGTTCAAACTCTAGTAGTGCCAAATAATTAAATTAATTATTAATTTATTAAATTAATTAGCCAATTAGTGGATAGGTAGATATACAATACATGGAGGAACATATTGACTTGTAATTCAGGACAATGCTTGTTATGAGTCAATGCAGTTAAGACAATTTCGATCCTTCATTGATGTTATAAAGGATCAGTGGTTCCCAAGATGAACTGGGAAATTTCCAACATGTTTTCTGTGAATTAAGGAATACTCTAGCTTTATCTTTTCCATAATGGCATATGATTGATATTATACAGTACTTTTTTAGACTGACCTTATTCACTTTGAAATGCTCATTTTATATTCTCCTTGCATTTTCACAGTTTACCACTTTTTGTTTTTCTATTACTTCTGAAAATAATATAGTTTATAAATGTATTAAAATAGAATATTTCATTGTCAGAATATGTACCATTTATATTCCTTCTCCTGTTAAAAGACATCATGGCAGCTTTCATGGATAGAATTTAAGAATAAATCCACTAAAAAGGTCTGTATGCAGGTTTTGGGGGAAGGTACATACTGATGACTTGATTTTTATAAACAGGACCAGTTGCTAAATCATGCAGTAAGCTTGTTTGGCTTAGAAAGAAATTGCTAAACTGTCTTCACAAGAGCTTGTGCGCGGAAGCCTCCCACCAGAAGGCGGTGAATGTTTCTATTGCTCCACATTCTTGCCACAATTTGATAAGGACAAGGTCTTTGTGTTTTATCAAAAATATCACAGAGGTTTCTGCTCAAATTATTAGCTTTACACTTTCATTATTCTAATTGCCTCATTTACATGAAGAACAATGGAACTATAATAAACTCTAACTTACCTCTTTTACTATAAGTCGTTTTTCTGTTTCTAAAAAGACTTATGAGTAAACCTGAAGTCATCTAGCTTTCTTCTATTTTTTTTTTTTTTGCCAGTCCTGGGCTTGAGCTCAGGCCTGAACACTGGCCTTGGACTTTCTCAAGGTTGGAGCTCTACCACTTGAGCCTCAGCACCACTTCCGGCTTTTTTCTATGTATGTGGTACCGAGGAATCGAACCCAGGTCTTCATGCATGCTAGGCAAGCACTTTAACCACTAGGCCAAACTCCCGGCCCCAAGCTTTCTTCTATTTTGTCTCCTAGAAGTTATAGATTCACATTTATATTTGGTTTATGATCCAATTAGAGTTTAGTTCGTGTTGAAATCTGTTACTTTACAAATGGCATCATGTCTCTGTCCTTGGCTGAAAAGGTGGTCATTCGCCAGTAGATGGCTTTGCTCTGCTACCATGCCTCAGTGAATTGTTTGGATAGTTCAGATTCTGAGCTGTCTATTCTGTTGTGTGAAACCATTTGATCAATCTTACCAATACTACATTGTCTTAATTACTTTATCTTCAGTGAACTTGTGCAATATCAATCCTCCAGCATTCTTCTGTTGCAATATTGTGTTGGCTATTCTGGATCTTTTACTTTTGTGTATAAACTTGAGAATCAGATTGTATTTACAGGAAAAATTATATATCATTTTATTTAAATGTCAGCAGCCAACACATCAAAATGTGGAGTGATTTTTATACAGTTGTAAATAGTCATGATAGAGAGGAGAACAAGGTCAGTTTGTTGGTTAACTTGTTTAACACTACAATAATCATATTTTCTAATCATCAATTTCTGTGTAACTTTTAGGTACTTTTGTGTTCCTCAGTAATCTTTATCCAAAGTGGCACTTATATATATTTATACATATATATGTATATATGTGTATTTATATGTATATATATTTATGTACTCTCGAAAGGAAGTATTTAGTCAGTGGTATAATTATAGTCTCCTCATTTTAGTATCTTTGGAGGTCACAAATGTTTGCTCTTAACATCTTTGACAAAAATTTGTGAAAACACTGACATCAATTAAAATTGACTTGAAGGCTTTGAACTCATTCTGCACATGCTCTCAGAAAATTAATTCATGGAAGCAATTGATGAGATAAAGGGACTGAAGGCATGTACCTCACCCAAAATATTGAAGTGTCTGAATCTTTCTCAGTGAATAATATTCTCAATCAAAAGAGGTCCGGTTAATTCATACTAGAATACATTCCAGATGCCAATAATACTACTCCATTAAATCTATTGTTAGAAAATTGCACTTTACATATCTGCCTGCACACACATTGCACAAATGGCTAGACTTTGAGTGACTTCTCTACTTGTCTTTTGTAGTGTTCTATAATGCTATGTTAATGGAATACATTGCTTTGTCTGTCCAGCTCTGTATTGAAAGGTTGATTTGATCAGATTCTAGGAGAAATGGCTTGTGTAGCATCACATGTGTTTCCTCAGTGTACTTAGAAAACTGTACTTGCAGTTTTACTTGCATACTTCTTACCCACTTTCCCTTCATATAGCACTGGCATACCTCAGAGAAAAGACAGCTTATAGTGTATTTGATTGCACAGTTAGACATAACAGTTTTGCACAATATACTGTAATCAGGACTACTCGGTAAAGCAATTTAGTCCTGATCTTGTCAAATTAAGTGTGTATTGAATATATAATACACCCTCTCCTTTTGGAGAGCTATTTTGAGGCAGTAGAGAGAAAGACGAAAACTATTACTTGTTGTTATAATTTTCTTTTAAGGAATAGATTGGTAGAATCAGCTGAACTGTCATGGGACTAATCTTTCAATAATCCATTTTTGTGAGTATAGAAAAGGCAGGAGTGTGGAGAATGCTATCAAAGTGAGATGAGATAAGCTTGAAATGAAAACAAGCATAATGAAAAGAGATGATATATAAATAGAGGGTTATGCATGCAGCAGGACTGACTGTTAAAAAATGAAAAAACTGAATAGAACAGTCAATAGAAAGAAATATATTCTGTCCATTTCCTCTTAGATGATGATTATACCAAAATCTGACTGTATAATATCCATGCCTTCACACTTATGAATTAGAATCTCTCTTGATCTACCAAGGGTGTGAACTGACAGTGCTTGCTCTTTGAACACGAATTCCCAATTATATAATATGGCTATGATCACTGGTTGATAGTCTGGCTTCACATCTTCAATTGGGATTTACAATTTATCTTTTCTTCTTATTATTTATTTCTATTTATATATTTGCTATTTGAAAATTAATAAAACAATAGTTTAAAAAAGTAAAATGTTTATTTAGTAATATAGCACTGACATCCTACCAGATGTAACTTGCGATAGAAACAGATAGATATATACTTAGCATTTTCCTATTCAAACTAAATTGACCTTTGTGGATTATCTGAAATACCAATGGTTTTGAAAGGAGGAATTCTGGTATGTTTGCAAACTTTTTGGCAGTTTGTCAACTTCTACCCAAACTGGAAAATGGAGCCATGACTTGATAAAATAGCCACATTAAATTTACCCACAAAACCAAAACACCCATAGAATGCATACAACACTAATGGATAATGCTATTGCATAACATAAACCAATTTGTTACAACAAAGCCATCCATTAGGTACTAGTTATGTGAATGATTATTTTTTTCTTATTCTGTTTTTCTTCAAATAAGTGAGGAAAATCCAGAAACACTATTCAGGAAAATGTTCAAGATAAGGTTAATCTGTGAAAAAACAGTAGGCCCAACTCATTCTGAAATGATTTGACCTTTTGATATAAATCTTTAGCAATCATTTTGGAATCATGATTACATGCAAATCTGAGTTTTAACAACATTATCTCAACATTTGGTTGCATCTTACTAAGATAAGTCAGTTTAATATGCTATGTAATGTGTTTTTTCCCATAAAATAAACAAGTAAATAAATAAACTCATAAACATTCTGTGAACCAGGCCCCAGTGGCTCATGCCAAAATCCAACTAATCAGGAGGATGAGATCAGAGGATTGCTGCTCAAAGCCATCCAGGGCACAAAAGTCCCCAGAGACTCTTATCTCTAATTAACTACCAGAAAAACGGAAGTGGCACTGTGGCTCAAAATGGTAGAGTACTGGCTTTGACCTGAAGAGCTCAGAGTCAGCATCCAGGCCCCACAACTGAAAAAAAAAAATCTGTGAAATGAAGGGCTGAGCGTTTGGCCTAGTGGTAGAGTGCTTGTCTAGCATGCATGAAGATCCGGGTTCAATTCCTCAGTACCACATACATAGAAAAAAAGCCGGAAGTGGTGCTGAGACTCAAGTGGTAGAGCTCTAGCCTTGAGAAAGTCCAAGGACAGTGCTCAGGCCCTGAGCTCAAGCCCAGGACTGGCAAAAAAAAATTGTGAAATAAATTAATATAATTGAGGAAGAGACCCGGAATTATGCTTAATCCATAAACTGTTTGATTCATTAGCAGACTCTAATGAGAGTTGTTGTAGGAATAGGATAATGTAATTGGTTTTGATATTGGGCACTTCCCAGTATGTCTTTTCTCCATTTAGCACAATTAATTTATTTTAATGAGGAATATAATCTTTCATAAAAAGTTTCGTTTTAATAACTTTTTATCATTAAAAATTTCCTATGAATTTTTGTTGCTAAAATCACTATAAAATGAAAGGATAGGTAAATTGTTTATGAATTTGAGACTGTCATTTTTCTAATTTTTTTTCTGGTCCTGTAGATTGAACTCAGGGCCTGGACACTATCCCTAAGCTTCTTTTGCTCAGGGCTAGCACTCTACCACTTGAGCCACAGCACCACTCTAGCTTTTTTTTTTCTGAGCAGTTTATTGGAAATAAAAGTGTCAGTCTTTCCTTCTGAGCGTGCCTTCAGATCTTAGCCTCAAAATTAGCTAGGATTCTAGGTATGAATCTCAGGCTACTGGTTTAGATTGTTTCTTTTCTTGAAAGCTTCACACTACATTCAATATCCTTGCCAGTATTCTGGCGAAGACGTTTTAGATGATTAAAAATAATGCCCAGTACTATTGCGGTGCAAATCTTTTGTTAAAAGGATCAACTTTAAGTTTAGGTCTTGCAAAATTCTTTCCTAATATTGCTTAGGAACAAGTCTATTTGTTCACTCATTGTAAGCTGTATTGCTTACATTACTGAAGAGCTCTTCATTTATTCTACACACTGAGTACCCTGTTAGGTGGCTGGTCCTAAATTTGACTCTGCAGATTTCAATGTCTTCCATTCTCATCATTTTTCCCAGAGCATCTGTTTCCTCCTATTCAATGGAATGCAGGACATTGCAAAGCCCAGGATACTTTCCTCTGGTCTGGACATATAGCAGCACACTATGCTTTCCAGAAGTGTACAGCCAGGTAAATGGAAGTCTGATTTCTTTGTTGATTATGTATTTTCAGTTTCCACTGAGACTTCCATGAAACCAGCCAGAACCTTCCTACTTTTTGCCTAGGACAGAGCTGAACTGCCGGGGACTAATAATGTTCTGTGAGTTCTGCTAATCTTTCTCTCAGTCAGCTTCTCAGTGGTAAGTGATTTTCTAAGAGCAAGTTGGACCATTTAAAAGCTGCATAAACTATTTTAGGTGACAAGTGGAGCATTTGGTGCACTGAAGTAGTAATTTGCCAGTGGCCTAAAAGGACTAATGAGGCTTTCAAAGGCATATGACAGACTTGAAAGGATTATATACCAAAAACTATTTTACCATAAATGAAAACATCAACTAAAAGAGACATATGGTCTGTTGTAGGAAGCAAATGAAAAGATAAAAGAAATCCAAGAGTAAAAGTAGATTATTGAAGAGTTGAGAACCAAGACAACAAATTTCCAAAGAGAAGGTAGAAATTTTATGTATCTACATATGTATAAATGTTTACATATAATATCATATGTAGCAATACATATTGTGACATATGATATATAACAGAACTTATAATACATTAAATATGTAATCAATGTAATCTATATAACCTCTCCTTATACTAAATTCTTCTAAACTCACTAATATGAGAGAATAATACAGCATATATAATTTAAAGATATTAGAAAATGTAGCTGGGTGCCAGTGGCTCATGCCTGTAATCCTAGCTAATGAGGAGGCTGAGACCTGAGGATCATGATTCAAAGCCAGCCTAGTACTAAAGTCCGCGAGACTCTTATCTCCAAGTAACCACCAGAAAACCAGAAGTAGTGCTGTGGCTCAAGGGTAGAGAGTTATCCTTGAGCTGAACAGTTCATGGACAGCTCCCAGGCTCACAATTCAAGCCCCACAATGAACAACAACAACAAAAATTGAGAAGGATAATTTCTACTAACTAAATTGATGAATGATAAAAGCACTTTTATATTTAAAAATATAAAATACATATTATAATAAGCTATACAAACATTAGTTTTAAGTAAATTACAAAGGTATTTTACTACTTAAATTGAGCAATCTAGTACCAGGCTTTTCTAAGTTTGGTGGTTTTTCATTCACAGTAGAAGTATGTAAAACATATTTCCCTTTGAACCAGGTTCAAGCCTGAAAGTGCGGATTATCTAACTAAAACTATAGAGTTCCTTATTTGCTTGTCTAATGAAACAAGGAAAAGAAGAAAAAAATCAGCCATTCCAGTATACTCCTATTCTATGTGGTGAGATCTTGCACCAAGGAGCCCTCTATCCTCAATAGATGCTATCCACACATAAGTCTTCCCCAGTGAAGCTTCTCTTTCCACATAAACTGCTGTCACCACAAAACTGACTCCTGCCCAGACCACCTCTGCATCTGGGAAACACATGGCTGCTCTTTCTCTTCTTCACAGAAGCCCTTACTGCCCCATCTTTCCTCAGACCTTTCATCACTCCTGTTTCATGCTTAATCTATTGAAAAGATTTATTTGGTTGGGTATGTTGGCTCATGCCAAGAATCTCAGAGAATAAGAGAGCTCAAGTTCAAGACTAACCCAACATTCATCTCAACCAAGAAACTGGGTATGGAAGGGTAAATACGAGCATCTTGAATAAGAGGCTCTACTGGGCAAAAATTTGAGATCATATGTTAGGTTAAAAAAATAACTGAAACCGAAAGGGTTGGGGGTATGGCTAAAGTCATAGAACACTTGTGTGATAAGCATGAGGCCTTGAGTTCAAACTCACTACCATCAAAGAGTTAATAATCTGCCATTAAGTTCTCACCAACTGAGTCCCTCATTCACTTCTTGCCAGGATTCAGACCTGAATAAATTAGGTTTCTTTAACTACAGTGATGAAGGAACCATAGGGAAAGTAAGGTCTCATAGGGATGATAGATCAGTGAAGAGAGACCCATGGAAGCCTTAAGAATTAAATTCACTAAACTGCACACTAAAAGGAACCTCAGTGAGATTCTACTACTAAATGTGTCTGCAGTTCTGCTCCCATTCTAACTTATCCTTTGACACAATCATAAGAGCAGTGCTTTAATTCTTACAGAAAAAAATCGAGATGTTCTTTGTCTGAATGGCTAGATATTAGCATTTCTTCAATTCTGTTTTGTTCCTTTTTATACTGATTAATCCAATCTGCCTCCTGTTGGAAAACCAATTTCCCCTAACTTTGTTCTTCCTTGTGTCATTTTTGCAAATGTGCTGGAAAGGAGTTCTACCAGTACATTAGATCCTAGCTCCTAAAAATCTGGTATTTAGCTATAATTTTCCATTTTTCTTCTTATTCCTAATCATCATTTTCATGATAGTTAATGAGGTTATTTATTTTTAATAAAGTTTATGGAGATTCCAAAATGTTATTCGGAGTGAATTTTAAAATATTTAGATTTTTTTGTTATTAGAAAAGTCAGAATTTTAAGTGAAATTAACTGGCCCAGTGGCTCACGCCTGTAATCCTAGCTACTCAGAAGGCTGAGATCTGACGATAACAGTTCAACGCCAGTCAGGGCACTAAACACAAGTGAGACTCATCTCCATTTAACCACTAGAAAACCGGAAGTGATGCTGTGCCTGAAGGGTAGGGTGTCCCCTTGAGCTGAACTCAGGGGCAGCGCCCAGACCCGCAGTTCAAGCCACCCAACCAAAAAAAAAAAATTAAGTGTGATATATTTGAAAAATAACTTTGATAATGTTGGGAATAAATGAGCTTAAAAAATGATAACAACAGGGTATTTATTAGAGATACTTCTGTTAAAACTGGCTGACGGTAAAGACTGATTCACCTTGATTAAAGGTTCTCTGAAAATAAATAAATACAATTATTTATGAATCATATCATAGAGGAATGACCATGAGTAATAGAATATGAAATAAAATAATATGAACCAGAACGCCCAGTATTTTGGATGCCTTATTTAGTTATGCCACTATTTAATCTAAGATTGGGTTAAATACGCATTTGTGAAATTTCATGTTAAATCACGTTTGAAAACTGACAGGGTTATTACATCTTTAGGATTGCTTTGAAAATTTCAATGCAATGTGTGTGAGTGTTTGTGTGTGTGTGTATGTTCTTCTGGGGATCCAAACCATGTCTTAGCGCTCCAAAAACAGCACTATAGCACTAAAGTATATTCCCTAGCTGAAAGGTTTACTATGTTGGCCTTCACTGTTTATACTGTTATACAATGTTAATATTGATCTGGTTCCTAGAAAATTTAACAAGCTTAAAAACAAAGGTTCATTTACTACTTTTTCCCTTACATTGCTGTAGTCATGTATTATGTTTATTATGTTTGTTTACACAATTGCACAAAACACTTTATTGCACGAAACACTGGTACTTGAGCGGTTGGAACTCAGGGACTCATGCTTGTTCATTGACTTGCTTGCCTGATGCTCTACTATGTGAAGTATGCTTCTATGCCTACATTTTTGCTTGCTATTGAAGAAATGAATCTTTTGAACTTTCCTGCAAAGGTTGATTTCTTACTATTATCCTCCTATCTCTTCTGAGTAGCTTGTATTATAGGCAGAAGGCATGAGCAGCTAGCCCAAACTCTATTATGATCATCAGTATCAATTCTTTTTGATATTAAATAACTCATTATATGTTAAAAATTATGAAGAAAAACTTATTAGATATTTATTATTTCTAGACTTTACTTTATCTGGTTTCATTTCTCATCTTGAGCCCTCCCCTTTAATGTTTCTAGGCTCCATGATATTATCTTGGTTTTATTTTATCTGAAAGTATCTTTTTACTGAAGGCTATTTTAACTCAACAAAGAGTTGTCAGTGAAATCATTTTACTCTGTTTCCACTAACAGGAAATAGATCATGTATACCCTGGGTTTTGTTTATTCTAGTTATTTATTTTATCTATTCTTTTAATCAATTTAACTAAGTGGTAGAGTTCTAGCCTTGAGAAAGTCCAAGGACAGTGCTCAGACCCTGAGCTCAAGCTCAGGACTGGCAAAAAAAAGAAAAAAAAAAAAGAGATAACAGCATCTTTAAACTACTTATTTGCTAATTCTACATTTAGATCATATAATAATTCATATACATTCATGGCATTCTCTACTACTATAGATCAAGTCCTATAATGTATCTATTAAAATTGAGTTGTATTCCAAATTCTGTAAATTCAGACTTTTTGGATTTTCCTCTATCCTTCTGATTACTATAAACTTTTCTTTGTACAAAGATTTCTTTTTGGCTAGAATCTGGCTTTGCTGCCTTGCTTTTTCTGCCTCTATCCCCATTCAATGAATATGAACACACAAACTAATTCAGTAACTTTAGTTTTAGATGGTTTTCTCTTTGCTGATTGCTTGCCTAAATTAGGAATGAGGTAAAATTCAGAAAGTACTTACATGAATAGCTCCCCCTCCTGGTCAAAATGAAAAATTCAATGTATTTTGCTTATTGCTCTTCTCAGATAATTCACACACTGGTTTAAAGCAATACACCTGTATTTGCTTACCGGTGGGCTGGTCAGAAGTACAACAAATTTATGATGGGGCAAAATGACTATGTCATCACTGCTTAATTTCTTCTTGGGGATGCTAAAAGAAGACTCTATTTTCTACCCTTAACCAGTTTCTATACCGTAGGATTATAACTGCTTTCTTTTCAAAGCCATATGGGGCAACTATCTGAACTTCTTTTATATTCCTACATACACATTTCTCTAATTTTAGCATAGAATGGGTCTCTACTTTTAAGGGTTTGTGTGATTAGTTTGAGGTCACCTGGATAATTCAGGTAACAATCCATCATCTCACATTCTTTAATATAGTAACATTTGCAAGGTCTTGACATTATAGATGGAAACACATTCACAGATCCTGGGGTCTGTTATATGGGCTTGTAGTAGTACCAATTTTTCCATACCCCACTACACTCCCATTTGCAGAGTCGTGACTAACCAGGTGTTATTCCTTTAATTAAGTGTAAGGTCTCCTTGAAATTGTGTAGATTTTCATACATTTTTTTCTAATAGGTTCTAGTAGGTTGCCTTTATTTATAAATGCATTCAAAGTTTGTTACTGTTGCTCATAAGACTCCATCCAGTGGGAGTTATCTAAGCCATTGAGAGAAACAGAATCTTGATAACAATAGGTTTAAAACGTATTCATTAATTAGGGCAGTCTGTTTATTGGATCATTCCAGTTATTCACAGGCATAAATTATTTTTTTTTAGTTTTTCATTTTATTTTATTGTCAGGGTAACATATAGAGTTACATCCGTCACGTAGTGGGTACATTACTTCTCATACATTGATACCCTTCTCTTGTGTTCTCTTTCCTTCTTTCCCAAACCCATCCCAATCATTTTGCTTTTCCCTTTCCCTTCCCTATTTCAAATAAACAAATAAAGGTAAAGACAATATACCAGGTAACAAAGTCAGACATAGTAATATGAATGAGAAAAACCATAAGGGGGAAAAAGAGAAAAGAAATAACTTCACATGTATTAAGAACAACAATCACAAACTTATACCACTTGTTTTCATATGCTAGAGTTCATTTCAATTAGTCTTATCATATATAGCCATAACAGGCATACATTTTCTAATATGTCTTACAAAATAATATCTTCATTTGTTTGTACTAAATAGGCTTATCAGATATAAACTATATTGATGTATTTGATTCAAGTATCTTTCAGTTGAAAAATTAATATATATATACATATATATGAGGCTTTATAGACTTTGTGGCCACTTCGCTTTGACTATTTTTAGCATATATCTGTTTACTGTATTAGAAATATATAGTGTTACATGAAGGCTACTATGATAGATATTTTTCATTAATATTACAGGTTAGAGACACTTTAAATTTCACTGATATGAGTGTATAACTACATAGTACACTCTCATCTCCTTTGCTATCCCTTGGTTATCTCATATTGGTATAGTATCTCACTTTGTTATCTGATATATTGAATTTATTTGTATTTGGATATTTGAAATTTGATAGGGAAGGGGGGAAAACCAAGACGGGTGGGGGTGTGGGGGGGGAAATGGGTACCAAGACATGTGAAAGGGTATCAATGTATGTGAATTAATGCACCTTCTATCTGGCAAATATCATGTAACCCTTTTACTAATTACAATAAAAAATGAATGAAAAAAATGAGTGTATAACTAATTGACTTGTTACAGAACAAATTCAAAAATAAATTACCTAATTTCATTTTTCTCTAAATGTATTACTTTTCCAAGGTTTAAACACTACTTTTTATTTTATTTTATGGGTATTTGGTATTTTATTGTGGGAGTGATGTATAGAGGGGTTACAGTTACATTCATCAGGTACTTCTTGAACATTGATATCCCTTCCCAAGTTTTTCTTCCATTTCCCTTCCCCAACCCCCTCTCAATTATCTTGCTTTCCCATTGCTTTTCCTACTACCAATAAATAAATAAACATATGTACAATCTACCAGATATCAAAGTCAGGTACAATAACAACATGCAAGAAATCATAATGGGAAAAAAGAGAAAAGGAATAATTTCATGTAGCACATTAAGAACAACAATCAAAAATAAACCTCTTTTATCCATTCATTTTACTTAGCTTCATCCTATATAGTCATATGTACATAGTTTTTGAGCTATTGTGATCTTCTGCTAGGAGAATCCTAAATATATACTAATTATTACAAATGAGGGAAAACATTGAACTTATGTTTTTGGATCTGGCTTACTTCACTTAATATGATTTTTTCCAAGTTGCTTCATTTCCTTAAAAATGGGAAGATGGCATCCTTTTCTAACAGCACACGATTCCATTGTGTATAAATACCACAACTCCTTGATTTATTTAACTACTGAGGAGCACCTGGGTTGGTTCAATATCTTAGTTATAGTAAATAATCCTGCAAAGAACATGATTGTGCTAGTAGCTTTAGTACATCCTTGTTTATAGACATTTGGATAAATGACTAGGAATGGGATTGTTGGGTCATAGGAGAGCTCTATATGTAGTCTATTGAGGAATCACCATATTGCTTTCCAGAGTGGTTGAACAAGTTTACACTTCTACCAACAGTGTAGTGCATTCCCTCCTGTCCATCTCCCAACCAGCATTTGTTGTTATTAGATTTCTTGATCAGGCCATTCTAACTGGAGTGAGGTGGAATCTCAAAGTTGTTTTGATTTGCATTTCTTTTATGGCCAGAGATGTCGAGCCTTTCTTCATGTGTCTATAGGCCATTCTTATTTCCTCTTCAGAGAAGTCTCTCTTTAAGTCTTTAGCCCATCTTTTAATGGGACTGTTGTTTCTTTGAGGATTTGTTTTTGAGAGATTCAATTTTGTTGGTCTTGAGGTTTGAACTCTGGGCCTGGGCATTGTCCTTGAACTCCTCAGCTCAAGGCTACTCCTCTACCCCTGGGTCTGGGCATTGTCCCTGAGCTCTTCAGCTCAAGGATACTGCCCTACCCCTGCAGCCACAGCACCATTTCTGGTTTCTAGTGGTTAATTGGAGACAAGAGTCTCACTTCTTTAGTGCTTGGGCTAGCTTTGAATGGCAATCCTTAGATCTCAGCCTCTTGAGTAGTTAGGATGACTATTGTGAGCTACTGATCCTGGTGAGATTCAGTTTTTTGAGTTGTAGGTATATCTTAGATAAGAGGCCTTGTTTGCTGTATGGCATGTGAAGATATTCTGCCACACCATTGGCTTTCTGTTTAACTTGCTAACTATCTCCTTTGCCATACAGAAGCTCTGCAATTGAGTGCAGTCCCATTCTTTCAAATTTTCTTTGATTTGTTTTGCTTCTGGGCCTTTATGAAAAAAGTTTCAACCTGTGCCAAGGAGCCCTTGGGTATCTCCTGTTCTTTCCTGTAAAGTTTTCAGGGTATCTGCTTTTACCTCAAGGTCTTCATTCCATTTGGAATTAAGTCTGGTGCAGGGTGACATATAAGGATCCAATTTTAATTTTCTTTTTTTACCCCAGTCCTGGGGCTTGAACTCAGGGCCTGAGTACTTTCCTAGGGCTTTCTGAATGGTACAGGTCCACCATTTGAGCTATGGCACCACTCTTGGTTTTTTGTATGTATGTAGTACTGAGAAACTGAACCCCGATCTTTGTGCATGCTAGGCAAGCACTCTGCCATTAGGGAAAACTCACAGCCTTCAACTTTAGTTTTTTACTGGTACTTAACCAATTCTGAGAGCACCATTTATTGAAGAGGCTATCTTTCTTCCTGCCACGATACTGGGCACCCCTTATAAAAGATTACGTGGCCATAGGTCTGTGGGTTAATTTCTGGGACTTCAGTTCTATTCCATTAGTCCTCAAGTCTGTCCTTGTGCCAATACCAAGCTGCTTTTAATAGAGTCTGATGTTTGGTACTGATATTCCTCCAGTGCTGTTCTTACAACTAAGGGTTGTTTTTGCTGTATTGTGTCTTTCATTATTCCATATGAATATTTTATTCATTAAAGAATTTATTAACATTGATTTTTACATCATATTTCAAATGATGTGTTTATCAAACAGGTATTCAAGAAGGGAATCTCTATATACAATCACTGGCAGTTAGATTTTAGAACATAATCAAAATTAGGCTGAGGATAATACATTGAAAACTTTACAGGAAGGAATAGGGGATATGTTAGGTCTCCTTGACACAGGTCGAAGCTTTCTCAATAAGGACCAAGAATCACAACAAATCAGAAAAAGGCTGGGTAAGTGGGACTGTATTAAATTGCAGAGCTTCTGTATGGCAAAGGACATAGCTAGCAAATTAACTAGAAAGCCTACAGAGTGGGAGAAGATCTTCACTAACCATACAATGGACAAAGGCCTCATATCTAAAATATATCAACAGCTCAAAAAATTGAATTGCTCCAAAACTAATCTCCAAAGAAACAACCATTCCATTAAAAGATGGGCCAAAGACTTGAAGAGAGTCTTCTCTGAAGAAGAAACAAAAATGGCCTATAGACACATGAAGAAATACTCGACATCTCTGGTCATAAAGAAATGCAAATCAAAACAACTCTAAGATTCCACCTCACTCCAGTTAGAATGGCCAGGATCAAGAAATCTAATAACAACAGATGCTGGAGGGGATGTGGCCTGGAGGAATCACTACTACATTGTTGGTGGGAGTGCAAACTCGTTCAACCACTATGGAAAGCAGTATGACAGTTCCTCAAAAGGCTAAACATAGAGCTCCCCTATGACCCAGCAATTCCACTACTTGGCATTTACCGAATCTTCCAGAAAGAAGGACATATTAAATCCACTAACACAACGATGTTCTCTGCAGCCTTATTTACCATAGCAAAGCTATGGACCAACCCAGATGCCCCTCAGTTGAAGAGTGGATCAACAAGATGGGGTATTTATACATTATGTAATTCTATGCTGCTGTCAGAAAGAACAACATCATCCCATTTGTAAGGAAATGGAAAGACTTAGAAAACATCATATTAAGTGAAGTAAGCCAGACTTCAAAGAAACTTAGGCTCAATGGTTTTCCTCATTTGTCATAATCAGTAGAAATTTGGGCTCTCCTGGAAGAGATTGACAGTAGAATGAAACCTAGATACATAAGGCCATATAGAATGATGCTAAATGAAAGGATGTCCAGGATATGGAAACAAAAGCCATATAATGAGTGATTGTTGTCCTTAATGAACTATGTTATCTCTCATCTCTTTTGTTGTCCCTTGGTTATCTCATATGGTTACAATATTTCATCTTGCTATCTGATATATTTTAAATATGCTTAATTGGTTATTTTAAATTGGATAGGGGGAAAATCACGATGAGCAAGGGGAATGGGCGGAATGAAATGGGAACCATAACATGAGAAAGGGTATCAAAGTTTGTGAAGTAATGCACCTTCTATCTGGTGAATATAATGTAACCCTTCTATTAATTACAATAAAAAATATATGGGAAAAAATTAGGCCAAGGGTTTGCATGTCACAGATACTTATTAATCTATGTAATAAAATATTGTGTCTATAGAGTGACAAGTTTTTATGACTATGTACTTGTATTTATATTTCCAGTACCATGACCATAGCATTGGTTATGCAAATATTGATTCCTCGCTCTTGCACTGTTTGGATCAAATAGCCACATATTCAGGATCCCATGTGCCTTTTGTTCCTTTGGTCTTGACTTGTCTCACTCAACATGATTTGCTCTAGATTCATCCACTTCCCTGCAAATTCCATTATTTTATCTTGTCTGTTGGCTATGTAGAATTCCATTTGTTTTATTTATATACCACATTTTCTGTATCCATTCATCTGCATTATGGCATCTAGATTGTTTCCATTGCCTGGCTATTGTGAATAATGTGAAATAAACATAGCTGAGCAGGTGTCCTTATCATATCTTGGGATATGACATTCAGGGTAGATGCCCAGAAGTAGTATGGCGGGGTCATAGGGAAGGTCAATTTTCAGTTCTTTAAGAGACCTCCACACTGCTTTCCAGAGTAGCTGAACTAGTTTACAATCCCACCAGCAGTGTAGTAGGTTCCTTTTTCTCCACAACCCTGTTAGCATCTGTCATTATCTGACTTCAAAATCTTGGCCATTCTTGTTGGGGTAAGGTGGTATCTTAAGATTGATCCTTTATGACCATGGATGATGAACATTTTCTCATATGCTTTTCTGCCATTTTAATCTCTTCTTTTGATGAGTCTCGCTTTAGTTCCCTTGTCTATTATTACTATTATTATTCTAACATTTAAGTATTTTAATTTCTTATTATTTTTCTTTGAATAATCTTTCACTTTGTCTAAAAATAATTTTATGCTAATATGTCTGTTTTCCTGTCTTCTTTACATAATTTCTTGTTTTAGTCCCACATATGTGATGTTCCTTTACCTAAAGATAAATTTGCTTAGAAATGGACTTATACTTCAAAAATTGAAGAGACATAAATGGTTTTTGTTGCTGTTGTTGTTTTGGCAGCCCTGGGCTTTGGGCTTATGGCCTCATCACTGTCCTTGGACTTTCTCAAGATTAGAACTGTACCACTTGAGCCACAGCACCATTTCTGGCTTTTTGCTATGTACATGGTACCGAGGAATCAAACCCAGGCCTTCGTGCCTGCTAGGCAATTACTGTACCACTAGGCCAAACCATACTGTTTTAATATCTCTTGAAATTCTGTAAGTACAAAATTTTATTCACATAAGAAATGCTGTATTATACACTTTACAAATTCTTGTTTACACAAAATAGTATATGATGTGTAGAAAAATACTGACACCATAATATTAACTTGCCCATTATAACATATAATTACCTTTATCTTTGTTCTACCAGAGCACATTTTCAAACACTGTAAAGTACACTGTAGTCATTTAATAATGTAGATAGGTTAATTTAGATAGGTTAATTTTTCCTCATTAATACATAATTATGATAATTAAAGGCCTGTTAGTGGAGCTGTTCAGATGTCTATCAGTTTGGGAAGAAATGCAAATTTTACATGGGAATGATAGTTGAACCATAATAAATGATGAGTGACATTATTTAGAAGTTGTAAATATTTAAGTTAAAACACCTTAATGTTGAAGTTAATATATAATTCAAATAATTATTTGATTATTATAATATCATTCTTGTATTTGATTATTACAATATCGTTCTTGTAGTTTTATTGTGTTAGAAACATGTGATCCATTTTGCATATCCTTTTCTTTGCTAAAACCTTGCGATTCTCTTTCATGAATAATTTTCCAAGAGGTCCCATTATCATATTGTTCCTGAATGTTTTTGTGAAGCATTTCATTTAGAAAGCATTCTCTATCCCCCGCCCCTGCACATGCACAAGCACAAGCGGAAGTCCATTGATACTGGTCTTGAACTTAGGGCCTCATGCTCTCTGTGCTTCCTCTGTACAAAGATGGCACTGTACCATTTGTTAAACATCTCACTTTTCAAATTTTAGATTTGTCTGTCTTGATAAATCTGTCTTTGAATTTCAAATCTTGATTTTCAGAGTAGCTAGGTTAAAGGAATGAGCCAACATCGCCCACCTATGAACTATTCTGTTACAAACAATAACCTTCTATTCTCCTCTTTTGAGAGTTATGTTTTAAAGAAGATAAGCATTGCCAGACACTGTTGGCTCACACCTGTTATCCTAGCTACTCAGGATGCTAATATCTGCGGGTCACAGTTCAAAGTCAACCTGGGCACTAAAAAACCTGAGACTTATCTCCAATTAAGCACTAGCGAACAAGAAGTTGGGCTGTAACTTATGGGATAGGGCGGTTAGCCTTGAGCTGAAGAATTCAAGGAAAACGCTCAGGCCCCATGACCCACAAAGCATTGATAAGATAGTGTATGGGAAATGAACCTTACAACTGGGGAAAGAGGAGGAAAGGGAGGGGGAAGAGGAAGGGGTAAAGTGGGAGAAAATGAGGGAGATGGTAACACTCTGTCAAGAAATGTACTCATTACCTTACTTATGTGACTGTAACCCCCTCTGTCCATTACCTTTGTAATTAAATTAAATTTAATTTAAAAAGAGAAAATAAGCATTGATGGTTAAGTCCTTGCTTTCTATAGCAACTGACTTTATTTTTTCCCAAGTTGAAGAAAGGTAGTGTCAACACTTGAAACAATATGTGTATTCAATGCCCCTTTCAGACTTGAATCTCTTAAAATTTGGTGGTTTTGGAAGAAAACTTCTCATATTTGGGTCCAAATTTTATCTAAAGTTCACTTATCAAGCTAATTCACTGGAGGTGAAATGGATTCAGCAAATGAGTCATCGCATATTAGATGGATACTGTGAAAACATTAACAGTGTCCACCCTATGCATTGTTTTAAAGAGTAGCAAAAGAAAAAAATGCCCAAAGAGGAAGTATTTCTTTGAATAATGTGGTGAAGAGTATTATAAGGACAATGCCTGTGGTATGCCTGTGATATTTATTTGCAATGCATATTTCTTAGGACATAAGGAAAACAAAATTATAATACTTGTCTTATACTATTAGTTTATTGAATTGAATCCATAAAAAGTTATAATTATGGTTTTTTGTTTTGAATGGTTTATACTAACACTACAAATGTGGGAGTTTATGACATTTTCATATGTGAATATAATATATTTAGACCATATCTACCCTCTATTGCCCATTTACATCCCTTTTCCCATTATGTTCTTCCATTAACCCAATAATCTTTCTTTTATACTCACATTCTCAACCTCCCTCTGTATCCCTCATATTATGAGAGACAATTTGCTGTACTCATCTTTGTGAGACTGGCTTGTTTCAGTTAAGGTACTTATTTTTATTTCCATCTATTGTTCTGTATATTATAAAATTTTATTCTTTTTGATGACTGGATAAAACTTCTTTGTGTGTATATGCATAGGTTCTTCTTCCATTAATCCATTTATGAGAATGTAGGTTGATTCCATAGTTTTTGACTGCTAGGAATAATACCATGAAAAATATAGCTAGACAAGTATTGGCATACCAGTCGGGTTTTAATACTTTGAAATTTCATGGCTTGATCATACAGTAATTACATTTTCAGTTGCAAATACATTTATATTAAAATTTTTATAGTGTTTTCCTTAATAGATGGACAGAATTAGACTCTCATCAGTAGTGTACATGGGATATTTTCCCTCATAACTTCATCAGCATTTGTTCCGTTTAGCTTCTTGACAGCCACTTAGACTGGGAAGAGATAGAATCACACTGCTTATTTTGCAATGAAGAAAGTTGTTAGCATCATTCAATCTATGTTGTCAATACATGCAGTAATTTCTTCATACATTAGCATCCATTCAGTAAGTACTAGTCTATGATTATAAACTGAACCAATGTTGCAATATCCTAATATTTTCAAGTAGTTTCAGTCTTTCATTAAGCTGTATAATCCATTTTCCTTTGATTTTTGTACAGAGGAATAGGAGCTAGTTTTAGTGTTCTGCTCATAGATGATTTTTTTCCTAGAACCACATAGAAAAGAAGCTGCATTTTCTGTAATGAATGCTTTTGCCGCTTTTGACAATGAATTAAATGGTGTTGCTGTATGAGCTTCTCTATGGGTGTTCTCACCCATTGATCTATGTATTCTGCAAGTACCACTCTGTCTTTGTTACCATGACTCTCCAGTATAATTTGAAGCCATGTATTGTAATAATACCAGAATCTCTCTCTTTGGGCAAGATTGCTTTGATTTGAAATATTTTGTGTTTCCCAGTGGATTTTATAATATTTTTTCTATTTATGTAAAAATGTCACGTTATTAATTTTACTGAATCAGTAAGGTCCTTTTAAAATTTTACAATCATATTAACTATTAATTCTACTGATCTATGAATTCAAGGTGGAAGGATATCTTTACAATTATGAGAGTTTTCCCTTTCTCCTGGTGATTTATCTTTTATTATACAAGCCTTTGGGTGAATTAATGCCTAGGTAATGTTTTGAGATTATTCATAAATGAGATTGTGTTCCCAAGCTCTTTTCTAGTAAGTTTGATGTAGTGGGGAGAAAGGGAGAACAGGAAGAGAGAGAGAATCTATCTAGGAAGTTTAGAGGCATCTTCTAAAGCATCTGCTTTTCATGAGAATTGCGGATAGCCTGTGTTGGGGGATATTTTTGTCCAATTTCAGCATATGTAGAGCTTACCATGGCTGGCCTTTGTTATTTGGCTTAAAGCCCCATTGATTGTTGATTTCCCTCCTTCCCTGCTGTGTTGTAGCATTTTCTTTTCCTTTTACCTAGTGTCCGTGTGTTTTGTTTAAGTTACAAATCTAAGTTTCAAAAGTTCCATAGTTCACCTACTCTCTAGCCACACTGCTATTTACAGTTTCCCTCCCATGCCTCTAGCTGCACCACACTACCTGTGCTTTGTGGCAGAGTCAAGGGGACACAGAAACAGGCTGGCACCTCTAATCACTCTTTTCCCTTTCCAGTACTGCATCTTCTTTTCTCTCTCTGGTGTAGCAATTACTAGTAAAAAAATAAATAAATAAACAATGAACAAGCAACTTATCATCAATGCAGTTTTAAACACGATTTAAAAAAAAATCTCTACAATATCAAGTTTGGTAAAACGTATTCCCTTGATTTGTGAAGTACAATGATATAGAGGGAGATAAAAATCCTACATATCTAGAAAGAAGCCTCAGTAAGTATAAGAATTTTCTGCAGGAAGTGTAACAAATATATCTGACTTAGAAGACTATGATCAGATGAACTGCTTTTTTACATAATGAACACAAGAAATGGAAGCAATAGATTTTATGTTATTTTACTTATTTTTTATTTCTACTTTGTTGCTGTTATTTATTTCTTTACCTTTTGTCTTGCAGGCAAATTTGTCTGATTTGGGGAGGGTAAGGGGAAACACAGAAGTGATGGGACAAAGAGTGAACTAATTCAGCAGTGACACTCACTAGACACTATGTTGAAAATGAACTGTACAATTTTGTGAGGGAGTTAGTGCAGAGGAAAACCTGGGAGAAAACAAAAGAAGAGGTAACACTGTTTAAAATGAAATGTACTCATTATCTGACTTATGTAACTATAAATCATTTGTATATTTCCTTTGAAATAAAGAAAACCTTTTTTAAAAAAAACTATTAGATATTTTGTTTCTCTGTCTTCACGTAAAAATATTAAAAATAATTTTATAAAGTGTTTCTGGAATTATTATATCTGATTGTTCATTCATCACAGCTACCCATTATCAATGTCTAAATGATAATATCCTCCATTAATTATTAGATGGTTCTAAGACTTTTATTCATTTGTTTGCTTTAATATTTTTCTTAAATGTTTTGACATTCCTATTGTTTAGCTACAGAGTACTTCTTTTGCAAAATTATTTTTGTGACAATATTTGTGTCAACGTTATGAGTATACAGACTTTGGTTTAAGGGAGATATGAGTGATTATATTAGCATGTGCCATTTGGTTAACAGACCCCCTATAGTCACAAAGATGTAAATTATGCAAAACAGAGTTATTTGATATCACATGAGGGATAAGAAAACATTCCCAGGAATTTTTAACTCATATAACTTGGAGCGTATCTTATAAAAATGCTAATAATATCTCAAACAGTATTGTGTGTAAACAGTTAATGTGTACAATTAAAATATCTATTGATCCAGCTTCTTTCTGGTGATTACTTTCTATGTACCCATGTGGTGTGTATTTACTGCTGCTTCTGGTTGGGGACCTGTGTTTGCAGCTATATGACTGTGAGCACAATGATATCAAATCATTTCTGCACACACATTGCAAGAAAGATGCCAAGAATATAACTCTTGCATATGCAGCTTCACTCAGATTCAAAGGCTTTATGTCTATTTACTTTGCCATTTCTGATTTAAATGATAAATTCCAAGCAATTCTCTGAACTCTGATTTTACTGAATGCTGATAACTTTCCTTAGGAGGAATCCATGATTTATGGAGCTTAGCACCAAATAAAATTTCCTAGGAGCTTGAGAATTAATCATTTTTGGTAAAATTATTTTTGGGTATAAACTATAGAGGTCTTCTCTTTCGTATATCCCCAGGCAAATTCTCATTTCTATCCATTAGTCACTCCTGTGAACAGGTGCCTCTTGGCTTAAAAACTTTCACATCATTGGCCATAAAAATGGTTAGTGTTCTATGACTGTTGACTGAATGTGATTGTGGAAAAGTTGACTGGAATTATTACAGTAAGGGAAAAGCATGAAATATTTGCTTTCATTCTGATCACTGAAGTATATCACTTCATGATACTTCCCTATTTTAAGGGCTAATATTTTTGCAATAAGTAAGATTTTTTCCTTTTTGCTACGTCCTAAGACATGAAACTTCCCTCATTTGTAAAGAATTGGTTGTGTCATACAGCTCAAGTTCTACGTTTGGTAGTTAACACTTATGTAATTTTTGTATTTCTAGCAATACTTTTCACACAGAGTAGCTAAAAGATTATCACAGTAGGTGTTTTATTTATCTAATTCTAACTGTGGGCTGTAAAAATATTATCATGCTCAGAAATATTTTTTCTTCAAGCTTATTTTTGATCTAATTTTTAATGATAAATAATACAATGTAATACATAATGCAGAGAAGTCATTTACCCTAATCTTGTCAGTCAATAGAAAAGATTTGAATGTTGTTCACATTAGAAGAGTGTAGAAAGTAGTAGAAATTGGATTAAAATCAAATTCACCCAATCACCAATCAGGCTTTGATATAGTTTTTCATAGCTTTTTAGGTTTACTTTAAATCAGCCAATCAAATTTCTTCACATGATTTCATGCACAGAATTTTAAATAGGAATCCATGGTTATATGGTATGAGAATCATGCTAGCTGTAGTGAGCAGATGCACAAGAGGGGGACGTATGGCACTAGGTGATAAATGGATGGTTGGATTTTAAAGAAGAAATTCAAATAAGAAACTGTCTCCTTATGAATAGAAAAGGAAAACTAGAATTAGAAATGATTCCCAAACATTCATTTTTGTAGCCTGAATGGTATATAGTAGAAGTACTCACCAAATAAGGAACAAAGAGAGGGATTATGTGTGCATAAGGTAAAAAAGAATTCTGCTTCACTGTTAACTATCTTTGTGTAATCCCAGGGCAGATGAGAGCCAATAATCAATACAGGTTTACAGCTCCATAGAGATCCCTGGTTTTATATTTGGAGACACCAGGATTTTCTATTGTATATACTTCCTTCACCAAGATATTATTAAAATCTTGGCAGTGAAAAATAAATTGCTCATGGGGTTTCGGCCACATTCTTACCTTGGTATTGTATGGCTGCAATGGTGCTTCCTGCTACTGTGAGTTGACCTTCCCTTCAAGGTCACAAGTTCATCTTCCCAATGTGGCAGGCAGCTAGACAACAAGACTTTGCTTCTCTTATGCTATCAGGAAGTTCTCTTCATTTTGATTTACTTCAATTCACTTCAGGAGGGATCACAAATGTATCTTCAAAACTCAACTGATCTAATGTAACCAACAAAGTTTTTTTAATCAGTTTATACAAGTAAGACATATTTAATTGATGACATGTGAGTTTAAATATTGTATACAGTTGTGTGTCTTGACTATTTGCACAAAATAGAGTGTGCATTTCATTCTTAGTTATCCTTTTGTGCATGTATCTAAAACAATGTCTGCACAATGTCAAAAACTATTGTTCAAACATAAGTAAGGTAAAAATAAGACAAAATATTTTTCCATTCTTTAAAATATTCTTTTGGTAATTCAACAATATAATTTCAAATTTATATATAAGCACTTTATATTTTATAGATTGTACCAGTGGAAATTTTTTGTCAGTCCTGGGGCTTGAATTCAGGGCCTTGCCTCTATCCTTGAGCTTTCTCAAGGCTAGTGCTCTACTACTTGAGCCATAGCGCCACTTCTAGTTTTTACTTTGTTTTTGGTACCAAGAAATTGAACTCAGGGCTTTTTGCATGCTATGCGAGCACTCTACCACTAGGCCACCCTCCTGATCCCACAATTTTTCTTCAGTTTGTAAGATGAATTTGTAAATATTTTTATTATTGTTAAATAATTGTGCAAAGGAGCTGCCATTCACCAAAGGAAAATATGAATACAGTATACCTTGTTCAATGTCAGATGAATTTTGAAGGACACAGTGTAGAGTTGTTTCTTGAGAAGTGTGGCATGATAATGATGAACATAATAACCCAAGGTCTATATAACATCAAATCTAGGAAAGAGAAGACATATTCAAAGTGACAGAAATTAGTGGCCTAAATTAATGAGATAAGGTTAATTCTAAATAAAGTTAAAATACACAAAAATTTATAAAATGACATTTTAGAAGAGAGAGAAAAATAGAGACACATTTAAGCCAAAAAGACCATACAACTGAATATAAAAACTTCAACTTTTATAGGAACCCACAAACAAAAATTTCATTATATTTCCTTCAAAAGTACAAAATAATCACATATAATGTAGGTGAAGTTAACTAGAGGTTTTGTATAAGATAAATATCTCAAATTCCAAAACACTAATACTTATTTTGCAACGAAATAAATTAACAGTTGTGCATACCTAAGCAAGATATAATAATATGCATTTGCAGTTTAAAGAGAACATAATTGCTGAGATTATTCAAATATAATGCCAAAGAACTATCAGCAATGGTTACATTATTACTAATTACCCTGTAGTTATATGATATTCTAGTGAAAGTACTTATGTAGCAGGTAAAAATAATCATTACATATTATTCACATATTTATGCTCTCCATACACATTTAATTTATGAGCAATTTAAATGTATTTAATTTAAAGATATATACTAGTAATGAATAGCAAAGTTTTTAGGGTTTTTAGATTACATTACTTCTTTATGAATTGCATCATTTTGTTCTCTATTGCTGTTTTCTGTTGCTTGGTATTGCATTACAATATAATTTTATTTGCCTATCACTAAAAAGAAAAGAATATTTTACTGACTTTTAAGTAATTTCAAATAAATTATGATATTGTATTTAGTCTTATAAGTATTCTGTATTCCTACCCTTATATATTTCAGAAGTTTATGTTCCTTTAAAAATTTATGGTAATTAAAATATTTATGAAACTATTTTTGATGTTTATTTTTTCTATAATTATATGTAATTTATTTTTATCCAGGAACACATTAGCATTATCTCATACTTCATTTAAGATTTGTTATAAAATGTAGCACAGATTAATTAATGCTAAAGATACATGATGTTTATTAACAGTGGCTTACAGAAAGTTTTATCAAGTAGTTATTTGTAGGACAAAAGTTTACAATTTCATAAAAAAACAAATACTTTCAACTCAAAATGGCTTTTAGATAATCTATCCTCAGAGTAATGACCCAGTTGTGTGTTAATAAAACTATGAAAATGAAAAGTAAACTTCTACAAATTCAATGTAACAATGATCATAACAATCCTACAGCAAAAATACATTAATATCAACAGTTAGCCCACTTTATGTATAGTCATATTTAATCATATAGAATGTAGACCCAGAAATTATGTTTTAAGTGTGAAATGTATATTAAATTCAGATTCCTATTAACTGAAGATAGGACTTTTTATACTATTTATCTATAAAGAATATGATAAAAGTGGTCATTAGAAATTTTAAAATACAGCATGAAGCAAACATAAAAGGAATTCAAATAGGGAAAGATTAAGTAAAACTTTCCCTCTTTGTAGATGACATATTTCTGTATGTAAAAATCCCTATGGACTCCATTTCTAAGTTCCTTGAGCTAATACAAAAGTTTTTACAAAGTAGCAGGTTATAAAATTAACCCTCTAATCAATGACTTTCTTTTAATGCCAACAATGAAAAGAACAAGGAACTATATGATAAAAACTTTCTAAACTTGAAGAAGGAAACAAAAGCCAATCCCAGGAAGTGGAAAACACTCCCTGCTCCTGGATTGGGAGGATTAACATTATGAAAATGGCAATCCTGCTCAGGGCTATCTATAAACATAATGAAATTCCCACCAATATCTCAATGTCATTGTTTAATGAAATTGAGGAAGCAATCCAAAAATTCACATGGAATAACAAAAGACCACAAATAGCAAAAACAATCCTTAGAAAGAACAACGCTTGTGGAATATCAATACCAAATTTCAGATTCTAATACGAAAATAAAGTAATAAAAATAGGTAGGTACTTGTACAAGACCAGCCCGGGGTATCAATGGAACAGAGCTGAAGACCCAAAAAATTAACCAAAAGACCGATGATCATCTAACCTTTGATGAAGGAGTCAAAAATACTGGTGGGAAGAGAACCAGCCTCTTCAACAAATGGTGCTGTCAGAAATGATTAAGTACCTGTAGAAATGTCACCCTGCACCAAATCAACTCCAAATGGGTCAAAGACCTTGAGGTCAAAGCAGATATGCTGAAATTTTCCAGTATGAAATAAGAGATACATTTGAGTTTCTTGGCACAGGTGGAAATTTTCTTAATACATACACAACTCAAAGAGTTTGGACCAACTGGAGTGCATTAAATGGCAGAGCTTCTATATGGCAAAAGACATAGCCAGCAAGTTAAATAGAAAACCCACAAAGTGGGAAAATATCTTCACTAGCCATACAACAAACAAGGGCCTCATATCTAAAATATACTTACAGCACAAAAAATCAAATCCCTCCAAAGCAAATCCTCAAAGAAACAACCATGACATTAAAAGATCAGCTAAAGACGTAGAGAGATTTCTTGCAAGAGCAAATAAAAGTGGCCAATAGATACATGAAAAAATACCCAACATTTCTGGCCATAAAGAAAGTGCAAGTCAAAACAATTTTGAGATTTCACCTCATCCCAGTTAGAATGGCCAGGCTAGTGAGTATGTGGCAAGCAGGGATCACTAAGTCACTGTTGGTGGGAGTATAAACTTGTCCAACAAGTCTCGAAAGCAGTACAGAGATTCCTCAAAAGATTATAAACAGGAGTGGTAGGGCCGGATCATAGGGAAGGTCAATTTTCAATTCTTGAAGAAACCTCCACACTGCTTTCCAAAGTGGTTGTACTTACTCACAATCCCAGCAGCAGTGCAGTAGGTTTCCTTTTTCTTCACAACCCCACCAGCAGCTGTTATTGTCTGAGTTCAAAATCTTGGCCATTCTCGTTGGTGTAAGATGGTATTTTAGGATTGTTTTTATTTGCATTTCCTTTATGAACATAGATGATGAAGGTTTTCTCATATGCTTTGCTGCCATTTTAATTTCTTCTTTTGATAAGTCTCTCTTTATTTCCCTTGCCCATTTAGTGAATGGTTTGTTGGGTTTGGGGGGGATTAGTTTCTTGAGTTCCCTGTAGATACAGGATATTAAGCAATTTTAAGATATATTATTGGTAAATATCTTTTCCCAGTTGGTTGGCTGTCTCTTTATTTTAGTGGCTATGCTTTTATCTGGCAGAAACTTTTTATTTTTAGGTAGTCCCATTTATCGAGTCTCTCACCAATCTGTTGTGACCCTGGGATTCTGTTCAGGAATCTTTTGCTTGGGCCTAAGAGTTCCAGTGACTCTCCAATTCTATCATGTAGTAGCTTCAAGGTTTCCGATCTGACCTTGAGGTCTTTGATCCATTTTGAGTTAATGCTTATGCATGGCAAAAGGCTAAGGTCAATGTTTAGTTTTCTGCATGTGGCTGCCCAGTTTTGCCAGCACCAATAATTGAATAGACTGTGTTTGTTCCACTGTATATCTTTGGATCCTTTGTCAAATACAAGTTGACTATAGGTATGTGGTTTTATTTCTGGGTCTTCTATTCAGTTCCCTTGATCTTCTGCTCTATTTTTGTACCAATACCATGCTGTTTTTGTTACTATGGTTTTGTAGTAGAGTTTGAAGTCTGATATTGTAATATTACCTGCATTGCTATTTTTGCCTAACAATGTTTTGGCTATTCTGGGTCTTTTCTTGTTCCATATGAATCTTTGGATTGTATCTTCTATTTCCGTAAAGAATGTCTTTGGGATTTTGATGGGGATTGCATTGATTTTTTATATCAGTTTTGGCAGTACAGCCATTTTCACTTTATTGGTTTTCCCTACCCATGAGCATGGGATGTCTTTCCATTTCCTGGTGTCCTCTTTAGTTTCTTTTTTTAGGGTTTTATAGTTTTCATTAAATAATTCCTTTACATCTTTGTTAAGTTAATTCCTAAGTATTTTATTTGGGGGGGGCTATTGCAAATGAGAACATTTTCTCAATTTTGCCTTCTGTTTGTCTATTGTTGGTGTACAAGAAGGCTACTGACTTATGCAAGTTAATTTTGTATCCTGCCACTTGCTAAAGTGGTTTATTAATTCTAGGAATTTGAGAGTGGAGCTTATTAGGTCACTCAGGTAGAAGTTCATGTCATCTGTGAATAGGGATAGTTTAATTTCTTCTTTCCCTGTGTGGATACCTTTGATTTCCTTCTCTTGCCTTATTGCTCTGGCTAAGGGTTCCAGCACACTACTGAAGAGAAATGGAGAGAGTGGGCAGTCTAGTTCCTGATTTTAAGGTAAATGGTTCCAGTCTTTCATCATTTAGTATCTCTGCACTATTCACAATAACCAGGCAATGGAAACAAACCATATGCCCTACTGTAGATGAATGGACACAGAAAATGGGATATATATATATATATATACATATATATATACATATATATATATATGAATTCTACATAGCCAACAGACAAGATAAAATAATGGCATTTGCAGGGAAGTGGATGAATCTAGAGCAAATCATGTTGAGTGAGACGTCAAGACCAAAAGAACAAAAGGGGCATGGTATCCTTATTATGTGGCTATTATATCCAAACAGTACAAGAGTGAAGACTCAATATTTGCATACCCAATGCTACGGACATGGTACTGGAAATATAAACCCAACTACTTAGACATAAAAATCTATGACTCTATAGACATAATATTTTATTACATAGATTAATATGTATATATGACATACAAACCCTCAACCTAATTTTATGTTCTAAATTCTAAGTGCCAGTGATTGTATATAGAGATTCCCTTCTTGAATACTTGTTTGTTAAATCTGTCATTTGAAATATGATCAATGTTAATAAATTCTTTAATAAAAATATTATAAACATAGAGATTTCTGTAACTCAGCATTCCCACTCCTGGACATCTACCCAAATATCCAGAAGCATGTCTATACTAAGCCTACTATCACAACCATGTTCATTGCAGTACTTTCATCATAACTAAGATATGGAACCAACTCAGATGCCCATCAGAGGCTGAATGGATCAAAAATATGTAGTAATTATACACAGTTGAATTCTATGCTACCATCAGAAAGAATATTTTCCTGTTTGTATGGAAATGGAAATACTTGAAAAAATCATATTATGAAAAAGCAAGCCATCCAAAAGGCACATAAGCTCCATATTTTCCTCATTTGTAATAATTAGTGTGCTTCTAGTGTTTTCCTAGCAGAGGCTCACAATAGCTCAAAAGGTATATGGCCCTAAAGGAAGAGACAAAGCAAAATGAACTATAGGTTAGAGACACAAAAGATTTATCCTTGTGATTGTGTTTTTGTATGTTCTATGTGAAGATATTTCTTTATTCTTGTTTTTCTTTTTTCTTTCCTTTATGACTTATCCTCTGTTGTTCCTGTATCTGACTTTGGTTCCTGATGCATTGTATACACATTTATTTGTTTATTTGAATCAGGGAAGAGAAGGGGATAAACAAGATGATGTGCCAATAGACAGAGGATGAACCAGTTTAACAGCGATATTCACAAGACAGTATGTTGCAAATGAACCCTACAACTTGAGATGGGTAAGGGGAGGGAAAGTGGGAGAAAACACGGGAAGGAGGTCACAAAATATTCATGAAATAATGTACCAACTATCATATAAACGTAACTGTTATTCCTCTATACATCACTATGATAATAAAAATAAATTTAAACAAAGAATATTTAAATACAGTTCCATAAACATGGATCAGTTTATATATTGGTGGTGTCTTTAGTCTTCAATGGTGTCATAATAAAGGCTTTAGAACTGAGTTCTATATATAATCCATATTTTCTACAATAGACTATTCATAGCTCATCCTGATTGATTATTGCTGTATTATAACAGCTTTGCATTCAATTTAAACAAATATTAAAACTTTTTTCTTTTTTTTGCCAGCCCTGGGCTTGAGCTCAAGTCTTGAGCACTGTCCTTGGATTTTCTCAAGGCTAGATGTCTACCACTTGAGCCTCAGCATCATTTCCAGTTTTTTTCTATGTTTTACTAAGGAACCAAATCTGGGCCTTCATGCATGCTAAGCAAGCACTCTACCACTAGGCAAAGCTCCCAGCCTCTACTTTTTCTTTTAATAGGCCAAATTCCTGGCCCCTACCTTTTACTTTAATAAAAGTAGGTCTTGAATCATTTACAAAATGGATGGAGTTGAATTTACTTCTATTTATTCCTTTGCCATAGATTTCTCTTTGTTTGTGTAGTATTGTATAATTTTTCAAAACAGTACATGGTAAATTACAGATTATAATCCAGATTGTAAAATATAAAATGTGGCCATTATTTTATGCACTGCTAAGAGAGAAGTGATCGCTTTTCTTTTTTTATTTTGCATTTAATATTATGCTCATTGGAACATCTTCAAAGAAATTCTTTCCCCTCCTCTAAAGCTAGATGATATTTTGTTTCAATTATTTCAAAGATAATTGAGATATTGAATTAAATCTTCTATTTCCAAAGTTATAACTGATTTTTAGACTGAACAATTATTATTTTTCCAAGTTAATTTTTGATCTTGCTCAAAAAATTTTGTTTTATTGAAGCTGAAATTTTGTTATCCCCTACCTGTTCACTTACATTTTTTCTGAATGTTTACTTACAAGAAATTACTTTGCTTTATTTTGTCAGCCCTCAACCTCAAATTACTCTCTCTCCCTCTCTTTTTCTTTCTCTCACAAAAAAAGTTACCTATTACTTATTATGAATGGTAAGTTCATTTGGTTAATGTTAAATTAATCCAAAAAAATTCACTTACTTTCTCTCCCATTATTTCTTTCCCTTGTAAAAGAGTTATTTTTCACATATACAAGAAAAATCCCTATTGTAAAATTTCTGTTTTAAAATTAATTTTAAGCCTTCCTTTTTGTTAGATTATCCTATTGTTCCCTTCAAATGAATTGCTTTCTTCCTTGTCTAATCAAACCAAGTACACTCACCTTCAACTCACTAGTACTTTCTTTCTTTGAAGCTTACATTTATCCTCACAGCTGGAAAAGTTCTTCATATTCCTTTTTTGTTGTTGTTGTTGGTCATGGGGCTTGAACTCTGGGCCTGGGCATTGTTCCTGAGCTCTTCAGAACAAGGCTACTACCCCACCCTGGAGCCACAGCCCCACTTCCATTTGTGTGTGTGTGTGTGTGTGTGTGTGTGTGTGTGTGTGTGTGTGTGTGTTTTAGAAGTTAATTGGAGATAAGAGTCTCAGGTTCTCCTACAGACTCCACTCTCAAGCTGCTTGAGCTGATTCAAAACTTTGGCAAGGTAGCCAAAATTCAACTGCCTTCCTATATGCCAACAATGAGAGGAACGAGGCAAAAATTAGGAAAGTAACTGCTTTTGCAATAACCTCAAAGAAAATAAAGTACCTAGGAATTAACTTAACTAAGAATATAAAGGGTCTTTTTGAAGAAAACTTTAAAATGCTGAAAAAAGGAAATTAAACAGAACTGAGGAAATGGAAAAATCTCCCATGCTCCTGGATGGGTAGAATTTACATTGTGAAAATGGCAATCTTGCCAAGGGCTATCTACAAATTCAACGCAATACCCATCAATATCCCAATATTTAAAGAAATAGAAGAGGCAATCCAAAAGTTCATATGGAATAATAAAAGACTCAATATAGCAAAAGCAATTCTTAGCATTAGGAATAGCGCAGGGGAATTTCAATACCAAACTTTAGACTCTATTACAGAGCTATAGTGACCAAAACAGCTTGATACGAATAGGCCTGAAGACCGATGGAATAGAATTGAAGACCCAATAGTAACCCACAGACCTATGGCCACCTAATCTTTGATAAGGGAGAAAAGAACAGAATGCAAGAAAGACAGTCTCTTCAACAAGTGGTGATGTCAGAACTGGTTGTGCCCCTGCAGAAAACTAAAGTTGGATCCTTCTTTGTCACCTTTACCTCGAGGTAAAAGCAGATACACTGAAAACTTTACACTAGGTCTCCTTAGCACAGGTTGAAACTTTCTTAAAAACAACAAAGAAGCAACAAATAAGAGAAAGTCTGGATAAGTGGGACTGCATTAAACTGCAGAGCTTCTGTATGGCAAAGGACATAGCTAGAAAACTAACTAGAAAGCCTATAGAGTGGAAGAAGGTCTTCACTAACCATACAACAGACAAAGGCCTCATATCTAAAATATATCAACAGCTCAAAAAGTTGAATCACTCCAAAACTAATCTCCAAAGAAACAACCATCCCATTAAAAGATGGGCCAAAGACTTACAGAGAGTCTTCTCTGAAGAAGGAATAAGAATGGCCTTTAGACACATGAAGAAATGCTCGACATCTCTGGCCATAAAAGAAATGCAAATCGAAACAACTTTAAGATTCTGCCTCACTCCAGTTAAAATGGCTAGGATCAAGAAAACTAATAACAACAGATGCTGGAGGGGATGCAGCCAGGAGGGATCACTACTACATTGTTGGTGGGAGTGCAAACTCATTCAACCACTATGGAAACCAGTATGGCAATTCCTCAAAAGACTAAACATAGAGCTCCCCTATGACTCAGCAATTCCACTACTTGGCATTTACCCAATCATCCAGAAACAAGGACATACTAAATCTATTAGCACGACGATGTTCATTGCAGCACTATTTACCATAGCAAAGCTATGGACCAACCCAGATGCCACTCAGTTGATGAGTGGATCAACAAGATGTGGTATTTATACAAAATGGAATTGTATGCTGCTGTCAGAAGGAATGACATTGTCCCATTTGTAAGGAAATGGAAAGACAGAAAAAATCTTATTATGTGAAGTAAGCCAGACTCAAAGGATCATAGGCTCAATGGTTTCCCCCATTTGTCATAATAAGTAGAAACCTTGGGCTCTCCTAGAAGAGATTTACAGTAGAAAAAAAACCTAGATACGAAAGATAAGCCTTTAATGAAGCTGTACTAGGAGACAGTTCTCAGGATTTAAAAAAGAACAGTTTCAATAAAAAATATTTTTCCTTGCCCATATTGCTTTAGTCATGACAGGAGGAACCCTAAATACTCTTGAGCTTTGTCTTAAGACATTCTTTGAAATAAAAAGCAATTGGTGATTCTACTTGTGCATTAGACAGTTCACACCATTATGCTCCCTGTGATGGTAAAATGTTTTGAGTGTCTCCAGTAACTCTGTATTCTATGTAATCCTCTTCTTCAGACTATGTCTTCTCTGTACATTATGGAGTGCCACTCCCCCTTGATTATCTTAATTCTATAGCAAAAGCACATAGATTTTGAAGATGCAATTAAATAATATGTATCTGGAGGTGGGGCTACATTCTATTAGACTTAGGAGATAGATGCAAGACGATATTTATTTAATAACTGGATTAGCTTTGGGAGTTCTTCAAATAAGATCATCATAATATTCAAGTTCTTTCTGGATACCCTAATGTGGTGGTAATTTGCCAAAGACTTTTTCTTTCCTTTTTCACTACTGGCTCTATTCTTTGTCCCTTTCTGTTTTGGATTCTCTGTTGTTTGGTGCATCTGAGATCCTTTGATTTTAGTGGTTATTCAATGACTACCAGATGGGCAGGCACTTGGGAAGGAAAACTGTTCTCTAGTCTGGAGTACTTTCTTTCTTGTTTCCTGTTATTCTCAATAATCCTTCACTTAAGGATGCAACATGGCAGGTAAGGATATTTTAATGCTCTAATCCCTTGGTGTCTTTGAGAGTCCCACATTCAGACTGATCTTCTCCTGAGTGGAGAGTTGCTTGTTACTTGTCCACTATCATTTGATACAAATGGTTTCCATCAGTGGCCGTAAGGATGACCATATTTTAAAACTCTCTTCAACAATATAAGGCTTTCAGTTTGCCTGTGTTTTAATGAATTGTTCATGTAAACTCTGGAAGGAACATTTGATAAGAGTTACAATGATCTTGCCACTCAGAAATGGATAATAAGAGTGTTTCTACTGTCCAGATCAGGGCTTGCTCTGTTTTAAGGTAATTAATTTGTGATTCCTTATAACCAATTCTTATACTGAAGGGAATACATGCGCTTCAGCTGACATCCTGTTTTTTACTCTTGGGCATAATTCTAAGAACTGTCACATTTTCAAATGCCTTTCTCTTTAATAGAGCTTATCTTTAATTCTAAATCCAGATATGTCATGTAAGTCAGCAAGATGCTGCCCACATACATCTGATCTTTATAAATTGTATTCATGGTTTCATCAGCTTTTATCCAAACAAATCTCTAACTGTTAGAGAAAAGAACTGATAGTTACTTTTCTCCCAAATCTTTCTAACCTTACCTTAATCTTGAATGTATAATGGATAAAGCTCATTCTACTATAGTTTTTGTTCTTTGAATTGTAGGAAAACGAAAAAGTCTTTCAGTGGTACTACACACCAGAGTGATGAACTAAATCCTGTACTGATGCCTTAGGCTACATGCTAAAGATATTCTTGTTGGCATGCCTTAGGAGAAAATGAATTTTACCAGAAGACCAGTGGTAGCTTTAAAAATATTACAAAGTTGCTAAGGAAATCATACTTTTAATCGAATTTTCCTTTTGCCTCAAGAAAGAAAAGAAAGGATCTTCTTTCTATTTCTGTGTTAACATCTGGGTATTATTCAAATCTGTCTTGTTGGCAGATAGCTGCATTATTGAAGTAGTTCTAAAATAACAATTGCAATCAAGAGTCTGTGAAATGTATTTTACACGTGTCAACATCTTGGTTGACCTTCTTGTCCAGGTCCTGTCTTCTGTAATATCAATAAACTCCTTACACTTCTGGGTTCATGAGATAGTTAGTTCTGACAGTCAAATGGGAATATTGACCGAAGAGCCCCAGGGACATTGGGCAAATTTCCCACCTTACCACATAGTTCAATGTATAGTTTCCCCTCTAAAGCTAGTGAAAAATAGAATGAGTTCAAAAATGGATCATTAAGTTGTCATTTCCCTAATAAAGCTATCTACCTCATAATAATTAATATTAAATTTTCTCTTGTAATTTTCCTCTAATGTTGTTCAGACTGGTGAGAGATGGAGTCAATGAAAAATTGAAGTGGAGAAATAAATAGTGATGATGAATTTAATTTAATTTTTTTTACCATTTGAATTTTTGTCCATGTAATGCAAGGTTTATATTTCAATCCCTACCATGTTTTACTGCATTGTATTGCTTCATCATTTACATATTTCCTCAAGTATTTGCAGAGCTCAGAAAGACTATTTTGAAAGAATATGTAGGTTTTGCATTTCCATATATTAAATGTAAATGTTCATTGATTCATATTTGTCATGAAAATATATGGCTAAACAAAGTTATTCAGATTGCTCTACTTTATCATCATGTCTCCCAATATATACATATTTTTTATATCCAAGGTTATTACCACCTTTATGGTTCAGCAAGTAGTTGCATCCTTATTGGGAATTTCAATAAGGACATCAAGGGAACATCTAGACTCACTTGAAACTGTAACCGCATTTATCTCAGAGTAATAGCCAATCCATCATAAAGGATTGTCCGACGTGACCTAAACTGTATCTTGTCTTGGGAATTATAGATTGTCCTGGTAGTACTTCTGAGTCATTCGGCCATTCTTAAAGCAATGAAGAAAATTAAACCTCAGTTCCAGATTTATTTAACATAATTTAATCTTTACCTAATTATATCTTTCTATAGTATAATTTCAGAAAAGACCACTGTGACAGGCAACACATATCAGGCAATGAAACAAATAGTAAGATAAAGTTTAAGTGACTTAGTTGATGCTAAACTGTGTTTTATTTTTGACAGAGTTACCAGAGTTCATCATTTAATCAAAGTAGAATTTTTGCAGAAGATTTGTGTGTGTGGCTAGGTTCAGTATAAAGCTTCAATAATTCTTGAGGGTAACTAAATAGGAAGTTCTGTGAAGTTAAACAGAGTTGATGTCTAAATTATTTGGTACAATCACATCTACTGAATACTAAGTTTATTTCTTTGCATGAACGATTGGACAGAATGCCATTAAGGCCATATAGTTCTAAATGAAGTGGACGTTTGGGCTTCTTTTTAGCAAATGTAATTTAAACTAGGTGATTTAGTAGTGGGCAAACAAAAGAAATAGACAAAATGAACAATTAATAATGCTCCAGTGCTTAAATTAATGTTTGAGGTACTTCCATTTATCATGCTGTGGTTAAAACTATAGCACTTCATTTCATGCCAAGAGAGTTGAAGCACATTTCCTTTACCGGAACAACAATTAGAAATGTAAAACAAGTTCAGGCCCTGCTATAGAACAATTGGTGAAGAATGAAAAAGCAGGAGATAAAATGTGTGTTAGTTTAAGAGAAGGAAATAATTAAATTTATTTGTCAATATAGTGAAAATATTGAATTGTATTTCAATTAATAATTGTATTAATATTTCAAATATAAATGTCAAACACTGAATTGTATTTCAAATATTAAAACACATCTATATACATTCATATAGTGAATCAGAAGAATTTTTGTAATGAATTCAAACAAGGCTTTTAATAAAGAAATAGGATATTCTGTTCATTGATTCATAAAAATCCTTTGTATTCCAAATAATGACTTGGTTTACAATCACTGATGAAATTTTCTGATGTCGATTTCATAAACACTTTAAAAAGAAGTTCCATTTTTTCATTTTGAAAGTAAGAAATTTGAAATGAACAGAAGTGAAATATTCTCAGTCTCACCTTTTAGATGACTGAACTTTATAGCTTTTTATGCAAAAAAAGTTAAATGTAATTGCCAATAAAAGGCTGCCATATTGTATATCTTGGGGGTATTTAATCTCTCAAATCTTCCAGGAGGTCATGTGATAACTTTGAGAAGCAGATGAATAGAGAGTGAAGTTTCTGCAGCAACCAAATTAAGGTCTTGTACAAACTTTGTCAGTTATGAGCATATTTCATCCTCTGACACAGAATTAAGCCTTGTAGAATCATAGACAGGTATGCAATATGTATGGATGAAGCTTGTTCCATCCTATCACTGAGTGAAAAGCAAACACATCAAAATGCCTCCAGGGAAAAAGATAGAGAAACTCAGACACAATAATCAAAATCCTTAATGATTTTATTAACATCTAATCATAGCAAGGTGCCTCTGGTTCATGTCTGTAATGCTAGCTACTCAAGGGGCTTAGATCTAAGGATCAGGGTTCAAAGCCAGCCCAGGCAGGAAAGTCTGTGAAAGTCCAATTTACCACAAAAAGCTGAAAGTGGAGCTGTGGTTCAAGCGGTGGCTAATTCGTGGCCAATTTAAGTATATATAAAAGCTCAGGGACAAAGCCCAGGCCCTGAGTTTATGCCCCAAGGCAGCACACACACAGAAAAAGATTCCATTATAAAAGTTAAAATATTAAATTTAAAAAAATTTGTCTAACCAGGCACTGGTGGCTCAAGCCAGTATTCCTAGCTACACTAGAGGCTGAGATGTGAAGATCATGGTTTGAAGCCAGTCTGTCATGTGAGAGTCTTATCTACAATCAATGACTTGAACTGAGTGCTGCTGCAGCTTAAATGGTATAGCAATACCGTTGAGCACAGCGAGGGGCAGGGACAGTGCCCTGGCCCTGAATTCAAGCCACACAACCACAACCAAAACAAAACAAAAACCAACAAAGAAGCCTGTCTAAACAAAGCTAGGTGAGTTACATTACTCATTCCAGGAAATTATCCTAATGAAGCATGTGAAAATAAATTTTCTTACCCAAGCATGTTTAGGAAACAATATACTAACAAAACATTAATGAGATTCTGCAATGCATATATGCATAATACATACATATGTCATGTGTTATCATTTCATGTGATGCTATATAGTAGTTAGAAGGTTTTTAATGAAGTTATACAAAATCTCAGTTGTATAATTTGGTTCAAAGTGTAAAATAATTTCAAGAACTCTTTATAAGTGACTCTAAAGGAATTTTAGAATATGGTTAGATTGACACTAAAGATATAACACTGTGAAATAATGATTACATGGGAAACTTTCACTTTACCATGTTACTGTCTGCTTCCAAACTGTAGGAGATATATTTTTATATCTATTATTTTTTACTTTGAAAGTTTTGATTTCCTAGGTCAAAAGAGGATAAAAAATACTAAGTAAATAAGATGTTGGTGAATGTCAATTGCTCTCCATTTATTCCCAAGGGTCAAGCTCAGAATATAATTCTAGATATATGTAAAATATTGTTCTGAGAAGAGTGTTGACACAAGATAATATGATTTATGCTTCCCATCCATCATAATGACAGGCTCTAGACAGATGTCGCTGTTTGTCAAACACAGCATAAAACAAGGCAAAACCTCATAATATCATAAAAACTATTTGCCTTTATCTCTTTCTCATTCATCTTTCATTCCTATAAAAATTTTAGTGTTAGAAATAATGACCAATTCAAGAAGAAATTTCTATTTATTTTTATTAAACATTTTTTCTCTGGCATTTGTTTAACACTTGCTACTCAGTTGTCATTGCTGTTCAAGGTGATATTTTAATTTCTGTAAAATAAATATATAGAACACTTTGCATTTCAGTCATGTGAATATGGTTTCAGATATTTTCTTTTAAGTAGATTAAACCAAACAAATGGCTGGGAAATAATGTCAATCAGGTAACCTTTTTCTCTTTGCAAATGTTAAATTCTTGAGACAAAACTTTTAATTCATAATATCTTTTAAAGGTAAATGTACTAAATTACTTTGTGGTATGTGCAAATATCAACAAATCACGATACGTATTAAACTTCTAAGAAAAGTGAGGGGAAACTCAAAACCAACTTATAACAATAGAAAACACCTGCATTATTTATGACACAGAAGACATCACACAAATTACCAATAAGGTAATAAGTAGAAGCCATTTTCCTTCCTCAGTACTCAATTCTAACTCATTTTTTTACATTTGTCTGAGTTTTAATGGTATTTACTAAATCTGAAAGAATCAGACACACGTTTAAAATTTTTGTAATTTTTATATTTTGCATATTTAATTATCTTTAAGTAGTTGTACAAAGGAGATACTTCAAAAAAGCTTTTTATTAATACATTGAATTTTGATCAATTTTTCCTCATTCAACGTTCTCACTCATCCCCCTCAGACCTCCCTTGTCCTTACTCTTCCTAATTTGTAGGTTATGAATTGAATTTATTGCTATTTGACAAAGCAATTTATGTCTAAAATGCATCTTGATCTATGTCATCCCTTTAACATCTTCATTACCTTCAAGTTGTACAAAAAAGTTGCCATTCACTAAAGCACTTTCTGAATATTGTTACTCTTGGTCAATATCAGCTTTTTCAACATTCTCACCCACCTCTCCCAACCCCCACTTCCTTTTTCTTAATTTGCAGGCTATGTATTGAATTTTTTTGTCATTTAACAAAGCAGTTTATATATAAAATGCATCTTGAAATTTCACCCAGCTTCAACCTATCCTTCCTTCATTTTTCTTAATTTTTTGATACATACAGTGAATTCTTGATTGTATTTTTCCCCTTGGCAATTTTATTCTTCTCCCTTTCTACCCTTGGCCCCACTTGCCCTGTGATTGAGATTAAACTAAAGACTTAACACCACTGAATATGGAGAACACACATTATAACTCATGCTCTGAAATTTATCAGAATAAAATCCTCATATACAGGCACATGTAATGCTTTGATATTTAAAATAGTTTTATCAAGTGGGTTACTGTAAAAACATTAAGTATAAATTTTGCTTTGGTTAATAAAGTACAGCTCTAACAAAGCAAAACAAAAAAATTTAAAAAGATTGCTATTGAATGTCAAAGGTCAAAAAGAAAGAAACACATTAAAGAATGTATAGTTATTGACACAAAACCTGAAGTTAGACTACTTCAAATGTAATTTGAATATAAAAAGGAGATTCTATAATCTAATGTAGAAAAATTCAAAAGAGAACATGAGTTTTGGTATAAATGAAATATTAGCCATGCTACATTGTTTGGAAGATACAAACTTCAGAAAGTAACAAAAATATAGAAATTAAATTTTAAGATATATTTATAAATTGTAGGTATATACCCTGTGACAAAAAACATCACAATGAATAATATTAATAGAACTTCACATGATTTCATAAATAAGATGATATAATAATTATTAATTTAACTTAAATCTCAGTGCATTGAATTTTCATGCAGAAAAATAATGATTATCAAACAGGTATTTATTCAAGTATAAATATTATAATGTAATAAGCTCAGTTTTTATACAGAATGAACACTGTAGGTATTATTTAAAGTATTTAATTAGATACATATGTACATATATGTGAATATGCATACATGTACACATATATATTAATAGTTATATATATGTATGACATATACATAATAAGAGGGTCAATAATCTTAATAGTTCACAAAAGGAGTGGCATATATGGTAATGAAGTTACTTTGATGTTTAAATGCCTTGTTTATCATTGGAAATCCAGCAATTTAAAATACAGTTGCACAGGGGCCAGGAGTTTGGCCTAGTGGTAGAGTGCTTGCCTAGCATGCACAATGACCCAGGTTCGATTCCTTGGTACCACATACATAGAAAAAAGCCAGAAGTGGTGCTGAGGCTCAGGTGGTAGAGCTCTAGCCTTGAGAAAGTCCAAGGACAGTGCTCAGGCCCTGAGCTCAAGCCCAGGACTGGCAAAAAAAATACAGTTGCATAATACCACAAATATTGTAATAAATAACCAAGATTATAAATTCCCTAATACTCATAAATTCCTTTGTTTAATGCTATCTGCTTTGTTTTAGTATTAAAAGATAACAAAAAGTTAATATTTTCTGGAAAAAAATCTTTACAAGTCTTTTGTCATTGATTAATTTCAATAATGGGAAGAAACATAGTCAATCCAAGTACTAATTTTATAGAAATAGTTAGGTATTTTTAAGCAGAAAATTAACAAATCTGACCCCCCAAAGGATCACTTCTTTTATATTCTTTCTCTATCAAATGTATGCAAGTGGGAGGCATAGCTGAAATCATTGTAAAATATTTGTTACATGATTTTATTTTCTTTAACATCCCATTTCATCAAAATAGCTCTCCTAAATATTCTTCACAATATTAACTGCTGCATATTGTGTAGCATGAACTACAGAGTGAGTTAAACTTTACTATCTTATTTTAAAGGAATGTATTAGTTTATGAAGGCTATGGTGAAGGAATTTACAGTGAATATGTCATTTTCCCAGAAGTAACAAATATAGTATTAGTGATTTTAATGTGAATGGCAATACCTTTGTACAACTATTTGAAGATAATGAAAGGCATTCAAAAGAAGAAGACCAAAGAGAGATGATTTTCCCAAAGGCAATTTTATGATTTTCTTACAATATAAGGAAACATTTTAAAAGCCAATCACTTCTATTTGTGTCAAGAGTTTTATTTTTCCTTTGGTATGCCTTGCTAGTGGAAGCAGTTTGTTTGTTTGTTTGTTTGTTTATTTATTTATTTATTTATTGCTAGTCAGGGCCGGAGCCATGTCCTTGGGCTTTCTTAAGGCTAGAGCTCTATCACTTGAGCCTCAGCACCACTTCCAGCTTTTTCTATGCATGTGGTACCCAGGAATCAAACCTGGGTCTTCATGCATGCTAGGCAAGCACTCTACCACTAGGCCAAACTCCCGGCCCTGGAAGCAGTTTATTAAATACTCTGAAGAAAGGATTATTGTTTAAATTACTCTTTCATTGTATTCATCATCAAGGATCTAATTTGGAAAATTATTGTGATAAAAATACGTTAGTTTGTCCTAGAAAGTCAGCAGTAAATTAAGAATGCCTGTTCTATTCAAGGAATTTAGCGTTTTCCTATCAATAAAACTTTTTTACATAACCAAGGAGTCTTAAAATTTCAAACATTAAATTTTTATTCCTTCCAAAATGTGTAGGGCTTTCCATGATTGAAATGAGAAATTCAATTGAATTTCAGCTAAAATAAATTTTATCTCCTTTTTACTATGCTAGTTAAAAATCAAAGTCAGAAATAAAAATTCTAGAATAGTTGTAGCTCCTATTACTGGACAAATAATTATCCCTGCTATGTGAGTTGTGTCAAATCTGCATATTTTGAGACATACTGCCATTGACATTTTCCATTCCACTTAGTTCCATTCATTGAGTTAAAGTGAATTATAACTTCCCTTGTGACTCTATGGTTCATACCGATTCAATGTTTAACTAGTTGAGGAAACAGGAATCAGGGCATTGAAGAAGAGAGCAAGAATACAGAAAGGGATAGACAGATACCAATTCAATGTAATGTGGTACAATTCTGTGATGTTTGAACATTTATAAGAGCTATGAATACCATGATGAAGACATGGTATACTCTAGTAAAATCTCAGACTTGGTTTAGTTGTAAATTGGGGGCAAAGATCTTTCTCATCTGTGCCTGTGATTGGGAGCAGGGCAGAGGTGACAAGCCATTCTCATTGGTTTCTGTTAGTCTCCCTATTAACCATTCTCTATGTTTCATTTATCAGTTGAATGTGTATAAGCTATTAGTCATTATAGCACATTATGGTTAGACAGGGAATCTATTACTACTTTATATGTTCAGCCTCATAGACAACAAAACATAGCTAGCTAGGTAGGTAGATTTTATATACATAATTAACAAAATTTCTTCTTTTTTTGCCAGTACTGGGACTTGTACTAAAGGCCTGAGCACTGTCCTTGGGCTTTCTGAAGTCTACAGCTCTATTTGAGCCACAACACCAATTCTGGCTTTTTTCTATGTATGTGGTACTCAGGAATCAAACCTGGGTCTTCATGCATGCTAGGCAAACACTCTATCACTAAGCCAAACTCCCTGCCCACAATTTTTTTCTTGGTATTAAAAATGCATCTACTGAACATTAGATGGAAATATAACTTCAAGGTAATTATGTGGTATTTTTTCTGAGTTAATAGATATTTCTGGTTGATGATGTGAATGAAACTAGAGCAAATCATATTGTGTGAGATAAATTAAGGTCAAAGGAACAAAGGTGCATGGTCTCCTTGATATGGGGATATTAGATCCAAACAGTAAAAGAGGGATGACTCAATATTCATGGTCATTGGCATGAACTTGGAGATATACATATAAATATATACAACTGTAAATCTGCAATGGGATATGTATTCTATAGCGATATTGATATGTAGATCGGTATGTATGATGCTCAAACTCTCAGTTTAATTTAATTTTGTTCTTAAATTTGTGGGCCAGTGATTACATGTAGAGATTCCATTCTTTTTCATATATTTTTATTGTAATTATTAGAAGGGTTAAATTTAATTTACCAGATAGAATATGCATTTGTTCACAAACATTGATACTCTTTCTCATGTCATGGTCCCCATTTCCAACCCCCCACCCCCACCCCTCATCTTATTTTCCCCCTTCCCTATCTAATTTCAAATAATCAAATAAGTATATATACAATATATCAGCTAACAAGGTAAAATACTGTAAAAATATGAGATAACCAAGGGACAGCAAAAGAGATGAGAGATAACATAGTACATTAAAGACAACAATTACTCATTATATGGCTTTTGTTTCTATATCCTGGAGGTCCTTTCATTTAGTGTCATACTACATATGGCCTTACGTATCTAGGTTTTGCTCTACTGTAAGTCTGCTAGGAAAGCCCAACATTTCTACTGATTATGACAAATGAGGGAAACCATTGAGCCAATATTCCTTTGATTCTGGCTTGCTTCACTTAATATGATTTTTTCTAAGTCTTTCCATTTCCTTAGAAATGGGACAATGCCGTTCTTTCTGACAGCAGCATAGAATTCCATTGTGTATAAATATCACATCTTGTTGATCCACTCATCAACTGAGGGACATCTGGGTTGGTTCCATATCTTTGCTATGGCAAATACTTAAAGCCTTACCTTTTTAATTTTTAATTTGTTATTATTTTTAAAATAATTTTTATTGTGATTAATAGAAGAGTTACATTATATTCACCAGATAGAAGGTGCATAACTTCACAAACATCGATATACTTGTTTGTTAAACCTGACATTGGAAATACGATGTAAAAAATAAGTGTTAATAAAATCTTTTAATTAAAAAACTCCAGAAACTCACTATCATTTCATGACTTCTACATTATTCTTTTTCAAAATGTTTGGACCAATACTCTTAGAAATTAGCAATGAGTTGTTTTTGTTATTTGCTTGAATGTTATTATAGAAGTGAGTGTAATAATGGGAATTTTTCCAGTGTTTCCTCTGAGATTTCTAGTTCATTTGAACCTTCATTTATTTTAGATTCCTCAAAAGGGTTTGAACATAAATCATAGTAACCAATAATAGTCCTTCCTGTTTGACTTGAAACACAATGAGTTAGAAGCAATATGGAAATATACATTATTACAATGATTCTAGTTTAACATCTGTGCACTTCAGATGTACTTCTTGGGATAGGTAAGGAAAAGGGTTTACTGAATATAAATAAATGAATATCATAAAAGTGTTCTTAACTTGTAATAATCTGAAATCTGTGTCATAATGGCCCATAAGTAGCTCAGCAGAGAAGATATGGAAATCAGAAAGAAAAATAACAAAAATAAAAATAAAACTATTCAAATGAAGAATAACTGGAAATTCATCAGTGATCTTTCAAGCAGCATAAAATACACTAAATCAGCAAAGACTAATAAGTCAATTTTCATATGTTATTTAATTTAATAATGTTTGTAATCTTGTGTAAAGGGCATTATTTTTCTAATTTCATAGGTGAGAATGGAGGCTTAGAGTAATCAAAAATGTGTTTATTTTAGCAAGTCAGTTTCTAGGATGTGGCAGAAGTTCTGTTTGACTTGACTCCTTTTACTTACTGTCACATTGCCTTTCCAATAAAAATTGTTTTTATTTTTGTTGTTGTTTGGCTTATCAAATGCTTATTGATTATATAAAGACTATGGCTTGCTCCTTACACTGAAGATGCTCAGAATTTTATCAAGAGAAAGAAACACATACATTCATAGAACAACTCAATTGATGTTCTAACTGGAAATATATTTTTATTTACTTAAAAACTGCATTGATGACTACTTGTTAAATTTTACTCATTAAGGAGATATTAATTTACTGAACATAATATCTGTATCATCCACCATTTTAGTAATCATTTTTGGCAGTGAAACAACTATTCTACTTGGTATGCTTCAATTGATGTATTAATGTTGTTCAAAACTCCTTGTATCCCACAAGAAAGAGTGAGGTAACAAGTGGAAAGTTATAAAATGTTTGGCAAAGCTATAGTAGCTCAATTTGGATTTAATCTACTCTGTACAAGGTAGAAGATAAGGCCTTATTTCCTACATTTGGCATGACAGATAACATTTGAAATTTACTTAGAATATAAATGTTTATTTGGCTTTATATTCTCATTTCCTCTAGGAACTTAAACTTTTATGTTAGCACATTATTCAATTATGGTATATGACTATCCTGAGTAAAGAAGAGTATATCCTTGATCAAATGAAAACCAATTATTCTTCTAATATCAGAAATAATTACACTATACAAAGTGAAGTCATGCAATATGTCTGATTCATCATATTCATCCCTGTAAATAGTTTCAGATATGACATGCTGGAATTATTAATTTATTTGCCAGTCCTGGGCTTGGGCTCAGGGCTTGAGCACTGTCCTTGGACTTTCTCAAGGCTAGAGCTCTACCACTTGAGCCTCAGCACCACTTCCGGCTTTTTGCTATGTTATGTGGGGTACCGAGGAATTGAACCCGTGTCTTCGTGCATGCTAGGCAAGCACTCTACCACTAGGCCAAACTCCTGGCCCCTGGAATTATTTTTTTTAATTTGACAAAGTTTCATGAAATTGAAGAACAATATATTCATGTAATTGACCTCTAAGGAAATTTGAAGTACTTAGACATTTTTAATATAGTCAACTATAGAAAGTATAGCAGAAAATGCAAATAAATTGTAAAATAAAATGAAAATTTATTAAAAATAAAATAGGCAAAAAATTTGGAAATTCTAACTCCTTTATGAGCTATACATATCCTACAATTGTTAGTATACAAATAAGCACACGGAACATGGAGAGGAAGAACAAATTGCTTTAAACTACTCTATCCTCAAGTAGTCACAGTTACAGCTCAGAAGAAAATTGTGGAGAAGTGTGAAGATATTTTCATCTCAGAAAAAAAACATATCTTCTGATTTTATGGGACATTTAACACAACAACCAAAATGTTTCTCTAGAAAGCTTCTTATTTAAAACTCATTGGCTTATACATAAAATATGTAATTAAGCAGCTACTTTTATGACAATGTAAGAAATATTACATGCTTGGTATATTTTATATCATGAATATTAAGAAAGATAGACTATGTGGGCCCCATGTGCTTGGACCTCCAGTAAAAAATTTTTTGTCACTCTTAGGAGATTAACACCATTGCATACTAGGTGTATGATGTCTTTGGACCAGCTCTCTTATTTGCTTTATAATAATGCTAATTACATATTATTAGAAGATTTCCCCAAATTGGAAAAGAATTACAATAATTATATACAATCTTTTCAATTGACAACCATTTAGAAAAAATCACAGAAGCATAGAAAACATCTAGGAATCTTGATATAGCAAATGATAGATATATGTATATAGCTAATGTATTTATATATACTTTTATATATTATGTGTGTAAATATATTTTCACATATATATATTTGAATGACTCTCAGAGTTTGTATTGCTCTTGCTTTGTATCACTGTTTTTTTTTTATTGTAATTAGTAAAAGGGTTACATGATATTTGCCAGATAGAAGGTGCATTAATTCACATACATTGATACCCTTTCACATGCCTTGGTACCCATTTCCCTCCCCCCCCACACCCCCCACCCATCTTGGTTTTCCCCCCTTCCCTATCAAATTTCAAATATCCAAATACAAATAAATTCAATATATCAGATAACAAAGTGAGATACTATACCAATATGAGATAACCAAGGGACAGCAAAGGAGATGAGAGACAACATAGTACATTAAGGACAACGATCATTCATTATATGGCTTTTGTTTCAATATCCTGGAGGTCCTTTCAATTAGCTTCACATTATATGTCCTTATGTATCAAGATTTTGCTCTATTGCAAATCTCTGCTAGTAGGGCCCAAGGTTTCTACTGATTATGACGAATAAGGGAAACCATTGAGCCTAAGTTCCTTTGAGTCTGGCTTACTTCACTTAATATGATTTTTTCTAAGTCTTTCCATTTCTTAACAAATGGGGCGAATCACTCCAAAACGAACCTCCAAAGTAACAACCATCCCATTAAAAAATGGGCCAAAGACTTAAAGAGAGTCTTCTCTGAAGAAGAAACAAAAATGGCCTATAGACACATGAAGAAATGCTCCACATCTCTGGTCATAAAAGAAATGCAAATCAAAACAACTCTAAGATTCCACCTCACTCCAGTTAGAATGGCCAGGATCAGGAAAACGAATGACAACAGATGCTGGAGGGGATGTGGCCAGGAGGGATCACTACTACACTGTTGGTGGGAGTGCAAACTCCTTCAACCACTATGGAAAGCAGTGTGGCAGTGCCTCAAAAGGCTAAACATAGAAGTCCCCTATGACCCAGCAATTCCACTACTTGGCATTTACCCAACCATCCAGAAACAAGGACATACTAAACCCACTAGCACAACAATGTTCATTGCAGCACTATTCACCATAGCAAAGATATGGAACCAACCTAGATGTCCCTCAGTTGAGGAGTGGATCAACAAGTTGTGGTATTTGTACACAATGGAATTCTATGCTGCTGTCAGAAAGAATGTATCACTGTTTTATGTGTTGTTTATTTCAATATTTGTAGTCCTGTATACGATGAACCATTTTCCTGATAGATACAAATGGAGGCTTAGATAGACCGAAAAATTCACTGAGTGTGTGGTGGTCTCCACATGAAATTCCAGCTACATTGGAAGCTAAAGATGAAAGAATCATACTCTGAATCCAGCCTGGGGCACAAACATAAAGACTTACCTGAAAAATAAATAATACACAAGCACACACACACACACACACACACACACACAACACACAACACACACACACACTTAACTGAAGCATAGGATTATTTTGGTAGCAAATTAATATTGTCCAAATTTGGAGAAAATATTCCTAGTAACTAAAGCTTATCTTGCCTTTTAAGAGTCAAAGTGAGTGATAAAAAACTTAAAACAAAATTTTATATCAGGAAAAATATGCAAGGAAAACAAATGTGAGCTGGGAGTTTGGCCTAGAGTTTAGAGTGCTTACCTAGGTTCGATTCCTCAGTATCACATAACAGAAAAAAGCCAGAAGTGGTGCTGTGGCTCAAGTGGTAGCCCTCTAGCCTTCAGAAAGCCCAGGCCCTGAGTTCAAGCTCCAGGGCTGGCAAAAAAATAAAAGTAAAAAATAAATGTGAAACACTCAATATACTGACTGAATATGTATACCAAATTTCTGGTGAGTTTTATGCTTGATCTAAATAATAGAAGAGAATTATTTAGCAGAAAAATGAACTTTTCCTTTTTAATACAAAGAGAAGTATTAAATAATTAAATAATTAAAGTGGCAGTAGATAATTAGATTAACATATTTTTTAAAAATAGAGTAGCAAACACTGAGATTTTGACCAAGCTAGGAAGTGACAGATCTATTCATGTGAGTCAGTCTTCCCATTTTTCATAGAATAAAATTACTTTTCAAGTAAAAAAATTGTTTTGAAAGAACAATGAAAGATTTCCTTCAACTATGTAATTGATTGAAATGCAAAATAAATCTTGAATAGGCTTTGGTAGAGAACTGTATAATTATTTTATTTTCAGTGTTAAAATCTTCAGTCTGATAGTTTGCAGTTAAGTGACATAATCAATATGATCCTCTTCTTCTGACAGATTATTCAACACTTATTAATTTCAGACTTGGAATTCACTCCGAGAAGCCATGCAGATGGCTATATAGTATGAAACATCTTTATTATGAAGCAGTAGAAAGCTCAAAGAATATTTTAACCCCCCACATCTTTCCTTTATCTTCATTTGATTAAAGAAATAAATGTTGGGTTTTTTTGTACTGGGTCTCTAAAATTCCAAAGAAAGATTATCTTTGTTATCCTTATTCAAATATGTTTTATCCAACAGGGAAAAGTAAAATGTAGAGAAGTGTAAAAAATATCTCATATTTATCAATGAGAAATGTATGGTTTAGGAAATAAATTCTTTTTGTTTCTTGATTATAATTTATCTTTAGATAAATATAAATTCTAAATTATTGGTATCTCAAATGCACTATTTTTGCTCCAAATATTTACAAACAAAATGATGTAATTTATTCAATAATGTCTCCTGTTTCTATTAGTGCAAGACTGTATGCCTTTCTATCTGATGGCCTTTTCTTTAGGCAGGAATCTGTTTCTGGCAAAGTTTACGTTTGAGGCAAAGAATTACTATAAATTGTGCCATTTCCTTTGAAGAGACATGAGTGAAGCTTTTACTCCTCATTCTTTAGGTCATGTTTTTTAATGATCCTTTCTGTCATTTTTCTATTCATTTAGAATAATCCAATTTTATATTAAACTTTCAAACTTTTGCTGTAAGAATTTTTTATGAACTTCAGTAACATTACTTTCTTCCTTTCATCATTGCAAAACATTTATGAGATTGAGCCTCTTAAAATATTTTATGAATATGAATCCATATTGTTAACTATAGGCTCAATGCTGAGTATGGGGTCTGCAGAGCTTGTTCACTTTGTATAACAAGTTTCTGGCCATTAATCAACAAATGTCCATTTTGCACTCTCCCCAGACCTGGCAGTCACCATTCTACTCTTTTCTTCTCTGAATTCTCATATTTTAGATATCTCATGTCAGTGAGGTCATAGTTTTTGTCTGTGAATGGCTTATATCATTTGGCATAATCTCCCTCAGATTCATCTCTATAGTCACATCTAAAAGAATATACGTTCAGTCTTAAGTCTGAAGCTCATTCAATTACACACATATATCACGTGTTCTAAATCCAATCCCTTGGAACTAGACATTTAGGATTTTCTATATCTTGACTATTGTGGCTACTGCTGTCATGAGCAAAGATGTGCAGATATTGCTTCATAAATATTGATTTGAATTTTATAGAACCCCCAAAGATCTCTAAATATTTACATCAGTCTTTAAATAGAATAAAAAAATAAAAGTATTAAACCTCATAGTATCAAAGTATAATACAAAGCTACAATAACTTAAATAGCGTAGCAATGGCATAAAAAAGTGTATAGACAAATGTAACAAAATAGTCAATCCAGATATAAAATCATGCAAGTAGGACAAGTAATCAAGATTTCTCAACTGATAGAACCTCATCCCTTTAATGAGTTTCAGTACATTAAATATTCAGAGTCCTGAGAATGAAATTGGGCCTTTTTATAACTAACCACAAATTACAGCCTTTCATGGTCTTTCTTCTTCCTAAAGTCCATTGCTTAATAGATATAAGGGATGTTTTTAACCTTATGCAATATTATGAAATACTATGACATAAAAGTAGCTTTCAGATACAAAAAATAGTATTATCAAACACAAAGAATTCATGTTAAAATGTACATACAAAATTTTTGCCTCCAACTTATTCCCATCAGGCTCAGTTTCCAAATCTCATGAACATATTTGTCATAATCAGTAGAAACCTTGGGCTCTCCTAGCAGAGATTTACAATAGAACAAAACCTAGATACATAAGGCCCTATAGTATGACGCTAAATGAAAGGACCTCCAGGATATAGAAACAAAAGCCATATAATGAGTGATTGTTGTCCTTAATATACTGTTATCTCATCTTTTTTTGCTGTCCCTTGGCTATCTCATATTGTTACAGTATTTCACCTTGTTATCTGATATATTGGATATATGCATATTTGGTTATTTCAAATCGGATAGGGAAGGGGGGAAAACAAGATGAGGAGCGGGGGTGGTGGGAGGGAAATAGAGACCAAGACATGAGAAAGGGTATGAATGTCTGTGAAGTAATGCACCTTCTATCTGATGAATATAATGTAACCCTTCTATTAATTAAAATAAAATATATGAATAAAATCTCAGGAACATAGTAATAATATCTTTCTCTTCAAAACTAGTTGTCTATAGATTAAAAAGAACAGACAATATTGAAAGCTGTGTTACAGTATGTTATCCTTCCTTTTTGATTCTCAAAGCATGCATGATAATTTCCTAGAAGGAATCATGCAATGTCACTGTAATTTTCAGAAATGAGGATAATTCCATTACTGAGTAAAATGGCACACATAAGATTCAAAGGATTATTCTAATTATTGATTGACCAACAATAAAACAGTTGAACAAAATAAAAATTTTATATATTGCTATCATTGGAGTGATTAGAGTAATACTTAAATATTATTTTATTATTATAACTATTACCTATTTTTGTCTCATTGATAGATTCTCCGTTACTTAAAAAAGCATTTGGATCTTATATGGTTAATTTGGAGTTACATTAATATATTCTAAAAATAAATATCCAAGAAAATCAAAAAAGATTTCTGTTTGGACAAAATATTCTAATACAAATTGCGGTGATTATTTCAAGGCCAATTTTCAACTTCTCTAACAAGAGTAACTGCCCATAGTTAATGATCAAATGTACAATCTGAACTGAATTAATCACAGGGTTGCCAACCAGGCCTTTCTATAATGTACAGCAAGTATTATATAGGTCAAAATTCATTTATAATTATATGCTACATTATTGTATTTTCAGTGTATTCATTTATTACCAGTGAGACACATACTTTTTATTTCAACTTTTTATTTGAGTTCTTAAGAAATGATTATTTTAATTTGTTTCAAATTGACATTTCAGTATCATAGTAGGTTATTCATTGTAGTATATGAAAATGAATCAGACTTCAAACATGAGCTGTCTAGACACAAAATGCTTCTTCTAAATAGTACCTGTATCCAACTCCTCCTCCTGGAGGAGGTCCTGACATACAAAACAAGGTTTTGCCAACCTCAAATAACTTTTTTTTGGCAAACCCTTTAATATTTATGGAAAAGAACCATTTTGAAGTCAAATACGTAAAGATGCTGGCTTAGCCAGAGGTATATATTATATTTCCCACTTTTGTTTTGCTCTTGGCCCATCTGATAACAATTCCTGGGTCCTTTGATCAGATATTATTGATTCCAACTTAGCAAATGTGTAAGTTGAAAGCCTGCAGAAAATTGTGCAGTTTTCCAAACAGCAACACTTAAGGTTTTTTATCCTGAATAGATAGATGCATACAAATTTAAATAAATTCATTCTCTCGTGAATAACTGTAATGTAAAAAAGGAAAAAAATCAGTTACTAAGAGATTTCAGTGTCATATTGGTATGGTCTTACAAGTAAATAGTATTCAAAGAAATATTGTATTTTTGTCAGCAGTTATTTATATAAGTAAAGAAATATATGCAGAGGAATGCTATTTAAATGTCATAAACTTTATTACATTAATAAATTCATAAATATATTTAAATTATTGTTTATTAACCCCCCATCAACATGATATTCACAAAACATTTTAAAAAGTATTTCCATACATGATTTCAGTCACTGACATAAATAGATGGGTTAGTCTACAGATGTGAGAGCTACTCTTAACCACTTATTTATGTTAAATGATTGAATAAAGGTCATAAATGGATTCAAAGCACAAGTGAATAGCTTGGTAGAAATACAGGGCACAACTGTGTGATAGTTCACAGGTCAAAGAGAAGAAAGCCAGATGAGAAACCCTTAGGTAATGGAATACCTTCTGTTGTCCTTGCTGATTCAGGAATCTAGCTCAGTTGAGAAAATAATTTACCAGATGTAGGACCTCAGGATAGCATACAGATCTAATTATCACCACAATCAAAGATTATGCATATGCTACTCAAGTAAGAACCTTTCCAGCACTCATTTCCACCAAAAGGTGAATTGTGTTTACTCACTCACTTAGGAACAAACAAATAAACAACAACAACTAGGTTTTATAATGTTTTCAAAAGTATTTTACAATGTTTTAGTATGAAATGTTTATTTTGATCTATTTTAGCCTTTGTTTTGGTTTAATATAAGTAATGATTAACATCAACTGTACAGAGAATTGCTGTTACTCATTACCTAGGTAACAGAATAAAGAAGTGGGAACCAGCTACACCAGTATTAACAGGATATGTTTAATACTAAGGAATTCTCAATGATAACTTACAATCAAGTCTGATGGGTGGACTGAGGATAAAAATCTACTAACACACAGATATCATCCATTCTCTTATGGCTGATACACTAGCTATTGTAATGCTTGCACAACATGGAAAGCATTCTTTAAGGAATTAACATAAAACCTCAAAAAAGTTTATTTTCAAGAATTAACATAATTTTAAATACTTTTGTAGAATGTCAACATCAACAAAATCTTTAAAATGTATTTATTAAATATAAAACTGAAATCTACAATAGTTTCGTTTATATCAAACAGGTTTAGTTTTTCATATTGCCACTCTAAATATTTTCTTTTATTTTGAGCATACTAATATGGAAATAATTGAATCTCCCCAAAAAGGGTTGATAAACTTGCATTTTATTCATGTTAGCTTACATATGTATTTGTATATTTGGTAAACTCCATGTGGAATATTTTTGTCAAAATTTTAATAAAAATAAATTGTGAATCAAATTATACAAATTATATTATCAAGTATTCTTCTGACAAAAGTAAATCGCATTTTCACCAGGTAATTTTGGTAAGAGCTTACTATTCTCCTAAGGTGAGCTGTTATCACTCGGTTCCATCCTTATTCTTCCCTGAACAAACTTGAAACCTTGTGTTGTAATGCCATGAAAGCAGGCACAACATTACTGCAAAGAATTCTGGCAGAAATTCTTGTAATAAAGTATTTAGCAAGAAATTAACTGTAGGTGTAAATAACTAACACCAGTGATATTATAGATAACTCCTCTATTTTATGTTATAAAATATACTGAAGTTACTCCAAAACAAAACTCAGGGAAAGTTTGAGAATGTGGGAGGTTAATATCCAAAGAGATGGGAGTATTTACATATTACCAAGAAATGAATTTACATTTGAAATTGATAGTTTAAAAAAATTCCAAAGCATATGAATATATGAACACTTAAGAAGGGTTCATGCAAGTCTCAGAAAATATTTACAAAATAATGCATTCTAAGGCACATAAATTCAAGAAAATCTATCTTAAATTGGTAGAGTGTTAGTAAAGAAAAGTCCTTAGCTGGTAGCGGGGGCTCACGCCTGTACTCCTAGCTACTCAGGAGGCTGAGGTCTAAGGATCAAGGTTCAAAGCCAGCCCGGGCACAAGGAGCGTGAGACTTTTATCTCCAATTAACCTCTAGAAAACAAATTAACTCAAGTTATAATTGAATATTAAAATCTAGACTTTTTTCTCTGTCAAGAAATATTCTTTCATTCTCCAAGCACAACCAACTTCAATTAAGCTTATAAAAATCTCTAACTAGATATTAGAATGTACTATCAGTATCTTCCATGTGTATGCATACATTTATGTGTGTGTACATGATGTGTGTGTGTGTGTGTGTGTTAATCTCTGAGAATAAGCCTGGTTATGAAAATAATAATGATATAATATCTACTGATTGCATAAACTGTTTCAGGTATATGGTATCAATGACAATGCTATTGCTATTCCAAGAATGGCATTTTAAAATCTTTTACTTTTAAAATTTATTATCTTTAAGTTGTTATACAAGGAGTTGCCACTTAAGAAAGCAGTTTATTAATACAATGCATTTTGATCAATATTTTGATTTTTCATTGTAAACCACAGTATAAAATTGTCATGGAGAAGGGTGGAGGGGAGGGTAATGGGACCAAGACATGTGAAAGGATATCAATATATGTGAATTAATGCACCTTCTATCTGGCAAATATCATGTAACCCTTTTATTAATTACAATAAAATATTAAAAAATTGTCAAGTTATTCTAAGCATCATGCTTTATTCAGCCATTTTCCATGAACATTTTTTAAAATTCCAAACACATCCAGAGATTAAATAACTTAATATACATCAGTGCTATAAATTATTCAACTTATTTTATCTGGTTAGCTAAGGTGCTGGTAGATAAGCAACTTTTCCAGCCGCTTGTTATTTGCCTTAATGCATATGTTTAGTCAGAAGTTGTTCATGTCTTTCTTTGAAGTCTGAATTTTAGCTCTAAATCTCTTTACACATCTTTGGCTTCTTCCTGCTAGCTTATTTTATTGAATAAACCTGCATTTATGTCTATTATTTATCTAATATCTAATTATTATTGGAAATCTGCCTTTAGAATTTAAGTGCTAAATTAAGATGCAATTTGTTCATTTGTTTGTTCCCAGAGCCATTTCTTTTGGTTCATGTTTAATATGTTACCAAAAGAGTAACTCCATAGGGAGCAGATGTTCTGACAAAAATATTTAGGACAAACTCTCTCTGTCTCTGTCTCTGTCTCTCTCTCTGTGTCTCTGTTTCTGTCTCTGTCTCTCTCTTACTCACATACACACACACAAACACACACACACACACACACACACACACACACACACACACACACACACACACACTCACCAAGGGCACAAAAGCAGAGGAGGAAATATCAGACATAGCAATATATAAAGTTTAATCCTACAAAATAAATAGGAACTTTCCCAAGAAAAAGCAAAACTAATTAATTGGATACAATGGGTAATAGCATGTGAAGACACTTGTTACTCAATTATTTAAAGAAAGAAAGGAGTGACATTTAATGTCTAATTATAAATGTACAGAGCTAGCGACAAACATGACCGAGCATTTTTTCAAGATGGAAATCGGATTCATTCTATTGGGGTTTCCATAATTTTGGGTAAAAAACAAAAAAAAACAAAAAAACAAAAACTTATTTTCCTAATTTGGATCGCATTTCTAGGGGTTAAATTGGTTATTACTGAGAATAGAACCTTTATGCTATCTCAGAATTTGTAAACTATAATTATTTTAGCAAGGGACAGAATAGGTTCCTATATTGAAGGTACATTTTTAGTAAGATGACACTAGTGTTACACTAATATTGCTTGCTACAAATAACAATAGTAAATGTCAGGAAATTAAAATGTATGCTAGATTGGCTCCATTGCAGACTCTTTTATTTTTTATTAATGTGAACAACAGATTAAAAGTGGGCAGAACAGAATTAGACTCATAAGAGAAAGGAACCACTAGTATACTGCAGTTGATGTGGTACAAGGTGGCTAGAGGTCAAGGAGAATTTTGATTGATTAATTAGCATAGAGTCAGAACATATTGATTGAGAATGCTAATTTGTAGGGAAATTAAGATGAGGAAACAGAAATGGGGGAAGCAGAGTGTAAATTTCCACAAAAGTTAGAAAGCTAGGCAAGCTTTCTGGAGAAGTGTCATGGATCCCAGAATTGTGACTAAGAAAATCTTTAAGAAAATGACCCCCCTCCACCCTGTGCCTACCCTCACAGAGGGGAAAGACTGAGGAGACTGCATAGAAAATTCATTAACTCTCCCATCCAAGTACTAACCAGGCCTGTATATTTATTTGTTTATTTGAAATAGGAGGTGGAAAGAAGTTTAGGGGAGGGGGTAGAAGGGGGAAATGGGGACAAAAACATGAGAAGGGTATCAATGTGTGAGAAATAATGCACCTTCTATCTGGTGAATATAACTGTAACCTCTCTACACATTAAAATAAAATAATTTTTTAAAAGAAAATTCTTTTTTGTTTTTTTTTTAGTATTTTTTGAATTAGTAACCTTTATTACAAGGATTTTTTTGAGATGGACTTTTTTGGTATATCACAGATACATATTAATTTATGAAATAAAACATTATGTCTATAGAGTCATAGGTTTTTATGTCTATGTAGTTATGTTTATATTTCCAATACCATGTCTATAGCATTGGGTATGTAAATATTGAGTCCTTGCTCTTGTACTCATTGGATCTAATAACCACATATTAAGGATACTATGTGCCTTTTGTTCCTTTGGTCTTGACTTGTCTCACTCAACATGATTTGCTCTAGATTCATCCACTTCCCTGCAAATGCCAATATTTTATCTTGTCTTTTGGCTATGTAGAATTCCATTGTATATATGTGCCAATTTTTTTGTATCTATTTATCTGCAGTAGGGCATCTGGATTGTTTCCATTGCCTGGCTATTGTGAATAGTGCAGAGGTGAACATAGCTGAGCAGGTGTCCTTATCATATCTTGGGTTATGGTGTTCAGGAGAGATGGTCAGAAGTGGTATGGTGGGATTGTAGGGAAGGTCAATTTCAATCACATCTCTTGTTCTGCATGTAAACTTCCACTGAATTCAGGGAAGTATGGCTAACCGGTTTATCATTTCTAAAATATAAAATAATCTCAAAAAAACTTAAAACAATTTACAATTCTATCTGAAGTCAGAATACATTCTTGCATTTCTAACATCAAACAAATAGATCTAGGCAAGATTTTAAATAACTAGAGTTTAAGAAAAACATATAAGCCATGAAGATAAGGAAAAAGAAAAAAATAGCATAGAATGGACAAATATGTATCAAAATTTGTAGAAAGCATTCAAGACAATTATTGCATAGTATGTTGAAAAAGATTACCTCTATGAGATTTTTTAAAGTTAACATTTTGTGGTAATAGCTAAACCTGGATGAAAATATAAATTGAATCCAACTTATGTAAAAGCTACATTAAATAGCCTTCAATTACATGGAAAATAAAGCAATAAAATAAAGAAATACAAATAGGAGCTTTTAGAAGCTTTTTGAAATTGAAAGACTTTAGTTACTTAAAAAATAAAAATCAGGATGTTTCGACAAATATGGCAATGTACTGATAGCTGACATATATTTCCTCTGACTAAACCAAAAAGTTCATGTACTGTGAAAGTCAACTTAGGTTTGACTATAAAGTGTTAACAGACAGAATCTAATGAATATATGAAATCTTATTATAACTAAAGTCTGTTAAAACAGAGAAAAAGAAAACAAACACAGAACCCTGAATAAGAACCTGGATGTTGTCAAATTCTGACAGTACAGGAGACCCAGACTGTTTATTTTGAGGATGAAAGGAAAACTAATAGGTAGACAAGGACAAAATAGAGTAGATATTTTCCATGGCATATAATATGTGACCCATCTTGGTACTTCTTTCTTGCCATAGTGCCTTGGGATCCTGCTCAAAATAATGCTTCTCCTTCCCATAATGCTCTGGGTTCCCTCTCAAAATCCTGTTTCAGTATTCTGGCAGGTTTTTCTTAAAATAAATAATCTTTCTCTAGTCATTCCTGAAATTCTGTTTCTATATATTTACCCAGGATAAAAGAAATCATGTCAACACAAAGTTTTCCATATAAAATTTCTGTATGCTATATTTGTAACTGCCAAATTTTTTGTGGGGGGATTTGAAAATTTTAATCTACATGGGAATATGTATAACATTGTGATACAAACCAACTAGAGCAATAAGATGAATACAAATTTACTTCATGACATTATATTGAGCAAAATACACCAAACACAAAAACATATAACTTCTGTAAGTTTTGTCATATAAAGTGTGTTAATACACAAAACATATTTGTGGTTTTAACTATCATAGTAGTGACTACCAGTGTATTTAGTGTAGTTATCAATGGTTAATTTTTTGAAAAGCCTGAAAAACATTGTCATGATAAAAAAAAATGTGTTCCTTGAATTTTGAGTTGAGGTACATTCATTTAGGTATCTGTCCAGGCTCAACAAATTTTATTACAATCTGATCATTTTCCTAGGTGTAAATTTATACCTGAACAGTTAGAATGTTAAAAGATTCACGTACTTTGAAAAAATAATTTCCAGGTTAGTAGGGGAATATGAAAAGACATGCATGAAAAAATGATGATCAGATATGAAGTTCTAAGTCCATGTGTAGAGACAAAAAAGAAAGTACCATTTACAAATTATAACATTACCATAAAGAAATGTGGCATTAACTGTACTTTCTCATGAAACATTGATTGAGAAGAAAGAAATTCCAATATTTTTAATTATGTAAAATTTATACTTGGCTCCCGAAGTTCCAGGTTAAGAATGGTGGTGAATGCTGCCCGATAATCTGTATTTTAAAATGCTCTTGGATTTATCATTTGAAAGTACAACTTTTAGGATACTAGTATATTTATTGTTGCACAATTTTGAAATTTGTTAGGAAGAGTTAGGTTAGTGGTTAATATATATTTTAGATTGTTTAATTTTAGATTATTATATATATGTATTATATATGTGTGTGTTCAGATAAAAAAGCAGTAATTTTGTTCAGCAGCAGTACTGTATGAAGAAAAGTAATCAATTTGTGGTGAAATGTGGCCATCCCTTCAAATAGCATCACTTTGACAAAATTCAATCTCAAAGTCTTGGGCAGCTTTCAGTGAAAGTGCTCGGAAATCTGTTCAGGAGTGGGGCTAAATAAATATAGGAAAGATATATTTGATTGTGAAGATGACTGTTTGAACTTGGGGTATAAAGAGTAAAGAAATATTAGAAAGGCTTTCTTGCTTTTCTTCAGTTTCATGGGAAGTACAGTGCCCTGGGTGGCTGGAAATGCTGTGAGAAATTAAGACCAAACAATAGCTTTTGAGATTGAATCCTATCTTACATCTTGTCTCTCTCTTGCTCTCACAGAGCTGAATACAAGCTCAGAAGTACTTATTCCTGTTCACCAAGGTAGAAATCACAAGCAATAACATCCCACACTCTCACAGGTATTCTGAACTGCAAAAATGAGCTCTCAGCAATGACAAAAAAAAAAAATCACTGAAGGATGTGTCAGGACAATCAGGGGAAACAACTTGTTGGGCCAAAGACAAGCATAATTAATGAAATAGAGTTCAATGCATTTGTGCATAGATTTAAATAAGAGTGTTAAAGCTATTTAAAAATGTGGCAGTTAATTTATTGTAAATGTTGAAATAAAATTTCAAAAAGTAACCATAGGTGGGATGAGTAACAGAATGTATTTAGCTAAATGTAACAATAATGATTTGGAAATTTAGTGGTAGAGATATCTCCCACTAAAGAACAAAATAGGCTGAAATGGAAATTAAATAGGAAAAACAAAAGAAAATAGGTAAAACATAGATGCAGAGTGACTAAACTCTTTGGCAGTGCTTCAGAATCGGAGAATCAAGATTTTAACAGATAAAGGAATGGAACTCAATGGTAAAGCACTAAGATATTAAGCTGATGGTACTAAATTCACTTCCTAGTATTGAGCATAGAGATAGTGAGTTAATTACTAAAACTGTGAAACTGGAAAATTCCCTACAATAAACGGAAGACATGGTCCTCATATTAGAAGGCTTCACTGAGCACTAATATAACTTATACACATTAAAAAGAACCTCTTGTTTCCAATTCTTGGAGTTCATTTTGATATGCTTCATTTTATGTGGTCCTATGCATTTAGCTATTATGCTACTGTGATCCCCTGTGAAGAATATCATAAACATATTCGTGTTATTACAAATGAGGGAAACCATGCAATCTACATTTATTTGTGCCTGGCTTCTTTTGCTTAATATGACTTTCTATAAGTCTTTCAATTTCCTAGAATGGGGCAATGTCATTCCTTCTGATTGAGGTATGGAACTCCATTGTGTATTTATACCACATCTCCTTGATCAACTCATCTACTGAGTTGTTTCTTATGTTCTATATTCAGCTATTTCTGTTTTTTTCTTTCTGCTTTTATTTTCTATACACCTTATCTTTTATATTGTTAGGGTCCGTGACCAAAGGAATGAGTCTTACACAAAAGCGGAATTTGGAAGTTAAGTTAAACAGAGTTTTATTCCGCACCTAGCATGGAGAATCATACTGACCGGTCAGGGCCGCCTCTAAGATGTGAGAAAGCGACCCCGACTGATCTTACAGGCTACTTTTATAGGCCCCAGCCATGTGGTTGGGTGACCATATACAGGTGGCCAATGGAATTCAGCATGGTTGATTGATGGCTGGGGCAACCACTGACACCTTTGCTGTTTGAACTGACCTATCATTTCGGTGGGCTTCTGGTGCACTGCTCTGACGACAAAGGAAGGGGAGGGAATTCCCTGGCAGGCCAAGGGGAGTGGGGTGGGGAGGAATTCTGGTAACTCCACCTGGTTTGGCTGCTCTTGTAATCTGAGCTGTTATCAGAGATTCTGCAGCCCCTGCCTCAGGTCAAGTCCTTTGTCCATAAAGATGGGAAATGCCTAGAGTGGATGGATTTTGGGAAGTCAATAAAGGGGTCCCTTCATATATAAGATTATCTGATCTATGGAAGGAAAATGGAATCATAAAAACAGCAGAACAAAGAGATAAACTAATGCAACACTGATACTCACTTGATACTATGTTGGAAATGAACTTTACAATCTGAAAGGAGGAGAGTGGGAACTAGTAAGTGGGAGAAAATAAAGGAGGGGTAATGGTGTTTAAAATAAATGTATTCATTACCTTAATTTTATAACTGTAATTCCTCTGTTCACCACTTTTAAAATAAATAAAAAATAAAATAAAATATAAAATGGGTATTAAAGAACACTTGGTTTGCTGTGTAGGTAAAAAAAGTAATTTGTACAAAAGAGAGCAGAGAGCTCAGAACAATCAATAATATACTCACACTTGTGTTTTGTATTTCAGATCAATATATGATTTTGACAAATCTATTGATTTGTTAACAGGTCTTCATTTAATAAAAGGATTTGCAATTTAAAAAACTTAAAGACAAATTCTATGCATTTCTAGACATTATGACAAATTCTTCAAGACAAGGGGAAAAATATCCAAATGCTGGCAGAGTTAAGACATCAATTTATATCTTTATGATTCCAGGATCATTTCCACTGATATATGTATTAAAGAGACAATGAGCATCATCTATCAATACTTAAAAAACAAAGCTTTTGTTAAAATTTATTAGTAGAATATTTTTGCAACAACCTGAGTCTAAATAAAATATTCAGTGAAAGTTGTAGTAAATTTAATTCCCTAGAATGTACCAGATTGGAGCTAGAAAATGTGCTCCACTGATTCCAGAAGGGAGAAAATAGATTCAAGGAACAGTGATTTAAAAAAAAATTAAAAATCATGAATGATCTTTATTCTAAATTAGGCCTGTGACAGAATAAGCATTTAAAAGTATAAATTTTTTATTGTAATATATAAACAAAACATAGCACAAATAATTATAATGAGTATTATGATACTTTTATCTTATGAGGATAATATATAAATGATCTACAAGTTATATATTTGGATGATTTAAATTTGGGAATAATAAAAACTCAAATTACAAAAGACTTAAGAAAATACATATTTGTTCCTCCCACCCCAAATTCCATAACTAATCAATTGAAGGCCAATGTTATGTTTTATTTAGACTTTCATAGGAAAATAGAACCAGTAGGATCTAATAACTTCATATGGAAAGATGTGCAAAGAGCCTGACTCAGGCAGCTTAAGATTTAAGGATGTGCCCCCTGTGAACTACAAGCCGCCAACTATTATTGTTCCAGTTCACACCTACAATTCTATGAACTGGAAGTTCCATGGTGGGATTGGTACCTAGTCTAAACAAGAGTGCCAATGGACAGGAACAGAAGATAACTGATGCTATCCACTAACCAGAGAGCTATTTTGCCATTCTTCTAGTCTATTAATGTATTGAATAACTATGAGAACTATCCTCATTACTCAGTTTATCAATTTAAATACATTCTTGTCTTTGTTTTTGTTTTTTTTGGTTATTTCTTATTAAAGAATTTCTTAACATTGAGTTTTACTTCGTATTTCAAATGACATGTTTAACAAATAGGTATTCAAGAAGGGAATCTCTATATGCAATCACTGGCACTTAGATTTTAGAACATAATCAAAATTAGGCTGAGGGTTTGTATGTCATAGATGTATATAAGTCTATGTAATAAAACATTATATCTATGGAGTCATAAATTTTATGTCTATCTAGTTGTGTTTATATTTCCAATATCATGTCCATAGCATAGGGTATGCAAATATTGAGTCCTCTCTCTTGTACTCATTGGATCTAATAGCCACATATTAAGAATATCATGTGCCTTTTGTTCCTTTGGTCTTGACTCGTATCACTCAACATGATTCACTCTAGATTCATCCATTTTCCTGCGAATGCCATTATTTGATCTTGTCTATTGGCTATATAGAATTAGATTGTATATATATATATATAATTTTCTGTATCTATTTATCTGCATTAGGGCATCTGGATTGTTTCCATCACCTGGCTATTGTGAATAATGCAGAGATGAACATAGCTGATTTGTCATATCCTGGGTTATGATGCTCAGGATAGATGTCCAGGAGTCATACGGTGAGATCGTAGGGAAGGTCTATTTTCAATTCTTTAAGAAACTTCCACACTGCTTTCCAGAGTGGCTGAACTTGCTTACAATCCCACCAGCAGTGCGATAGGGTTCCTTTTTCTCCATTACCCTACCAGCATCTGTCATTGTCTGAGTTCAAAATCTTGGTCATTCTTGTTGGGGTAAGGTGGTATTTTAGGATTATTTTTATTTGTATTTCCTTTATGACCATGGATGATAAGCATATTCTCATATGTTTTTCGCCATTTTAATCTCTTCTTTTGATGTCTCTCTTTAGTTCCCTTGCCCATTTAGTGATTGGTGTTTTGGGTTTGGAAGGGATTAGTTTCTTGAGTTCCCTGTAGATACTGGATATTAAGCATTTGTCAGATCTATTATTGATAAATATCTTTTCCCAGTTTTTAGGTATTCTCATTTATCGAGTCTCTCTCCAATCTGTTGTGACCCTGGGATTCTGTTCAGGAAAGTTTTGCCTGTGCCTATGAGTTCCAATGTCTCTCCAAATCTATCGTGTGGCATCTTCAAGGTTTCTGATCTGACATTGAGGTCTTTGATCCATTTAGAGTTAATGCTTGTGCATGGTGAAAGGCTAGGGTCAATTTTTAGTGTTCTGCATATGGCTGCCCAGTTTTGCTAGCACAAATAATTGAATAGGCTGTGTTTGTTCCATTGTATATCTTTGGATCCTTTGTCAAATACAAGTTGACTATAAGTATGTGGTTCTATTTCTGGATCTTCTATTCTGTTCCATTGATCTTCTGGTCTATTTTTGTGCCAATACCATGCTCTTTTTGTTACTATGGCTCTATAGTAGAGTTTGAAGCCTGATATTGTAATACTACCTGCATTGCTCTTTTTGCCTAGAATTGTTTTGGCTATTCTAGGTCTTTTCTTGTTCCATATGAACCTTTGGATTATATCTTCTATTTCCATAAAGAATGTCTTTGGGATTTTGATGGGGATTGCATTGAATTTGTATATCAATTTTGGTAGTATAGCCATTTTCACTATATTGGTTCTCCCTACCCATGAGCATGGGATGTCTTTCCATTTCCTGGTGTCCTCTTTAATTTCCTTCCTTAGGCTTTTATAGTTTTCATTAAATAATTCCTTTACATTTTGGTTAAGTTAATTTAAGTATTTTATTCTTTTGGGGGCTAATGAAAATGGGATGATTTTCTTGATTTTGCCTTCTGTTTGTGTTAAATAATATTCTTTACAGATAACCATGTACCTGAACAACTCATAGCCCAGTCAAAAAATAATAAATAAAATTACCCAGGAGAATATAAAATAAAGAAAAGCATTTTACTCATGTGGACAACTGGAAATAGATGAAAACTGGAAAATGAAAACATAAATAAAATAATTACTGATGAGCCAGGTGACTGTGGCTCACACCTATAATCTAAAGTACTCAGGAGGAAGTTCAAAGCCAGTACAGGTAAGAAAGTCCATATAATTTTATCTCCAGAATTACCAGCAAAAATCTGGTCTTGAGGTGAGGCTTAACCTGTATATAGAGCACAAAAGTGAACAAAAGGAGAGCATAAAACTCTAGGAATTACAAAGTCTGGGTTCAATACTGATAACAGTAAAAATAATGCTCATAGATATTCCATTTTTCTATTTCTCTATCTCTATACCTACTACCTATCACTATAAAACATAAAACTCACAATGGACTTTAAAATTGGCTCCATGAACGCATCTAAATTTTACTTAAGTCCATGTAATATAATTTCTTTTTTTTTGTGCCAGTTCTAGTTTGAACTCAGGGCCTGGGAACTGTCATTGAGTTTTATCATGGCTAGAACTCTATCTCTTCCAGCTACTTTTTTTTTTGGGGGGGGGGAGGTTGGTCATGGGGCTTGAAGTTGGGGCCTGAGTGCTGTCCCTGAGCTCTTCAGCTAATGGCTACTGCCCTACCCCTGGAGCCACAGTGCTGCTACTTCAGGTTTTCTGGTGGTTAACCTGAGATAAGCATCTCAAGGACTTCTGTGCCCTGTCATGGCTTTGAACAGTGATCCTCAAATCTCAGCCTTCTGAGTAGCTAGGATTACAGATGTGAGCCACCATACCCACCTCCACTTCCAGCTTTTTTTATGTATGTTGTATGTGAGGAATTGAACCCGGGTCTTTGTGCATGCTAAGCACTCTACCACTAGGCAAAACTCCTGTCCCCATGTAATATGTTTTTATTGTTCATTATTTCTTCTGTGAATTCTGAGACAATGTCTAATTTCTCACTTATGTAAGGAAGTGAGGCCTCATCAATTTGAAATCAGCATTAACCCTTAAATCCTCCAGATATTTCTTTAAAATTCAGCTATTGTCTGATACAGCAAGTAGGTTCCAAAAACCAGAACTGAAGGAAAGCTCTCTGAAATTGAGTTATCAGGATGACATTTCATCCACTTTAGCATCAACCATGCTTATTCCATAAAAAAGAAAAGAAAAAGAAAAAGATGACATTATAGCCTAGGATTTAAACATATTCTTTGATTTAAAATTTAAAGTACATGCTGGCTGTCAGACGGAAAGAAATGCTGTTGGGCAACTTTTTTTTCTTAGATATTGTAGTCATGATTTCATATTTCCTGCTGGAGTGTAATATTTTTTGAGGAAAAATGAATAATACATCTTGAAGACATATAATTTTCCATAACTGAATAAAGCAACACATGATAAAATACCTCTCTGTATTTATGATTTATACCAATGAAAAATGATTTTATATGAGTGATCACAATATGTAGTGCAGATACACATGTGCATGTTTACATGTTCCCATCTACATGTAATCTCTATTATGGAGGAAAAGTGAAAAGTTAAAAAAAATACCCACCCATTGTTTTTCTCTGGAAGAATAGCAATAAGACATTTCTAGTAAAAATAATATATCCAAACCAGGCATGGTGGCTCAAACCTATAATCCTAACTACTCAGGAGGCTGAGGATCAATTTTCAAAGCCAGTCCAGGGAATACAAAGTCAAGAGACTTATCTCCAATTAATTTCTAGAGAATAGGAAGTAGGGTTGTGGCTCAAGGGTAGGGTGGTGGCCTTGAGCTGAAGAGCTCAGGGACAGCGCCCAGGCCAGAGTTCAAGCCCCATGACACAAATCATCATCATCATCATCATCATCATCATCCATGATAATCATCTATCCTTCTTAGCCTGATTACTAAAGGAATTTTTGTTTTCAATTAGAACAACCTGAAGAATTGAAAGAAAGTATATAAGACATAGAAACTTGTACAAAATATAAAAGTTGGGGGGAGTCTAGAAATAGTTTTCCTCATAGAACTTGAAGAATGAATATATAGCACACAGATGTAGAAAGTAAGGGGAATATGTTTGTTTTTGTTTCAATTCTGAGTTTGTCACAGTGGTTGTTCATTGCAGTCATAAGATCAAACATTAAATGAGAAGTGGCCTTTTTTATTAAAGAATTTATTAACATTGATTTTTACATCATATTTCAAATGGCATGTTTAACAAACAAGTGTTCAGGAAGGGAATCTCTATATACAATCACTGGCACTTAGTTTTTAGATATCAGTGTGTATCAATAGTAATTTCTTCAGCTGGAAAGTTGGATAGGAGATTTTTAGGGGAATATTTTTGGGGAAAATCCTGAAACTATTAATAGTTCTTGTCAAATATTATTTTCTGAAAGTCATTCAATAAAATGTATATGTGTATGTTAGTGTCATAAAACATTAGCTTGAGTATAGTGTATGAGAATGTTATGAAAACCTTGTACTACATTTAAAATTATACATTTTATTATAATAAAATTAAATTTTCTATTAGAATTATTTTTCTATTAAAGCACAACTGTATTGACTAATAAGTTTATTTAAAAATATATATGTTTCAAAGATTATTTAAGGCAATTCAATAAATTTGAGATTCTGTCCAGCTTCTTCTTAATTAAACTAATTGGACTTAAGCACACTTTGTAAATTATTAATTACAGTGCATTATTAAATATATAATCACCCAAACTGATGAGCTGTTGTTAGATTTTGACTTAGAAATAAACTAAAACATCATAGCCTGGAAGAGTTGTATAAATTCATTAGAAAATGAGCCATAAATCTAGAGAGTTGATTCTCAGGAATCATATCCACTCTTGGAAATGGAAAATACCTTTTTTCTAATGACTACACTAATTATGCTATATGCATCTCATTAATCCATGTCTACCAAAGGTTAATTTTGACCATCTTGCTTATGAAAAATTTGAAAATGTAGGTCAATTAAAATATACCAGTTCCTAGAAACAAGATTATAGTAGTGCTATACTTGGAAGCTCTATAAATTCCTGGGGTTTTATTCTTCCTTTCATTTGAAGAAAGAGATATAAACTTTAACAGATTAAAATATGAAATACTAATTTTATCTAATTCCTAATCAAGTTTTTGAAGACTATCATTTAAAATTTGGATAACCGGGGCCGGGAGTTTGGCCTAGTGGTAGAGTGCTTTCCTAGCATGCAGAAAGGCCCGGGTTCGATTCCTTAGTACCACATGCATAGAAAAAAACTGGAAGTGGTGCTGAGGCTGAGGTTAGAGCTCTAACCTTGAGAAAGTCCAAGGACAGGCTCAGGCCCTGAGCTAAAGCCCAGACTGGCAAAAAATAAAAAATAAAAAAAAGAAAAAAATAAAATTTGGATAACCTTCTTTAGAGAAGTAAATAGACAAGTGGTAATTATTGAAGTGATAGTGTACTAGACATGGGCTGAAAATTCTAAGATCCAGAATCACAGCATATCAAAGAAAGGCTATAGAAATGAGATTACATTAAACTGAAAGATTCTGTATGGGAAAGGATAACAAAATAAATAGAAAGCCAACAAAATGGGAGATGATCATTACCAGGTACACATCAGAGAAGGACCTGATATCTAAAATATACTTTCATCCCCCCAAAAAAACCTCAAAGAAACAGCAACTCAATTAATAAATTGGCTTAAGACTTAAAGAGAGACTTCTCAAAAGGAGAAATACGAATGACCAATATATACATGAAGAAATGTTCAACAAGTCTGGCTATAAAATAAATGTAAATCAAAACATTGGAGATTCTACCTCACACCAATTAGAATGGCTATTATAAGAAAACTAACAATAACAAATGCTGGAATAAATATGGCCAAAAGGGAACTCTATTACATTGTTGGTGAAAATGTCAACTTGTTCACCCTCTCTGGAAATTATGGAAGTTCAACAAAAGACTAGGCATAGAGTTTCCCTGGGACTCAGCAATCCCACTCTTGAGCATTAATCCAAAATGACTACCAACCAGGACACACTAAAGATACTAGCAAAACGATGTTCATTGTAGAATGGATTACCATAACCAAGATAAGGAACCAGGCCAGATACCCCTCAGGAGAAAAATGGATCAAGAAAATGTAGTATGTATACACAATGGAATTCTACTCATCCATTGAAAAGAATAATATTATACTATTCATAAGGAAATGGAAAAATGGGAAAATATTAACCAAAGTAAGCCAGCCTAAGAGAAACCTAGATTGCATAGTTTCCTTCGTTTGTGGTAACTAGAATGTACCTATATTATCTAATTTTATCTTTTGTTTACCTAATTGATAATATTCCTAAAGGAATATTTAGTAGCTCTGATTATACAATATCCTTACAATGAAAACATTTTATCAAACAGAAAATGATTTGGGGATATATGCTAAATGTTTTGGAATATTCATTTAAATTTTAATCAAAAAATTCAAGATAGTATTGTTTTTGTTGTGTAACCTACATTAAATTTCTTATTTTATTAAACTAAGAAATCATTGGCTATATGGAAAACATTAACTTCTTTCTGGCATAGATTTAAGTTTATAATATTTTTATGCTTCTAGTAAACATGATATCTGAAAAACTTCTAAAATATACAATAAACTCAAATTTTAGGTTTATTGGATGGTGTCCTATTGTTTTTAAAGAAAAAAAGTTTGAGCATGGAAAACAAGATTTGAGCATGGAAAAAATTTTGGTTTAGTGAAGATGTTTTCATGCTTTGAAGGAAAACATTTTGATACAAAGAAATAGTTCATGCATGAAAGAAGAAAATCCAAACTCAGTAGTTGGTTATTTCCATACCTTTAAGTCAGAATAGATATAATTTTCCATATACATACTGTTGACTAAGAGTGGAACCACTATCTGTGATGTATAACTCAAACATAAGTGATCTTGGGAAAGAAGGCCACTTCAGGCTCACTATCAATCTCAGGAAATAAGAAAAACCCTACAAGTGAGCCAGGTGGATTTTCATTTGTCTCATTCAGTCCAGATTTGCAGCTGAAGAAATGAAGAAGCTACAAAGGTCACTGAACACAGGTAGTGAAAACCCTCACCTAAGAAATTCATGCTCTAGACAAAGAACAAACAACAGCGGACCAAGCAAGATGGAAATACTTGACATTAACTGCTGTCCACCAGTCAGGTGACACTGAACACCTGCAGGTTCAACTTCATTCACCCTAGCAAAGATGGAAGACAGAGCCCTATCTTTGTCCCTGCCCAGGCTTTAAAGAGATGCCTCAGTCTGCAAATCTCTTTCCTTCTCTGAGTGTTTCACTGAAGCTTTTATCATTAATTTTAAATTGTCAATTACAAAATAAAACATATTCAGCATTAGCAGTGCACTCAATTTTATTTACATATATTTGAAGGTTACTGGGAAAAATCTGCTTACATTCAAGGTGTGGCCAGTTAAACATAAATTTATAGTGGATGAGACCCAATGGGACAGAATACAAAGTAAATGCAATGTGTCCATACTAATCACCAACAATTCTACTTGTTAAATTTATTTTCTACATCTAATTATGAGAAATTTTAAATTAATCTTGCACAAAGGACTAAAGTAAACCTCTTAGATACCTCTCTATTAGGCTAATTTTGCAAAGATGATTTAATTCTAAAAGATTTTCTGCACTTAATCGCCACAATATTTTATTGATCTTAAATGTGGATAATGAAAATTAATTCTTTCACTGATATGATAAAAATTATTTTAAACATATTTAAAGAAGATATCTAAAGTTTGAAATAAAATTTGTAAAATCATTGGTAGAAAGCCATATAAAATAAAATCGATCATCTTCTCTAATTTCATTTTAAGGTTTATTCATTTTATCATTTTCTTGCCCTTACCACTTACTAGTATCAAAATAGTTTTCAAAATGGCGATATTTTAATTCTGTTCATTTCTATAAAATATATAGCTATTAAAATTTGATAAAATTGCAGAAAATAATTTAACATTATATGCTTAAAAGTTGGGTAATTTGCTATCAGTATCTTTAAATATAGTATTGTAAATTAAATCTTATTCTTCACTTGTCCTTGTTTTTTCCCCTTGAATTTAAGGAAAATAATAGATTAATGTGCGGGTCTATGACAAATATTTTTAAATTGTGGACACACGTAATTTTTGAAATGAGAAGCTACAGGTTAGAAAGTCAATGCTCACAAAAATAAGAAAATTCAGAAGATAATTATACATGTAAAAACTAAAATATGCACACATCCATACTTTTTACTGAAGTAAATTTTTATCCTGAGGATAATATTTCTAAGCATTAGAACTCCAAGGATAGAAATTAAATTGTAACAGAAATGTCAGAATGGAATTTTGAATCCTAAATAATAGTGTTTCTAAAAATTGTGATAAGCTAAATAATTTTCAAAAATTATTTATTTATTTATTTATTTTATTGTTGGGATGCTGTACATAGGGGTTATAGTTATATTCATAAGGTAGTGAGTACATTCCTTCTTGAACACTGTTACCCCTTCCCATGTTTTTCTCCCACTTTCCCTCCTCCATCCCTCTAACTCATCTTGTTTTTCTCTTACTTTCCCTTTTTCAAAATAACAAATAAAAGTAAATACAATATACCAGATACCAAAGTCAGATATAGTCACAACATGAGATAAACCTTAAGGAAAAATGAAGAGAAAATAATGAGCTTAACATGGTACATTAAGAACAACAATCACAAAAGACAGAAAACAAACAAAAAACTCTCTTGTTTCCATATCCTGGAGTTTATTTCGCTTTACATATGTACATAGCTTTTGTACTATTATTATCCTCTGTTAGAAAACCCTAGACATTTACTAATTGTCACACATGAGGGAAATCATGGAGCCCATGTTTCTTTGGGTCTGGCTTACTTCACTTAATATGATTTTTCCCAGGTCTATCCATTTCCTTACAGTGGGGCAGTGCCATTCTTTCTGATGGCAGCATGGAATCCCACGGTGTAAATATACCACATCTTGATGATCTATTCATCTCCTGAGGGACATCTGGATTAGTTCCATATCTTACTATGGTAAATAATGATGCAGTGAACATGGCTGTGCTTGTACGTTTAGTATGGACTTGTTTAGGGATATTTGGGTAAATGCCCTTAAGTGGGGTTGATGGGTCACAGGGGAACTCTATATTTAGTCTTTTAAGAAATTGCCATACTGCTTTCCAGAGTAGTTAAAAGAGTTTACACTACCACCAACAGAGTAGTAGCAATCCCTTCTGGTCTTCTGATTTGCATTTCTTTTATGGCCAGAAATGTTGAACATTTCTTCATGTGTCCATTAGCCACTTTTATTTCCTCTTCCAAGAAGTCTCTCTTTATGTCTTTAGCTGACCTTTTAATGGGATGGTTGCTTCTTTGAGGGTTTGTTTTTGAGCGATTTAATTTTTTGAGCTGTAAGTATATTTCAGATATAAGACCCTGGTCTGTTGTATGCCTAGTGAAGATATTCTCCTACTCTGTGGGCTTTCTATTTATCTTGCTGGCTATGTCCTTTGCCATACAGAATCCCTGCAGTTTAATGCAGTCTTGTTTGCTTAAACTTTTTTTGATTTGTTTTGTTTCTGGGCCTTTATTAAGAAAGTTTCTACCAGGGCCAAGAAGCCCAACTATGTCTCCTATTTCTTCCTGTACAATTTTCAGGGCATCTAATTTTGCCTCAATGTTTTTGATCCATTTCGAGTTGATTCTGATGGAAGGAGACAGATATGAATCCAAATTTCTACATGAGTTTAGCCAGTTCTGCCAGCAGGACATAGGTCTGTGGGTTGCTTTCTGGAACTTCAGTTCTATTCCATTGGTCCTTAGTCTTGTTCTTGTGCCAGTGCCAAGTTGTTTTTACTGCTATAGCGTTGTATCAAAGTTAGAAGTTTGGCATTGATATTCCTCCAGGGCTGTTTTTTTTTTTTTTTTTTGCTAAGGATTATTTTTGCTATTTGGGAATTTTTGTTATTCTATAAGAACTTTTGGACTTCTTTCTCTATTTTATTAAAATATGATGTTAGGATATTGATGAGTACTGGCATTTTCATGATGTTTATCCTTCCAATCCAGGAGCATGCAAATTTATTCCACTTCCTTAGATAGTTTTAATTTCCTTTTTCAGATTTTTAAAGTTTTCATCATAGTGGTCCATTACTTCCTTGGTTAAGTTAATTACTATCTATTTTATTTGATGTTATTGCAAAAGGAGTTGCTTTCCTGATTTCAACCTCACTCTTTTACTTGTTGGCATACAGGAAAGCCATTCAGTTTTGAAGGTTAATTTTATAATGTTACTTCACCAAAGTTTTGTATTCATTCGAGTAACTTGGAAATACAGTTCATAGGGTTCCTTACATACAGAATCAAGTCATCTGCAAAGAGGGACAGATTTACTTCCTCTTTCCCTATTTGGACCTCCTTTATGTTTGGTTCTTTCCTTATTGCTGTACTAGGAATTCTGATACTATATTGAAACCCCTTGTCTTATTCCTGATATTAGTCGGAATGGCTTTGACTTTGATCATTCTAACCACACTTTTTAGCCATACTCTCAAGTTAAACATTCTTTTTTGTCTTGTTCCTGATTTTAGTGGGAATGGCTTTGTCCTTTCACCATTCTGCCTATACCTATTAACCATACTTTTTGCAGTTAAACATACCTTTTTCCCCCTAAAGGGTCAGAAACTTTCCATCAGTCAACTCTTGAGACATCAGTATCTAGAATTTCTTTGCATTCCCAGGAGATGAGAATGAATCCCATTTATTGTTGTAAATTCAAATGTATAACAAGGCATCTCCAAAAGTTAAATTCTATTATGAAATAATTTCAAAGTAAAATATTTAGGGCACTTATTCAGTAAAGAACCAGAAACTGTTTCCGGGTTTTGAAGATCAAGAGGAAAAGTTAAGATTATTATGTAGAGACCTACTTGGGAATTCTATAGTAATATGATAACAAAAAACTACAGAATAATTTTTGATTTTTTTCAAGTGTTTTGATAATATTTTAATTAAGTGTAATAATTCATTTGTTCTTATGACTCTTTAATCCTTAAAAAATGTTAAGTCTGTTCTTTGCTTATTTGCTCTACATGTAAATATTGTTGGCAGGTTGTTTTGGCCTGTAGGTTTAATTTTTAATATTAATTGAGAATTCCAGTCAGTAGTGAGGGATCTTTCAATGAGGATGAAAATCAGACCAATAAGACTAAGTTCTAACCATTGCAAATTCACTTGACAAGCTAGGGTAGAACTGAGCTTCTTTCTCATAGATAGAGTCAAAGCATTTGGCTCTGAGAGTTTCTTAAAAACAGAGAGAATTAAATTTTCTCATAACTATTTAAAAACCATTAGTGAAATCACCTTAATAGAAGAGAATTCATGCCACCTTCAGCACATTAAAATGTATACCCTCAAGAAAAAAATCACCAGCATTTTCAGAAAGATCTGTCATAATCTGAAATTACATATTTTGTCTTTATTTATGTGTTGGTTTAGTCAGGGCCTGCTAAAATGTTTTTCTGTATTCTAATTGCTAGAAACTATGTATACTTAATGATTCAGAAGAAAGAATTTTGCAGGTAAGTTAGGGATCTTCTTGAAACAAAACTCGCCTGTGCTTATAGAGCAATTCATAAATCCAATGACAAATGATCTCACATACCACAGAACCTTCTGACAGAAGAGAAGATCTTGGAGTCTGAGACCAGAGTTGCAGCCACAAGCTCTAAGAACCACAAGAATTTGGAGCCATCAAGTGGAGATCCAGCACTACCGCCATCTCAATTTTGGATTTCCCACCTCCAGAACAGTGGTAGGTTAAACATTGATTTAAGCCATCAATTGTCATGAACTTATCTACAGGTTACAAGAAACTACCATAATTACTTTTTGTTTTATTTTTTTTTAATTGGTCAGTCATGGGGCTTGAACTCTGGGCCTGGGTGTTTTCCCTAAACTCCTCAGCTCAAGGCTAGGCCTCTACCACCTGAGCCACAATACCACTTCAGATTTTCTGGTGATTAAATGGAGAAAAGAGTCTCATAGATTTTGCTGCCCAGGCTGGCATTGAACCAGACCACAATCCTCAGATCTCAGCCTGCTGATTAGCTAGGATTACAGGGTGTGAGCCACCTGTGCTTGGCTACCTTATTCACTTTCTAAATAAGAAGGGATGAGGATAGGTCTCAATGAAATTAAAGATAAATTAATGAATACCCTTGAAAACTACTAAATGAAGAAATATTAAAGACATTAAATTGGCATCAATGAATCTCATAAAAAACAGTATTGAGCATGAGTATTCAAAATAAAAGTACCTAAAAGTGCATCTGAAGTGTACAAAATTAGTAAAATCAACAGAATAAGGCATCATAATTTATATATCAAATTTAACATCTTTGAAAGGACATTGTTATTTATTTTCTTATTTTCATCAACAAAGGCAAATGTAGTTCGTCTACCTATTGATGTCTGTTTACACTGGAGTTGTTGAAGGAGTCATACCATGGTCATCACTACGGTATTTATTAGAAATACTGTTTTAACTTAAATCTGTATTGTGGAGGGTTTTACTGATACTCTGTGTTCTCCAGCATGTGAAATGATTTTGGATATGAAAATATATTTAGAAATGGAGTAATGCTAATTATCCTAAAGACCATAAAAGCTTCTATATAACCTTCTATCTCAAACATAAATACATTTCAATTCCTTAAAATATCATCTTTATTTTAGGAGTCTTCAGTGAATTTGAGTTAAGAAACTAAGAACTTTTAATGCATCAAAAGTTAACTTTCAAAAAAAAAAGTTAACTTTCTCATATATATATATACATATACATGTTCTCATATATATGCATATATAATTTTCCATATGTACAAATATAGGTATAAATATATATGAGAAAGTATATTATAGTATATTATAGTTTTATGGTAATAACTGCACTCACTGTTATATAATATCAGAAATTATAACTATTTACCATTCTTTAACTTTTGATATTACTTTAATATCAATGGCCAAATAAAGTTTAAAAAGGATAATTGAGAAACCCATATAGACCATACAATTGCTTTGAAAAATAATAGGAATTTTCTTTTTGCAGTGAGGGGTAAGGCACAGTTGATGTGCAGTTCACATTTGAATAAGACAGAATATTTTAGATGGCTAGGATGATTGTTTCCCAACTGTTAGTTTTAAATAAGAATTTCAAAACAGAAGGGTTTTCGGGCAGGTGCTTTTGTATTCCTAGCTTCTTAAGAGAGTGAGATGTGATGTTCACGATTCTAAGCTAGCCTTGCCAGAAAAGGTTGTGAGACTTTTATTGTCAATTAATCATTGAAAAGCTACAAAAGGAGCTGCGGCTCAAGTAATAGAGAACTCTCCTTCAGCAAAAAAAACCAAAAAGATACAATGTGTTGCCAGGATGTAAGTTAGTTACTTGAGCTGAAACCATTATCATTTCTGTGAGGTGAATATCATGTCTATTGAAATAAAAGAAACAAGTTCAAAACTAAAACTAAAATTCATTAAATCCAGCGGTCCAACACGGATGTTAGAGTTTTTATATAAACATAAGTTTATCTGATTTGCATATATTTGCACATATATGTGAGTCATGGGGCTTGAACTCCACCTGGACGCTGTCCCTGACCTCTTCAGCTCAAGGCTACCGCCCTACCCTGGGCCTGGATGTTGTCCTTGAGCTCTTCATTTCCAGGCTACTGCCTTACCCTTGAGCCAAGACCCACTTCCCGTTTTCTAGAGATTAATTGGAGATGAGGTTCCTCAGGTCCTTTTGTTCCCAGGCTGGCTTTGAACCTTGATCCTCAAATCTCAGTCTCCTCAGTAGCTAGGATTACAGGCGTGAGACATAGTGCCAGGTGCAAAATATATTTAAACGGAGGTAGCATGTTTGACAAAGCAGTAATCAGGAAATTTCAGCCACTAACTGTTTTATGATCTTGAGGAAATTTTTTTTATCATTTCTAAGTTCGGACTATGAATGTCATGAATATTGTGAAAAATAACATATACATTTCTTCCAAATCCATCATTTAATGATTCTTAGAGAATAATAATTCAGATCTGAATAGTTTTAGGGAGCTATGTCTCTATTAAACTCATATTTCATTTATGAATATAAAGGTTATTTTTCCACAAATGGGGGCAAATTAGAGCTGAATTCATTTAAGAGTTAGAATGAAAGTTGAACAAAGGCTCATTTCTAAATTCTTGATAGTTAAGATTGGTAAGATTCTAAAGCAAGTAATATGCCTTTGCTTTGGGCACTAATATCAACAAGGGAGGATTGGTTGGATTTACCATTCCTAATAGCTATACTGGAGTTAGGCCACATTTTTAAAAGTATAAGTATTAACATTAATTAAACATTCCCATGTATCATGAACTTGAAGAGTAATATTGGTAAGAAAAATATTTTGTTTCCCCTTTTATGCATGTATAAATTATAGATTGAAGCTTATAAAATTTTAAAGTCAAAAAAGCAATTATACAAGGGTCATAGGTGCATATTTCTCACACACATAAATGCAATCTACATAAGAACACCAATAATAATTCCTTTGTGAACAACAAAGTATAATTTGTGGATAAAAATTCTCTATGAAAACCTAGAATTTTGTTTTGATGAAAAAAGTATGGTAAAATTCCTTTTTAAAACATTTATAACTAGTTCACTTAAGTTAAAAGAATGAATTAGTATAAGTAAATTGTATAAAAGGGATTTTTACTACAGTGTTTACAATATGCTTAGAATATACTTTGATCAAATTCAGCCCATCAATAACTTTATTTCTTAACCCATTTTCATCCTTCCCCTTCTTTGAAAGAGTTTTAGGTGGGCTTGATTTTGCTAGCTTCATACATTTGTTTACTATATCTCTGTATTATTTACTTCCCATAATCCTCACTCTTCCCTCCTTTCCCCCTACCTGCTCATTTCCCTCACCAAACAATTTAACTTTGCAATCAAGTCATATTTAGGTTTAGATCCCACATAAAATGATGGATACTTTTAGAGCTTGAATTATTTTGCTTAACATGATGATCTCTAGTGCCACCCATCATATAATTTTATTCTTCTTTTTCTCTACTGATACCATATTTTATATACGTACCATAGATTGTTGGAATCTATGGCTATATCCTATTTTGACTATTGTACATCATTGTGCTATAAGCTCAGATGAACAGGTTGCTCTTTACATGCCTTTAAATCTATGGTTAAGTCTGCTATTGCAGGATTATAAAGTTTTTACTTTTATTTTCTTAAGGAAGCTTTATCTTGATTTCTATAGTAATGGGACTGGTTTACAATATCATATATTACACTAGGGTCCAACATTTATTGAAATTTCAGGTCAGTTAGGAAGGTGTATTCATCAAATGAGTAATTTTTTTCAAAAGCATTCACAGATGATCAGATAAGAATTACAGACAATCAGAGAACTATTGGGGAAGTTGTATAGAAATATGTCCATTGGGTTTTGCAAAATTACTCTTTTGAATTCCTTTAGCATATGATAATATTTGAACCCCTTCAATCCAGGTCTCATACTTCATTAACTTCTACATCCTACTATAATTTCTGTCTTTAGTTACCTCAGATAGAGCATGAGTTACACTCTCATGGATACATATTTATTTTAGGAAGCTACAGGAATTAGACCTATTTCACTTATTGATAAAAATGGGTAGACAAATGAAGCCTCATTATATTCCCTTCAGTTCAACTTCTCCCACATGTGACTTTTCTTACCTATTTTTTTTCATTTGGTGCTATTTTCTCTCTGAAGTCTATGAAATATTAAGCTTCTTTTTCAACCCAGTCCAAGTTTTAGTGGTAGGTTCATGGATTCTATGTATTCTTCTTCCCTGAGCCATGCTGACCTAAATATATTCTCAAAGCAATATTACCAATATCAATATCCTAATAGTTAAATAAGATAAAGCTATCAGTTAAAAATACGAGTCTATGAACATAATTGTTATTAAGAAATATCTTCAATATTGATACCCTTCTAAGTCTTACTGAAGATTAATTATCTATTTAATGAAATATGGTTCACTAAAATCTCTTGATCTCTTCAGAAACCTTTAGTAAGCTTATCAGCCACTTATTTATATTACAATATGATAGCTTAACAGACAAAGTTTCTAGAAAATAAGGTATTGGTGATGTTTTCAGTATTAATTGACTAATATCACAAACTATCATGGGAGTAATACAAGCTAAAATTATACAATTTGTATTAAAACAGAAGGTCTGGAAAGAAAAGAAAATCTACAGTCTATATCAATTTTCTAAGTTGCTCCCTACTAACTTTCTGAGAACTGGTCAGTCTCCTGCCAAGAAAGAACAATTTGCTGAGGTAAAGGCAGGATAAACATGATAATATAGCTAAGTATTTTAATAACACATTGTAAACTTCCAGGGGGTGGAACGAGAGTAGTTGTAATTGCTCCACAATTACTGGAGCAAATAGGAAATGTGGAATTATCTGTGGTAAGTCATTAAATACAACAAATGAGGAAAATAGACAAATTGAGGTGGAAAGGAAGGCCCATACTTACTTCCTTTGAGTCTCAAGAATTAATAATTATCTGATCATTGAGTTTTTGCTTCATATACATTTCCTGCTATTGAGCCTTAAAAATATTACAATCCAAGAATATGGCCTACTGGCAGAGTACTTGCCTACCATACAAGACTCTCTGTGTTCATTCTTTGGTATCACATACACTGAAAAAAGTCAAAAGTAGTGCTATGGCTTAAGTGGTAGAGCACTGGCCTTGAGGAAAGCCCAAGTACAGTCCTCAGGACCTGAGTTCAAGCCCCAGGACTCGCAAAAAAAAAATACTGTAATCAAGACTTGAGAGCTTTTTTTTCCTTTTCATGATGTCTTTCATAGCTTCAGGAAGTCTGAGGCTTTGTTCAATTGCTAATAGTGCTCACATCTTCCCTTTGGGCCAGTTAAATAAGATACAGAGCCATGTGCTTAGTTCCACAAGAGCCAACTATTACCACTCTCTCCTATCCCCAATGAGAAGAACTAAAACATTGTGGACTTGTGAAAATCACTTTCCCTGATTCAAATCAGAGAAAAAAATTGGCTCTGATGCTCATTATTAAGTCTTGTCTTTCCATGAGGAGATTGCTAATTTTGTTTCTTCCTGACAAATAATGATTAGCTTTCAATGGAAGGTAAAATATCCCAATGGCTCAATCAAGGAAATGGATCTCAAAGTCCTGGGAAGAGAAGCTTTCTGGATTTAATCTCTGTGGTACTAATGCGAAGGAAAAAAGTATTATATTTCTAGCACACAAATGGTGATTTCACTAATTGGTTAAATCCAACCTCCACTTGGCAGACAGCAGTATGCTCTGGGGAGACTTCTCTTATTATGGGCAAACAATGTGTTATGCCAGATGAAATTTGAAATGTCTCCATCAATTAGAATTCAAATCAAGAGTATCACTTTCCCTGATAAATACAGTTTATCACATTAGTAGTAAAGATGGATTTGGTCTCATAAAAAGATGTGATAACATGCAGAGGAAGACAGCAAAATGCTGGGATCAGCTTTTATTTCCCTGTAGAGAACAATCTCAGAACAGGAATGAGAATAGAAGAAAGATAACCTGCAAGTTTCCTGAACTAATTGAGGTATGAGGAAATTGTGTAAGTCTAATGATGAATGTCTCTGTGATTATATACTGTGAAGATATTTTCAAGCTTTCAGTGTTCTGGAAAAATCAAACTTTTACTTTTACTCATTGATTACTTCATCAACATTTGTGTTAGCATCTCATTTGACAAATCAGAAAAAAAGTATGGCTTTGCTCTATGTTATCTTTCATCTCTTTTGTTGTCGCTTGGTTATCTCATATTGTTACAGTATTTCACCTTGTTATCTTGTGTATGGTATATAAGCTTATTTGCTTATTTGAAATAGGATAGGGAAGGGGGAAAACAACATGAGGGATGGGGGTTGGGGGAGGGAAATGGGGACCAAGACTTGAGAAAGGATATCAATGTTTGTGAAGTAATGCACCTTCTATCTGGTGAATATAATGTAACCCTTCCAATAATTACAATAAAAATATATGAAAAAGTTATGGTTTGCTACTTATTAATTTTAACAATTTTATATAAAATTATCTCAGATTTAGGCTTTCTGCAAGCAAATTTGACATTGCTCTTTTCTCCAGCCTTTTTTCCCATATATTTTTATTGTAATTAATAGAAGGGTTACATTATATTCACCAGATAGAAGGTGCATTACTTCACAAACGTTGATACCTTTTCTCATGTTTCAGCCTTCTTTTTGCCAGTTGTGGGGCTTGAACTCAGGGCCTGAGCACTGTCCTTGGGCTTTTCTCAAAGCTAGAACTCTACCCCTGAGCCACAGCACCACTTTTGGCTTTTTTTTCATGCATGTGGTGCGGAGGAATCAAACCCTGCTTTTCGTGAATGCTAGAGCAAGAACTCTATCACTAGGCCAAACTCCGGGCCCTCTCCTGCTTTTTTATAGGAATTTCAAACTAATATTCTAGGCAACTGGATGCTGAATAGTAAACACAGACTATAGAGATAGATATCTCTCTATATAATTATATATACAGTCTTAAAATACCTACAAAATATATGACATATGTTTATATACATATATGTTATTTCCAGATAATGAATCTGCGTGTATATAAATTCATTTTAAAAATAAGAAATTCATTTTTAAAAATAAATACTCTCATGCACTTGCTTAATATAATTTTCTGATGTGAAATGTAATATTTCCACAGGCTATCATTAGGGGATGTGAAAGAAAAACAGCACATGTCTTTCTGTATTGTGTTTTAGTGTGCCAGTATTGCTCTTTGGTTTAATGTCTACCTGCCAATTTACCCACATTCCCATTTATTTTCTCATACCCTGTCAACTTCTCTCTGGTCTATTATAATATAAAGTCCTAACAGTCTTCTCATTGTTCTATGGTCGTCAACCTGAATAGAGTTGGTTAGATTCCTATTTCTTTTACTGTCTGTCATAGAGAAGTCAAATAATATCAAATATGAATTATCAGACCTGTTAGAAATCTTTTGATTTGTAGAAAGAATGCTAATGCATAATAAGTCTAATGTTTATGTGTGAGGATCACATCAGAATCATGGCCTCATTTCCAGTTAAAATTGAGCTTCAGAAGAACATTACCTATTTTGCGATGTTGTGTTTTATGCCTTTCATGAATGATATAATCAATACTGCTACTGTGGTCCAAATTGGTGTGTACTTAAATTTAATGGGTAATAACCTAGGATCTTTTATCAAGTTCTTGAGGGTGAATAAAATGTACATGTGCATATGAGTGTGCTCACACACACAAAATTGCTTTCTTGGTGGGAGGGATGGAACACAGGGCCTGTATGGAACCCAGACAGTGAATATTTTATGTTTGGTATTTATGTTTGGTATTTAGTCCCAACCCATGATAACAGAGCATGAGTTGGAATCTAGTGGGAACTTTGAGGTCAACGGATTGAGAAGGATCTTGAGACTGTCTCTCTTTGACATCACGACCATGGGGCCAGTGTCTTGCCAGATCTTCCCATCATATTGTGCAGTGTTATCTCAAGCCCCGAAATAATGGTGCCAAACTCAATCTCCAACTTCAAGCCATGTGTTACGGAAATAGAACCCTGACTAACACAGATTCAAATTGTGTATTGTCTCGGTGCCTTATCTTTTCATTTCTGAAATGTTAACTAAATCTGCTAGTAGTATTACTGCTTTGGTCACTTGGACACAAGGAACAAACAGAGTGCTGTGTGTGTGGATATGTACTGCCAGTCATCATGGTAGATGTGATGGCAGTGGCCCACAATGAAAGATTAGAAGAGCAGTACAATTGAATCTACACTTTTAACAGGGCATGAAACATATGTTGAATAAAATGCAAACATAGTTTGAAAGTGTATGAGTTGTGCTGTACAGACAGGTTAATTAAATCAATAAAACACAGAAAGACATTTTTCTAGAGTAGGGTGTCATCTGTATTCTTAGATGGCATGTTTCTTTACAAATGGCTAGAAAATGACTAATGGTATGTTAACATTTTGAAACTAATTCGACTTAAAGGCAGTTTTAGTTGTATACTTAGAGCTGCCTCAGTTCTGATGTAAATCACCTTGTTGTTTCTCTATGGGAGTGCATGCACATATATGCTTGTATATGTGCATAAACTGATAACCATTCAGCTGGACTAATATTTAAGAGAGAAGATGACATGCATATTTTATAAGAAGAAGAGCATAGAGATTTCATTACATATCATCAACTTTCAATTTTTGAAGTACTAAAGTTACTAGAGTAACGCAATGATGAAATTATATTTCATGAATGATAAGTTGAATAGAGATATTATTGTATTTAATAATTAATTTTCCTCCCATAGACCAAAATTCTGACCACAGAAAGTATCATTAACCACAAATAATGGAATGCTCTTGTAATTTTTACTGCTGAATGACTTTATTAATGTAGCACTTTATGGATTTCATTATTGGCATCAAATATAAAGAACAAGCTCTCATATTTATTTGATTTGGGGAAAATGAAAGCTATTGTTTTGATCTCTTCTAGTAACATATAGGACTTTGTTATTTCGAACTGCTCGACATCCCACATCTTTCTAGGTTTTCACAAAATTTAAGATATAAATCCTAAGTGAAAAAAGCTTCATAGTTATTTCCCATGGAGAGGCTTGCAAAATGTTTTAGTCATCACATAAGTCCACTCCCCACCCCCAGCCCCAGGCTGTAGCTGCTGTGAGCTGGGTAAAAGTGTCCAGCAGACAAAATGCACTTGAGAGTTGCATTTTGTTAGCATTTTCCTTTGTGTTTGAATGACAGTTATATCTGAGTACAAATTTTCATTCTTGTCAAGAGATATTCTCTCAGTTAAATTTATTATTACTGTTTTTATCATATTATAAATACACAATTAGTATACATTTGTGAATCCTGGAGCCCACTGTCTTTTAAACTATGCAGGTTTTCAAAATCAGCAATAGTGATGTAGCTCTGATTTCGAAATGATTCTTTATAAGCGTATATCCAGTAGGCTTCTTTCACAAGCTATCTTAGAGTGTGTGAGTTGTAAGCTACAGAAATTTAATGGTCACAATTGTGTAAGAGAATATTAAGATCAAGATGGCAGCAGCCTTGTTGTATAGTGAGGGCTGCACTCTCTGACCGGAGATGCCATCATCTTGCAGCATCCAGTCATGGAGAAGGATGCCATAAGCTGCCTTAGCAGGGTTTACATCCATCTGTCACAATCATCACCAAGATCCTCATTCTTAAAGCAACAACATTCAAGAAGTAACCATATAGGCATATTTAGAGGAAAAAAATTCAGATCAAAATACATAAGAATTCTATATTACTTTAAAGACTGAAAGATTATTTTAAATTTAAAAACATTTACCCTAAAATATTCCCATGTGGAACTCAAAGAGTACTCTCAGATACTAGCTGGGAAAATCTGGCATTATTTTTTAAATCTCTTACACAGTGATATTACAATCTGACATCTGAAGTTATTATCTTTTTACAAGATCCACCTCAAAGTCTAAACTTAGACTTCTGTATTTTACTCTTACGCCTGGAAGTGTGATCTGGGGCAATTATTGAGACCCTTTCTGATCTCCTTTTTCTTGTCTACTTAAAGGAGCTAAGAAAACAAACACTTTTGCATTTGAGGTAGGGATTATGACACAGAATAACAAAATTAATATAATAACATAACTTGTGAAATTTGTACATATGTTTTGATTTGTCCATCTGTGGCTCTTATATGGATGCTAGTGCTTACCATTATTTTTGTCTTCATATGTGTCTTACTTGAGTATTTTTAAGTGTACTACTTCTCCAGAAAGTCTCAGCCTACTCATGATTCCTGGCAAGGTTTTTAGAGTTGCTGAGTCACTACTTCCAGCATAGTTTTAACAAGGATTTACCAGAAATATCAAGCAATAATGGGGCAGTTATTTTTCCCCTTATACAATAAGCAAATTAAAATGTTTCTACCGTAAACCATTTCAAAATAATCCCACCGTCATTAATGAATAAATGAAACAATATGTGAATGTCACTCTGATGGATAAAGATATGAAATGTTCTCAAACACTCAAATCTGGCTGCTCACTTCATTTGTTTGAAATACATAAAGCTATATCTTTTGTTTTCCCAGTATTTGAGGCTTTAACTTGGAGCCTCTTGCTCATTAAGCCATTTCTCTTTTTTCTGGATTCTAGCTGATTCAATTGAGATAAGAGTCTCCTGGATCTAGCCCAGAACTTTGATTTTTCAGACCTAGTCTCCTTAGTAGATAATCATGAAATCTACACTTCTCTCTATACATTCATAAATGTTAAAAAGAGATCAAGTAACATTACTCTGCAAGTTCTGATATCATGAAAGCTTCAAGATACTTTTATTAAGTGAAAAAAGCAAATCACATAAGTTGACAGATTTTGTGCAAGGAAGGCCAGTGCATAAACAGTGTGAAGCAAATGCTTCTTATCACTACAAAAACAGCTGAAAGCATTGGTGAGACAGTAAATTCATCTTACCATTGAATGTGAATAAGATTGAAATTTGGACATGCTTTTCATTCTGACTGCAGATCAAGCAGTTTCTTCACATAAATATTTGTTTCAGATTGCTGATTTTAAATAAATCATTAGATACTTTTTCCTGAATTTGTTTACCTAGTTAGTCAGTAATTATACTAAATTTATACTAATCTGCTTATATGAAATACCAAAAAAATTACATTTTTCAAAATGAAATGATAAGATCATATATTGAGCAAGAAAAAAGAAGAAAAAATCAAGCAATGTTTACTTGGATTTTCTAAAACTTAATTTTTGAAATAGAATATTAAAACAGCTCTCATACAATAGTTAAGTTCAGTAAATGATGTCAGGTTAAGTGTACATATTTGAAAGTCATCCTGTAAAAGTATTAGTGTATTCATAGAGTTATTAGAGTTAGAAGCTGGTGCTCATGGCCCTGACTGATGTACAAATCCTGCCAGTCAGCTGCTTGCAGTGACTCATGTTTGTTATCCTAGCCACTCAGAAGGTGCTGACATGGAAGATCATCACTCAGTGCTGGTTTGATGACAACTCAGGCCAAAGAAAGTGCCAATGTTCATGTGTACCTGTCATATCAGATATATGGAATAATAGGAAAAATAAGAGGGTCAAGGTTCTTGGCAACCAGAAACATATATGCGAGAAGTTTGAAGGCCTTGGGATACAGCTCAAGTTATAGAGCAACTACAACCTCCTAGTAGTTGTGAGACTATGAATTCAAACTCCAATACTGCCCAAAATATGAATTATTTACATTTCTGATGGAGTTGTTTGAGAGAGGTAGAGCATTCACCTGTGAATGTGCTGTCACCTTCTTTTGAGGTCTGATGGGGATGTGGTCAAAGGTGACCAATACCACACCATTGGTGGGAGTATAAATGTTTCCAGCCACTCTGGAAAACAATGTGGCAGTTTTTCAAAAGACTAAACATAGAGCTCCCCTATGACCCAGAAATTCCATTCCTGGACATTTATTCAAATGTTCAGAAACAAGGCCCTACTAAACTTACCAGCACAACCACGTTCATTGCAGCATTATTTATCATAGCTAAGATATGGAACCAACCCAGATGCCCCTCAGTAGATGTGGAGCTTCCTAGCTAGTGATGTAGGAGCCCACGTTGCTACTTTTGCTCCCATGACTCCATGCCTTTCATAAGCAGTGGGGAGCTAGAGGGTGCCTGGCTCCTCCCACCTCCAGCAGGAGCTCCCGAAAGCTCCTGGTAAGTGGTGTGTGTCTCAGGACACCATTGGTTGATGGTCGCATTCAGGGAGGTCCCTATTTCTGACGTGGTGGCAACTGCTCCATCTGTATTTTAGCAAGCACGTTTTCTAAAGTAAAGTTAGATCTGCACTGACGGTTTGATCTCCAGAGTCTGTGTTCCCAGGATTATTCGTGGGCTCCATCACCATTTTACCCCCCTTCTAGCTATCCAAGAAGGACCTGAACAAACTGGCACCCAACGTGGGGCATGACTGGCAGGTAAGTGGACCTCTTCAAGCTGTTATGTGGAAAGGGATCTTGGAGAGCAGGCACCTTTACTTTTCTGATAAAAACCTTGAGTAATTTTAGGAAACTTCTGTCTCTCTGCCTCTGGGAGATTGCAGGCAGGATATGGGATGAGTCCACGTAGGAAATGGTAGCCCGGTGGGCTCAGAAAGAGGAGCACATTAGTGATTTGCTTCCTTATTTCTTCTCTATCATGGCCACCATTTTGAGTTGCCTCTGGGGTTTGGCCACCTTGGTCCTGGTGCTTGTCGCCATGACTAGGGGCCCCCTGGGAGAATGCTCTGCTGCCCCTGTAGACAAAGGTGCAGGCCAGCAAATTTATCCATCTCTGAATGATCTCAAACTCAAAAATGAAAGCAGACTTCCCCCACACCCTGGTGGGTTCTCTGTGGCGTTTCCCTTATGCCCCTTGGCCTCCTCAGGAATCTCCTGGGGTGGGGAGCCCTTCCCTCAGTCTACCATGCTTCCTTCACCCTCAGTCAGATAGTAATCCCCCCCCCACCCCCGGGCAGATCTGGAAACCACACATCCTAGAACCGCTTCAATATTGGAAGGCAGTTTACTTTCAGGGATATGTTTTTTATGATAGAAATCCACCTTTTATGATGACGCTGAGGTCACGGGTAACACCAGTGCCTTAATAGATACTGGAGCTAAAAGAACTTGCCTTAGGAAGCAGGAAGTTCCCGCCCCCTAGAAACTCTGCTTCAGGCCCTGGCTCCAGGGCTTAGGCAGCCTAGCAGCATCTTCGCAAGGGCATGCCCTCTGCCCTGGCAAGAGCTGTTTAGCCACTGGTCTTAGAGGACCTGCCCAATAATCTCTTGGGAGAAACATTTTATGAATGTTGCAGCATTCTATGATGACTGCATTATCTAAGAGAAAATTGGCATAAAACTGCTCCCCCAATTGGGTCACAGTCTCCCATGGTTTCCATTTCCTCTTGACTTGGAAATCACATGACCCTGTATGGGTGGAGCAGTGGCCTATTTGGTGGGAAAAACAATTGGAGTTACTAAAATTAATAGAGGAACAGCTTCAGAATTCCCCATTTTTGTTCAAATACAGGTTTCTTCATGATCTCCCTACGGTAAATATGCCCATGGGGGCCAACCTACGGCTCCCAAGTCTTTCATCATTTCCTAATAATTTGTATTTTTATGCTATTGAGATAAAGGATTGCTTTTTTTCTATAAACAGTGGTTTTCCTTTACCGCCCACCTCCTATAACAACCCTTTTTGGAAAAAACACCCAGATTAAAAGCAAAGGCCTCCGGAGGTAAGCAGAAGTCAGTCGATCCCCTTGTATGTCTGCGTTTTTTTGTTTTTGGTTTTTTTTCTTTCTAGAAAGTGTAACTGTGGGCCTAAAACAGATGAAAAGCTGGATGCAGCAAGCTCTCTAAGGCCTGGGTGGCCAAGGGACGCCTTGACCCCCTTCTGGGGTTCTTGTTGATAACAGGGCATGTCTGAGAGGACAGGTGAGTTTGAGTCCCACCGGCAAAACATGGCTAAATCTAAATAAGCTGTTTGCTGAGAATATTCATCTGAGTTCATGTTTTTGTGTTAAGTGTATCTGACTGAACCCAATTTTCTTGTTATGAGTTCTGAATTACTATCAATGTTTGGTTTTGCTTTCCCTTTTGCTTGAGAATAGTCTCGGTCAGCCGGCTACCAGGCAACAGAAATCCCCAAAAGGGAGGCTCCTCCTGTGTTCGGGGCTCCATGGTCTTTCTCTCACTCTGATAGTTTAAGGCCAGGCATGCCATCAGAAGTTTGAAGGTTACTTAAAAGACTGCTTCTCTGTCTTGTCCATGTTACATTTTTTCCCTTGGGTATTTTTTCTGGTCCGGTTTTGTCTTTGAAATTGGAACCAGTCCTAAATATGGATCCTTGTGGTTTTTGTGTGCATGCATGAACATTTTGTTATCTATTTGAATCTCTTAAAAAATTGGAAAATGTATGGCTGATATTAATTTTGAGAGATTTAATATGTTTGAGTGTGAATGTGTGTGAGCAAATATGTTCAAAATTAAATAATGGTGAGTTCATACTTGAAACAAAAAAAGGGGTAGTTGGTTAAATTTAAGTTGAAACTCTAAGAAAACTCAAATGTCTTAAGGGATTATTGTATTGTTTTAAAGAACTACTTTAAGAGGTGGAAGATGGTGCCAAGACAATAGGGACGCTGCCTAGCTCTCTCTCACAAAAAGAGAGAACCAGGGAGTCCCAGGAGCCAAGTACCTTAAGAAATCCACAACAACAAACTCAAAAAGCAATAGAGAAGGATTCAAACAGGAAAAGAAATCCAGATAAAGCTTACATCCAACTTTCTCAAAGAAATCGGAATGCGAGGACCCCTCCCCCACCCCTCACCTCCAGCTCCAAGCCGCGAAAAGCGGCAGTGAGGGCACCGGGCCAGGCAGCCCCGACCGCTGCAGAAATCAGCATAGGACGGGGCCAGCAAGCCGCAGAAGCAGCAGAACCCAGACGCAGAACCAGAACAGCAAACAGTGGAACCCAGACGCGGAACAAAGGCGGTGGCAGAGATCGAGGGGAGTGAAAGACTCCCATGTAGCACCCACAGCCAAACGCAGAGGCGTGAGTAGCACAGCGGGTCCCCAAACACATCGGGAAAGCAGAGCTGGTTCCAAGCAATAGAACTTAACTCAGATCCCTCCCCCTCCTGAGAAAGACTGGCAGGAGCAGGGGGGCAAGGAATTTAGAATCCTGTCCCTTCCCTCAACAGCCTCCTCCCCCAGACCATTGACTGGAGACTGACAGGCAGGCAGCGCTAAGACCCAGCACACCCCACCAAGGGAGGTGGAGCTGTGCCAGCTCCCACCCACCCAACAGGCTCCTCTCCCAGGCCTCTGACTGGAGACTGACAGGTGGGCAGACTAAGACCCGGCACCTCACTAGGGCATGCGAGGTGTCCCAGCTCCCACCCTCCCAATAGGTTCCTCTCCCAGGCCACTGGGGCTGGAGAGTGGGGGGCACAGAGACTTTGCCTTACAACAGCGGGTGGGGTGTGTGGGAAAATAGGTGCCACCAACTGACCCCCTCAAATCTTGAGCCAGGCATCCTCCAGCTGGGAATCCTGAGCAAGACAGCACTGCACCCAGCTAAGCTTTCATTCATAACTGAAGGAACAATAAAAAAACATTCCATTCCAAGGAAAAGCTTCAACATTATGTAGCAACAAAACCAACACTACAGAAAATTCTCAAAGATGTTCTACACATAGAAAACCAACACAAATGTAATACAGAGAAAGACATGGCACCTAAAACTCATAATATCTAAGGACCACAAAAACTATCAAGACACAGGCCCTAATGAAAGCTTGTAAAAATGGCAGGAACTAATAAATATTTCTCAATCCTGACTCTCAATATCAATGGACTTCACTCTCCAATTAAATGGCATAGATTATCTATTGGATCAAAAAACAGGAACCATCGTTCTGCTGTCTTCAAGAGACACATCTTACCCCAAAAAACAAACACCTTTTGAAAATGAGAGGTTGGAATAAACTATATCAACCTAAAGGCCCCCATAAACAGGCTGGAGTTGCCATCCTCATATCAGATAAAATAGATTTCAAACTAAAATTAGTGAGAAAAGACAAAGAAGGTTACTACATACTACTAAAAGGATCTTTCCTTCAGGAGGACATAACCATCCTAAATATTTACATACCAAATCCCAGAGCACCGAACTTCATCAAGCAAACTTTACTTTCACTGAAACCATACATAGATCGAAGCACAGTGATTTTTGGTGACTTTAACACACCACTCTCAACTTTGGACAGATCAACAAGGCAAAAACTCAACAGAAAAACCTTAGAATTGAACAACTCTATAGACCAACTAGATCTAACAGACATCTGCAGATTATTTCACCGAGCAATAACACAATATACGTTTTTTTCAGCAGCACATGGAATATTTTCCAAAATAGACCACATTTTAGGCCATAAAACAAACCTGGACAGATTCAGAAACACTGAAATTATTCCCTGCACTCTCTCAGATCACATGGGCATCAAATTGGAACTGAACACACAACTCCACCGACGAAAACCCTATAACTCATGGAGATTGAACAACACATTGTTGAATCACCAATGGCTCATCGAAGAGATCAGAACAGAAATCCAACAGTTTATGAAACTGAACAGTAAGGAGCACACAATATACCAACTCCTTTGGAACATGGCAAAGGCAGTACTCAGAGGAAAATTTATAGCTCTGAGTGCCTTAACAACAAGTTGGAAAAATCGCAAACCAACAAGTTAATGTCTCACCTTAAGCTCCTGGAAAAAGAGCCACAAACCAACCCTAATTCCACTAGAAGGAAGCAAATTATTAAAATCAAAGCAGAATTAAATGACTTGGAATCCAAAAAAACTATAGAAAGAATCAACAAAACAAGGAGTTGGTTCTTTGAAAGAATTAACAAAATTGACAAACCCTTAGCAAATCTTACCAAAAAAAGAAGCAAGCATACCGAAATAAACAAAATCGCAGACAAAAATGATAATATCAGGACAGAAATTACCAAGATCCAGAGTATCATGAAGGAATACTTCTCAAACCTTTACACCAACGAATTAACTCCAAATGGATCAAAGACCTGGGGGTTAAAGTTGACACACTGAAAACTTTACAAGAAGGAATAGGAGATATACTAGGCCTCCTTGGCACAGGAGAAACTTTCTTAATAAGGACCAAGAATCACAACAAATCTGAGAAAGGCTGGATAGGCTGGACTGCATTAACCTGCACAGCTTTTGTATGGCAAAGGACATAGCTAGTAAATTAATTAGGAAGCCTACAGAGTGGGAGAAGATCTTCACCAACCACACAGTGGACAAAGGTCTCATATCTAAAATATATCAACAGCTCAAAAAATTGAATCACTCCAAAACTAATCTCCAAAGTAACAACCATCCCATTAAGAGATGGGCCAAAGACTTAAAGAGAGTCTTCTCTGAAGAAGAAACAAAAATGGCCTATAGACACATGAAGAAATGCTCAACATCTCTGGTCATAAAAGAAATGCAAATCAAAACAACGCTAAGATTCCACCTCACACCAGTTAGAATGGCCAGGATCAGGAAAACTAATAGCAACAGATGCTGGAGGGGATGTGGCCAGGAGAGAATCCATACTACACTATTGTTGGGAGTGCAAACTCGTTCAACTATTATGGAAAGCAGTATGGCAGTGCCTCAAAAGGCTAAACATAGAGCTCCCCTATGACCCAGCAATTCTACTACTTGGCATTTACCCAACCATACAGAAACTAGGGCATACTAAATCCATTACCACAGCAATGTTCATTGCAGCATTATTCACCATAGCAAAGATGTGGAACCAGCCTAGATGTCCCTCAGTTGATGAATGGATCAACAAGATGTGGTATTTGTACACAATGGAATTCTATGCTGCTGTCAGAAAGAATGACATCGCCCCATTTGTTAGGATATGGAAAGACTTAGAAAAAAACATATTAAGTGAAGTAAGCCAGACTCAAAGGAACTTAGCCTCAATGGTTTCCCTCATTTGTCATAATCAGTAGAAACCTTGGGCTCTACTAGCAGAGATTTGCAATAGAGCAAAACCTTGATACATAAGGCCATATAGCATGAAGCTAATTGAAAGGACCTCCAGGATACTGAAACAAAAGCCATATAATGAATGATTGTTGTCCTTAATGTACTATGTTATCTCTCATCTCTTTTGCTGTCCCTTGGTTATATCATATTGTTATAGTATCTCACTTTGTTATCTGATATATTTGATATATTTGTATTTGGTTATTTGAAATTGGATAGGGAAGGGGGAAACACCAAGATGGAGGCTGGGGGGGAGGGAAATGGGGACCAAGACATGTGAAATGGTATCAATGTATGTGAATTAATGCACCTTCTATCTGGCAAATATCATGTAACCCTTTTATTAATTACAATAATATATATATATATATAAAAGAACTACTTTGAAATCCAGTATTGTATTGGATAAAGCTGTTTACTATTGTAAATTCTGTATTCTGTTTAGCAAAAGGCATCGTGGAACTTGGAATTTATTTCCTTGAGTTTAAATTTGGAGATAAGTATCAGAAATTTAAATGTGAATTTATCAGTGTCAATAACTTTGCCTGTCTGATTTTTAGAAAGGACAGGGCTTCATCCTGTCTCTTCCTTGCAGACTGACACTGGAAATCTGATGGTAAAATGGGAGAGGTGATTAGCATTTCTTAAACTTGCCCCTAAAATGTATTAAATTGGGGAAAAAGGTTTTAAGAGAAATGTTTAACCAAAGTTTTACGTATTAAAAGTTTTAACGAAAATTAGAGCTGAGTTTCTGGACAAAATTTGGAAGTGAGGTTATCCTAAATGTTTCAAAAAAGAAAATAATGGAAATTTTGGGCTAACGAGATGATTGTTTAATTGTTTTTGCAGTTCCCCCTTGTAAGTTTGTTTGTAACAGTTTCCAGCAAGAAAAGAACAGCAGATCCTCATTCAGATGTAATTTTGTCCTTTACCAAGTTCCAGGTAAGATCATGCTCAGATACTACTTTTGTGTTGACCACCTTGTTGCTTTAATTGGAGTAAAGTGGCCTTTTAAAGGACTCCTTGATCTGAAAACTGCAGTCTGAGCCAGCAGAGCAAAGTCCCCCTGAGACTGTGATCTTGAATCTGCCAGCAGAGTGCTGATGAGGCAGAGTTGCTTTGCAGCTCAAGGTGGCAGAGTTTGAGCTGGAGAGCTGAGGGATAGTGCTCAGGCCTGAGGAGCTAAGAAGCACGCCCCACTCTGAAGCAGCAACCATCTTGTTGTTTGCATTAAACTATGCACCCATAAATTAAAGAAACAGGATTGTGGTGTCCATAAGTTCCAGGAACTGACCTGTCTGTGTTAAAATTAGAATTCACGTAAAATCCAAGGATAGCATTTGTTTTCCAAGCCATAAAACTACCCAGGACTCAACCAGCGTGGGAACTTCATGTTAACTCCCATCGCCCTGGAATGACCCTGACCCCCACCTTATCTCACTCAAACACCTGGTTGTTGTGTTGCTATAAATCTGTGGTCTTTGCCTTTAAAAGCCCTGTACAATTTCAGCTTGGAGTTTCCTCCTAAGCTCCTCTGTATGGGTGTGAGGATGAAGCCTGAGCTGCAACCCACCTGAATAAGGCCTTGCTTTTGCATTTCGGAATGTCTCACTCTCCGTGGTCTATTGGTGGTCTTGCAGCGTAGGCATTACAAGGCCCTGAATTCAAGTCCAGCAACCAACCAAATGAAATGTCCATGGGACATATATCCCTCTGTCGGAGATGGTGCCAGATCCTAGATTCACTTGTGCTTGGCAATCCAAAATTATCAGGGTCAGGAGGTCATAAAACAGTTTATAACCATGCCTTACTAATGCCTGTGCCTACTGGGCAGGAACTTGTCAGTATAATAATGGGTAGGTAAAACTTAAGATTGTCAAAATAATGGGTAGTTTACAATCATAATTTTGCTCAAAGCCCTAACTGAGCAGATTTTGGGTTGACACCAGCCACAAATTCAGGAAAGAAGCTTGTAAACCGTGTTCCTATCAATCTGTAAAATAGGCTAAGGTTTTAGGGTGCCTGGCCAATATAGACACAACGACCCTGCGTCAGCCTGAAGAAGTTACAGAAGATAGATCTTCACCCAGATTCCACTCCTGGGACTTTGCCCATAGGCCCCTTAAAAAAACAAGTATGGATGGGGGGATACAGGTACCTAAGGCATGAGGCCTCAAGATAAGCTTGTTGATGTTTTATTTGCATTAAACCTTTTAAATTTTGATTGCTTATAAGCATTGGGGCACCATGATACCTCGCCCGAACCTCCTGCCCCTTGTCTGGCAGGAGCCAGCCCTTCTCTTAATAATAGGGTGAGGGTTTTACTCATGTGTGCCATTATAACTGCTAACTCTCAAATTTCAGGAGCAGGCAATCTACAAGTTCCTGCCACCAAGAAGTGACCTTTCACCGACACCACTGCCAGCTGCAGCCAGCTGGCCTGAGCTCTGCCTCCACCTTTGCCACCTAACCAGTACGGCATAGGACACTGACCTATCCAGAAAAATCACCCTGCATGACTGCTCTGCTGAATATGGATGCCACAGATGCTTCCCCCACACTCTCCTCAAAGCTACCTCATCCTATGTCTACCCTGGCATGGGAATCAGAAGAAACAGGAAGTGTGGAGGCCCAGAGTAATAAATTTGACCCCAAGCATGGAACCGTGATATGATTATGAACAATACAACCAGAGGAACTGTAACCCTATTATCCTCCCTCAAAGCATGCTGGGGAGGACCTGGGGGCTGTGCCTTTAACAGGATATGATTCTCGTTTACTCCAATCCCATCTGAAAACCCTAGTCCTCTTTGGCCCACCACGCTCATTTCCACAGCAGCAGGACCCATGTTTGGTTTAGCTAAGTTGGTTAAGTTTATCCAGCCTTACATGGATACCATCCAGCTAATGTCTTTGTGCACCGTTTGAGCCCCATCCTGCAATCCGTTATGAGTGTCCATAAATAACGAAAAAGGGAGACCTGTGGGGCTTCCTAGCTAGTGGTGTAGTAGCCCAGGTTGCTACCTGTGCTCCCATGACTCTGTGCCTTTCCGCACTTATGCTCCTGGGCACACTCAGTGATGTAAAAAGTCCGGAGCCAGAGGGCATCTGACCCCTCCCACCTCCAACAGGAGCTCCTGGAAGCTCCTGGCAAGTGGGGCCTGTCTCAGGACATCATTGGTTGACAGTCGCATTCAGGGAGGTCCCTATTTGTAGACGTGGTGGCCGCTGCTCAATCTGTATTTTAGCGAGCACATTTTCTAAAATAAAGTTAGATCTGCACTGAGAGTCTGGTCTCTGGAGTCTGTGTTTTTGGAATTATTCGTGGGCTCCGTTGCCACTTTACCCCCCCCTCTTCTAGATGTCTGAGAAGGACCCCAACAAATAGATGAATGGATCAAGAAGATGTGGTATTTATACACAATGGAATTCTGTGCTGCCATCAGAAAGAATGGCATTGCTCCATTTGTAAGGAAATGGTAAGACTTGGAAAAACCATATTAAGTGAAATTAGCCAGACCCAAAGGACATAGGCTTCATGGTTTCCCTCATTTGTTATAATTAGTATGAGTCTAGGATTTTCCTAGCAGAGGAACATCATAATTCAAAACTGTGTGCATATGGCCATGTAGGATGAGGCTAAGTGAAATCAACTCCAGGATAGGGAGACAAGAGATTTACCATTGTGGTGTTTTTTATGTACTATGTGAAGTTATCCTTACTCTTTTCCCCCCTTACAGCTTATCCTCTTTTGTTGCTATATCTGACATGGGTACCTGGTATATTGTATTGTGTACACATATATTTGTTTATTTGAATCAGGAAGGGTAGGGAAAAACAAGATAATGAGACAAAGGATGAACCACAGGACAATATGTTGGAAATAAACTTTACAACATAGGAGGGGTAAGGGGGGGAGTGGGAAAATAGGTAATGTATTCACTACCTTATCACTCTAACTGCAATCCTCGGTATATCACCCTGCTAATAATATATATATATATGTATATGTATATATATATATATATTAGAAAAAAACATAGTGACTCCATAAAGCAAAACAAAAATAACAGTATATTTATTTAATTTAAATCCTTTTGGAAAAATTAATACAATATGAAATTTACTATTTCTCATTATCTGATAATACTTTCACAATAGATAATGGTAAATAAATGCTGATATTTTCTTTTATATAAAAATCTAGGAGAGGGCCGGGGGTTTGGCCTAGTGGTTAAAGTGCTTGCCTAGCATGCATGAAGACCCGGGTTCGATTCCTTGGTACCACATACACAGAAAAAAGCTGGAAGTGGTGCTGAGGCTCAAGTGGTAGAGCTCTAGCCTTGAGAAAATCCAAGGACATTGCTCAGGCCCTGAGTTTAAGCCCAGGACTGGCAAAAAAAAAATCTAGGAGAAAAAAACTCCATTTAATTGAATTTTTCAATTTAATAAAGTAATCTAGGAGAAAATGCTCAACTTAATCTGATTTCTTGGCTTTAATTTTGATAAATGATTTCCAAATCACAAAAGTGTGGATACTACCCTCTTACAGAAATTATAAACACTAAAGTTTATCAGTCAGAAACTATACTCACAATGGTACATGAGTAGTGACTGTATTTTTTATGTTACAATAGTTTTAGTTTGAGCTAAGGCTCTATGTTTAAGTTACATTATTCCTCTGAAACAAAAGGAATTTAAAAATGTCTTTACTTTTTTACGTTAAGGCAAAAAGAAAGAAAAGACTATAGCAACAAAGGATGAGTTCAGAAAGTCATCAAATAGCAAGATTAATGACAAAAAGAAAAGTTCTTTTCTGAACAAATAAGAGGTACTTCCCTTTGTGGTAATACAATTAGAGGAAAGACTGTATTTAAAACATGGATTTTGAAAGACTTGAGTGCTTTTGTTTAAAGAAATAATCTTTTCTTTGGTCAAAGAATAGCAGAAAATGTAAGCAATTTCTAAAAGGACTAGAAAATAAGACTGGAGAGGATTGAATTCTTATCAAACACTTCTGACTTGATAAGAACTGCTTTCTTAACAGATATATGTTTTGTTTATTTTCATGTTGATTACTATCTTTTCGGGCTGTTAGGAAGTCTGCCATAATCTGTCAAAATTATACCTCACTCAAATGTCTATAATAAAAAGAGTTTGAAAGAGTCTAGTACTTCCCTGTTTTTCTACCAGAATCCGGTATTCCTGCTATGAAGAAAACTGTGGCCATATTTACCCAATTGTCCAGAAACAAGGACATACTAAATACACTAGCACAACGATGTTCATTGCAGTGCTATTTACTGTAGCAAAGCTATGGAACCAACCCAGATGCACTTCAGTAGATGAGTGGATCAACAAGATATGGTATTTATACACAATGGAATTCTATGCTGCTGTCAGAAAGAATGACATTGCCCAACTTGTAAGGAAATGGAAAGACTTAGAAAAAGTTAAATGAAGTAAGCCAGACTTAAAGGAACATAGGTTCAATGGTTTCCCTCATTTGTCCTAATCAGTAGAAACCTTGGGCTCTTCTAGCAGAGATTTACAATAGAACCAAATGTACATTCATAAGGCCATGCAGAATGATTCTAAATGAAAGGACCTCCAGGATATAGAAACAAAAGCCCTATAATGAGTGATCATTGTCCTTAATGTACTATGTTATCTCTCATCTGTTTTGGTGTCCCTCGGTTATCTCATATTGTTACAGTACTTCACCTTGTTATCTGATATATTGTATATATGCTTATTTGGTTATTTGAAGTTGGATAGGGAAGGGAGGAAAACAAGATGAGGGGCTAGGGTGGAGGGAGGGAAATGGGGACCAAGACATGAGAAAGGGTATCAATGTATGTGAAGTCATGCACCGTCTATCTGGCGAATATGATGTAACCCTTCTATTAATTAGAAAAAAAGAAAACTGTGGCTATGCTCTGAAGAAAGCTGTGGCATCTGATGGCCAGCCCCTAAGCAATACTGTCCCCCCAGAGATGTTGGCAGAAGTTATCTTAGAATTCTTGTTTGATAAGACATACTCATTACCTTATGTATGTTACTGCAATCCCTCTACATCATCTTGAAAACAATTAAATTGATGAAAAGGAAAACTATCAGCCACAAAAAAGAATGAAAAGTGTGACTTTTCCATGAATGAAAGACGGAGTAAAAGATGGAGGTCCTGTAGGAATATTCAGAGCTGAAACTTCTCCATTTTCAAGTAGTCATGAATTGTGTAAGCCAACATATTACATGCATACTTGATGATGATGATGGTGGTGGTGGTGGTGGTGGTGGTAATGGCGGTGAAATTAGTCACATGGAAATATAGCATTATACAAGTAGGGATAATATACATTACTAAATAATAATAAGGAATGACTTGTTACTGGTTTACATATTGTATAAACTTCAGATTATGATATCATGCATTCCATTTACTTCTAAAACATGCTTGTTATGAAACTATATCCCATATTAACATCAGTAACAAGCTTGCATATCTGTATAAATGTCATTTACTGCATCGAGTCAAATAGATTCATTCAACAATACCATCTATATTTCTGTAATTTAACTTATATATTTTCACAATGATAGTTACATATGCATATATTTTTCAGAATAGGTACCTTATGCCGAGAAGTATATGACTGTAGATATAACAGTTCGTAATCATATATGCATGAATATGGTCTTTTGTGTGTTGCTCTATTTATGCAAAGTTTTATATGAATAGAGTCCAGATAAAGAATCTTTTCAGATTTGTTTGGTATCGCTAACTAAAGGCATATAAGGTAGTAGTAATACAGATTTAGGAGGAAGTAAAATAAAACAAAAATATAAGTAAAACATATTTCCAAGTATTTCTCCAATCAGAATCTTTCCTTTCTGCTTATGACCCAAATCAAATTGCTGAAATCTTTCGATAAAAAATTATTTCAAGAGTTATGGAATTTTTTCTGTAATGTGCTGATTTTATAGAAGGGCACTTTACTTTGTCTCATATAATACCACCATCAATAATGTTGAAAAGCCATAGTCTATGAAGTATATATTCTATTAATTAACAACATCATTGATTTGAAGGAATGTCAAAGGAAACTTTAATGACATATTTTTATGCATTGTTATGCTTGGCTTTTTCACCCCATTTTCTTAGAAGCATATCCCTCTTCCTTTTATTCCACAGGAATTCATATTTCTGTAGTTCCTGTTGATGATGTTGAATATGTGATGATGTTTTGACTGATACTGAAGATCTAGTGATTACCTGCCTGAAAATTTGAATATCACTCTGAAGTTATTATCCACATGTCTCGGGAAGATAAAGAACCTTTTCCACTTATTCAGTTTGGAAAGACATTCAGGCTCACAAAACTTCATTGAGAGAAAATTATCCCTACAACTCCTTGTCCCTTTTGTGCCAGTACTGAGACTTGAACTAAAGGTTTTAGTCTCAATAGATTGGCTTTCTCAGAACTGACACTCAACAAGATGTGCTACAATTCTTGTCCAATATTTCCCTGATAGATTGGTTATGAACATTCAAAGAATTTTCTTTTTTTATAATATTTTGTTCAGATTTATATTTTCCATATATTTTTATTATAATTGTAATTAAAATGGAAGGGTTACATTATATTCACCAGATAAAAGCTTCATTACTTCACAAATATTGATACCATTTCTCATATCTTGGTCCCCATTTCCCTCCCCCAACCCCCACCCCTCATCTTGTTTTCCCCCATTCCCTATCTGATTTCAAATAACCAAAAACGCATATATACAATATATCACATAACAAGAATTTTCTAACTTGGTTGATCTCATTTTGTCATCTTCCAGGCTTATCCTATGGAATAGCTAAGATTCCAGGCATAAGCACAACTGCCAAACTTTCTTTTTTTAAGTAGCCATCAACTACAGTCTGTGATTTCACTTCTTTTCGTCCAAGATTTTCTTTTCTTTTTTTTGCATTTCTAAAAATTCTTTATTTCCTTTTTGGGGGAGTAATAATTCGTAATTTTTTAAATTGTAATTAATGAAAATGTTACATGATATTTGCCAGAGAGAAGGTGCATTAATTCACATATATTGATACCCTTTCACATGTCTTGGTCCCCATTACCCTCCCCTTCACCGCCCCCTGTCTTGGTTTTCCCCCCTTCCCTATCCAATTTCAAATAACCAAATACAAATAAATCCAATATATCAGATAACAAAGTGAGATACTGTAACAATATGAGATAATCAAGGGACAGCAAAAAAGATGAGAGATAACCTAGTACATTAGGGACAACAATCATTCATTATATGGCTTTTGTTTCAGTATCCTGGAGGTCTTTTCAGTTATTTAAAATCATATTAAGTGAAGTAAGCCAGACTCAAAGGAAGTTAGGCCCAATGGTTTCCCTCATTTGTCATAATCAGTAGAAACCTAGGGCTCTACTAGCAGAGATCTTCAATAGAGCAAAACCTTGATACATAAGGCCATATAGTATGAAGCTAATTGAAAAGACCTCCAAGATTTTCTTCAGGAGTCAAGACTTATCCATATATTTTGTCATGTTTTGTCTGAATAGTTTCACTGCTGAAACTGTGACTGTAATGTCACAAATGAGTTTCTACACAATACTTTGGTAAAAAATAAAAGAAAAATCTTAGTTAGATATACGAAGATTCTTCTAAATATGTCTTACATGCTCATGTGCACAGTCTACTAATTTAATATTTGGACACATCATGTTTCTGCACAAATTCTATTTTCTGTGGAGTTTTAAGCAGATTAAAAAGTCACTAAACACTATATTGAAATTGAACTATACAATTTGTGGGTGAGAATGTGAGGGAAAAACTGGGAGAGAATGAGAGAAGGAATGGCATTGTCCAAAATGAAATGTACTCTTTACCTGACTTATGTAACTGTAACCCATCTGTACATAACAATAGAAACATCAAAAATTTCTACAAATTACAACATGTAAAAGGGACCCTAAAATTGTATTTTAGTGTATTTGAGACTGTTTTAATGAATGGCTTTCTATTTTGGAGAATATTCAAAATAATTTGCACATAGTAAATATATCTGTAAGTAAATATATTATGAGAAGAAAATCTTTTTAAAGAATATAAGAATGTAAAATTTTTAATCATATTAGAAAATGAATACCTTGTGTATTCATTTAATTATGCATTTATTTGTTCTCAACAATTTTTGACAACTTATTGGGGTCATTTTTATGAGAATACTATGAAGTAAAGAATGAAAATACAAGATTCTTTGTTCTTAATGTATTACATTCGCTTTGGAGCTGGAATAAATGCCCATATATTCTTGGACAAATCTACCAACTTATTTTGAAAGTGCCTAAACAACAGATTGTTAAACCTGTTATTTAAACCTGCTTATTTAAACCCCAACTTTAAATAAGCAAAACAAGTCTGAATAAATAAAAACAAATTTAGAAGAATGAGATTATATGCTAGAAAGTACCATGGCTTACAGACAAGGAAGCAAGCAAAGCCCGCCCTGGTTTTTACTGATTTAAAGAAAATGCTTCTGTAAGAACAAAATATCAAAGTGGTATAGAAAGTAAGGAGCATCAATTGAACAGATCTGGAGACAGGAAATGGATGTATTAATTTTGTCCCTTCTACCAAACTTGAGTAAGTCTTTTAGTGTTCTGATGGTCTGGAGACATTTTGCTTTAGAATATATAATCTTAATACTACAAGGGACACATCAAAATTTGATTAATGTTGTTATGTTTGAACAAGTCCACTAGAAGTCTATTATATGAAATGAGTTTGAAGCTTAAAAGTCTAATTAAAATGAACCGTTCTGAACCTGGATGAAAGATGAAGAAATGATATTCATTATGCTCTGGGATCAAGAACAAACTCTGTTGACTCTTGGGGCTAACGAGTCCAAGAATGTAAGAACTGTGTTTAAAGAGTTGGGGTTTCTATATTCACTTAGTGAACATCACCTTTGGAATTTATGACATATAATTGTGCTAGAAATACGCATAAAATTAAATGTGCAAAATATAATTTAAAGTAAACAAGTCCACTTCAATAGGACTTATTCAAAGTGAATGAAGATAATGATTGATAGCCACTGTGCTAAAAAAATAACGATAGAAAACGAAGACCACAGAAAATTGTTTTAGGTCTTTCCCACAGAATTATATTTAAATTTAAGAGACATTTAATAAACATAATTTATTACCATTTATATATGACTGGAAGCACAACTAGTCTTTTATTTATTTATTTATTTATTTATTTACTTTTTTCTAGTCATTGGGCTTGAACTCAGGGCCTGGGCACTGTCCTTTTTGCTCAAGGCTAGCACTCTGCCATTTGAGCCACAGTTCCACTTCTAGCTTTTTCTGATTGTGTGGTACTGAGTAATCAAACCCAGGGCTTCAGGCATGCTAGGCAAGCACTCTACCACTAGGCTACGCTCCTGGCCCCTACGTTTTTCTCTAAAATCAATTTTTGTTTCACTTGTTTCAGTTGTGGATCTTTCAATATATATGGACAAGTACAGACAGTATCTTTATTATTAGGTATAAACCAAAAGGGGTTTAAATGCTTGATCTATTCACCTGGCCAAAGAGCTCATAGAAACAAATTGCTCACAATCTGACTTCGCTGCTCACAGCACATGCATTTTGGTCATCCAGGTTTAATTGTATTTTCCACATAAATCAATTGATCAGAATTTGTTAAGACTGTCAATAACAGTTCTCTCTGTGGCACTCTTTATCCTACTCTTGCATTTATGGCCTGTTAAGCTTGTGCTCAAGCTGGGCTGACTGCCAGACTCTGATTGTACAGAACAAACTTCTCACCCAATCTAAACAAAGCAGAAATGTTGTGATGACTGCATTTGAAATATTTATTTTTCCTTTTCTTTTTCCAAATAAATTTGCTGGTGAAGATTTAATTATGCTAAGATATTTCTGAGTTGTGATGGGCACACTTTGGGGGAATTATTTTTTATTATATTTTTATTTTCCTTAAGTAGTTGTGTGGTGGACATAGCATTTGACAAATCAGTTAAAGACATGTGCACCTTAATTGATGTCACTGCTTTCATTATTCTTCCCCTTCTTTCCCAACCCAAACCCTCCTCTCAGTTTTCTTAATTTTATCAATTATGCATTGAATATTATATCTACTTTTCCACCTAGTTCCTCTCTTTATTCATCTATACCCCTCCTTTTGAGCTCCCTCACACACCTTTTAAGTAGCAGTTTGCTGGTATTCATTTTGTTTGACCCTGTTAGTTTCTCTATAGAATTACACCATTTACATTTCCCTATAAAATACCACACCAGTAAATATATTGTGAACACTTCCATTAACCAAACTTTTCTTGATTTTTTTTAAATTCAGTTTTGCTTTGCCACCTGTAAAAGAATTTTACATGCTTGCCTTTCAGGCTGTTAATGATTTAAAAATATCCAACTCCATTTAAATAAGCACTGGGTGAATACTAGTTCATCTATATACTTGTTTGAAGTCTACAGTTTCCTTCCAACAAATGTGTATTCTCACTGATTCTTTTCTGAAGGTGAGGACTGAATCCAGGCACCTGCATTTTTTTTTCCAGTCCTGGGCTTGAGCTCAGGGCCTGAGCACTGTCCTTGGACTCTCTCAAGGCTAGAGCTCTACCACTTGAGCCTCAGCACCACTTCTGGCTTTTTTTCTATATGTGGTACCGAGGAATCGAACCGGGTCTTTATGCATGCTAGGCAAGCACTTTAACCACTAGGCCAAACTCCTGGCGACACCTGCACTTTTTAAGCTAGCTTCTTTACTATTGAGCTGTATTCCTAGTCCAACTTAACTGCATTTTAAATAAAAAACTATAACACCATTGATACTTATAACAAAATATTAAGTTACATTATTAACAAAATATTAAGATCCAGAGCTTTTCTGTATTTCTGCATATGTACATGGTTCTCAAATTTGTAAGTACAAAGATATTCACAGCTGAATAAGGGAATCACAGTTCAAGCCTGGCTGAACAAAACTCGTGACATCGTATCAGACACCCTATCTAAAAATAAAGCAAAAAAAAATAAGTGTGATTCAAATAGGATCAGTTGTCTAGCAAGTGCAAAGCTCTGAATCAAACCCTCACCTTCGAAAAGGAAAAAAAAATAAAAATTCAGACCAAATCTCAATATTTCCTTTTTTTGAGAAAAGGTTTTTTGTTCATTGCTATTGACTTTCATAGCCATGCAAACAGCAGGAAAACTATTTTTTTTCTACCTGACCCTTCACTACTTTTTAAATGAGTTTAAAATAATTGAATATCTATGAAAAAGAATCTGAAATGTATGAAAACATAAATATACTCATTATAGCTAAATTCATTCTTTATAGTCACATAAAACAAAACATTACAAAACATATAACCTCTCATCTAACCTTCTGCAATTTAGCACTGGAAAGGATAGCGAAACAAAGTCAATGAGAAGTTAACAAAACCATAGTAAAAAAATATCATTAAGAACATTTTAACACATAAAACATGCTCATTGTACCACTGTAGCCTTTCTTGCCAGCAAACTGAAAAAGAAATGTAACTGTCAAAAACATAAGAGGAAAGAATAGCAAGATTGCTATTGTCAAATCCAAACTCATGTGGAGTGTGAAATAAAAATTTGAGAAACAAAGATACTTTTCATAGAGAGTGGATAACTCTAAAATTACCACTGACAGTAATAGCATTTATATAGACATTACCAAGACAATAGGTACTATCTCACTAGAGTAATTCATTATTTTCTCAGTTCTGGAAGTGCAGCTATTCTTTACATGAAGTTACTATTAAATCAAGTCAGAAGTGAAAACTTTGTTCAGAAAGAATATCTATATTTTACTTCAACACAATATGCTGTGCTTATTTGTATATTTGCATCTAAAACCAGGACACTTACAGCCAACATAGTTAAAAGATTCAAATCAGATTATTTTACAGTTCTGAGAAGCTGGCTCCTCTCTTACCAAGTAGCATGAAGATAATAGTTAGTCTTTCCCAATTCTGCAATCTATATCTATCAGATACCAACACCAACTCGATTACAGTGTGTTGTAAAAGCAAAGGATGGAAATGTATACAAACTGTTGATAGGCACTGAGCAGTTGTAAAATGAATTATTCATTCACTAATCACATGACAAAGAAGGAAGTATTGTAGGCAGAATGAATTTCATGTGTCATTCCTAGTTTTTTTTAAGTGAGACAACTGTCTACTCCTGATATCTTTTACAGTTCTTCGCTAGTTTTTGACTTTTCAGCTTCAAATACAGACTCCTATTCTTCAGATTGTACACTGGTTGCTTTTTATCCTATGCATTTTCAAGTAATATTTGATTTAATTTTATTTTGAGTATTTTCCTTTCCTCAGAGCACTGATTTTTTCTCAGCAATCTATGCTTCCTAAAGGAAGTAGCAGAGATTTGAGTTCTTCAATTCATGTTAATCTGTCAACACAAGCACTTGGGACCAGAGACATTTTAGGTTTAATTTAGTTTTGATATTTGCATTTACATAATCACATATATTGTACATTACCCTCAATTAAACATAAAATTAATTTGTTTTTTGTATACATTATACATGCAATATTAAGATAATTTTACAATGTAGTTCAAGTCATGTTTATGAAACAAAGTTTCATGACTGAAAATTTTCTCCTTGTATTATATTAGAACTGCAAAGTTCACATTCTGTAGTACTTTACATTTTACATTTTTTATGTGTGTTAGGGATTCACAATTTGTATTAATTTCTCTTTCCTTTTTGTTTTTGCAAGTCATGAGGCTTGATATCAGGGCCTGACCACTGTCCTTGGACTCTTCTCAAGGCTAAAGCTCTACCACTTAGCCTCAGCACCACTTCCAGCTTTTTCTATGTATGTGGTACAGAGGAATCAAACCCGGGTCTTGCATGCTAGGCAAGCACTCTACAACTAGGCCAAACTCCCAGCCCCAATTTATAATAATTTCTATTGTGTTGTTTTTTCTTTAAATTTAAATATTTTCTGCATTTGGAGGTATATTTTTCTTGATTCCATGCTATATATTGATTATTTTAGTATGAGTGTTAATTATTTTTATGTTAGAATTAGCTTTATATTTAAGAGTCTTCAGCCATATTACTAGAGGAACTGTGAGTCAATAATCTAAATGAGAATGTTGATTTCTTTTTGAATTTACGATAAATGCAAAATTTAGGATATAATTTTGCAATGATAACAGAAACTAACCTTTTATTTTCAGGAAATCACAGGCTTTTTCCCTTCTGAGACTACATTTAGAAATAGTAAGTTTGTTGTAATATTGCCATATATACACACAGTGCAGTTTGAACAAATTCACTTCAACTCCATATTTCTATCTCTTCCCTCCTCAATCTTTTTTTAAGAATACATTTCAGTGAGTCACATTATTCTGACTTCATATATGTGTGTGTAAAACTCTCAGGAACCACTTGATTCCTCATTCCCCTTTTTTTTCCTCTCCCCATATTAATAGTTCCTCTTTCATATTTATGTCCCATTATTATCATCATCCTTATCCTCATCATCCTCACCATCATCCTAGGACTATGCTGCACACATGAGGTGTGAATACACTGTGTTTGTCTATTTTCAGCTTAACATGTGTCTGTGTATTGATTGTTGGGTACCTGAGCTGATTCCATGGCTCGGCTATTGGAATAGAGCTAAATTAAACATGCTTATGAAGGTATCTCTCTTAAACATTGATTTATTCTCATGTAGACATATCCCCAAATGTGAAACTGTGGGCTCTTGAAGGAAGTCTACTTGTAGTTTTTGTGAAAACTCCATTCTGATTTCCATAGACATTTTTACCAGTTTACATTCCCAGCAATATATGGCTGTTCCTTTTCAGTTTTCACAGTTACCAGCTTTCATTATTTTCTTTCTGATTGTTATTCTTTATTTTATTACTTAATTTATTTATTTATTGTTGTGGGTCATGGGGCTTGAACTCTGGGCCTGGGAAGTGTCTGAACTCTTCAACTCAAGGCCTACCCCTTGAGCCATAGCCCCACTTCACCTTTTCTAGTGATTAATAGGAGATGTGTCACTTGGTTTTTAGTGCCAGGACTGGCTTTGAAATGCGATCCTCAGATCAGAGCCTCCTGAGTAGCTAGGATTACAGGAGTGAGCCACCACAACCGGCCTTGGATTGTCATCCTCACTTAAGTGAGATGGAGTTTCAGTGTGGTTGTGCCTTGCATTTACATTATGCATAACGATACTGAACAATTCTTCATGCATTTGTTTTCCAATTTTTACTTCTTCTAAGGAATATATGTTACATTAATATGCTCAGTTTACAGTTCGATTGTTGTTTGGCACTTTGTTAGGTTCTTTGTGTTTGTAGGGTATCAATCCCTCACTGGATGGTGGATTTCCACAGTGGTCCTCCTAGACTGCTCTACCCCACTGAACCAGTCACAGTCTCCTAAACCCTTCCCTGTTTGGGCTCTGTTGTTGCTTGGAATTCTCAGCTTTCTCATGTCTGTCTTTTCATCTTGACTTCTCTTAGCATTCTTCCTTCCTTCCTCTTCCTCCTCCTCCTCCTGTTGTTGTTGCTGTTTTCCTTGCTGTTGTTGTTGCTGTTCTTCCTCCTTCTGTTGTTGTTGCTGTTGTTCCTCCTCCTTCCCCTCCTCCTCCTCCTTTATTCCTCCTCCTCCTTCTTTTCCTTTTCTCTTGTTTCTGTGTTCATAGGATGTGATTGGGTATTTGGCCTGCCTGGACACAGAGCAGTGACAAGCAGCTAATGTATATTTGTCACTTGGTCTGAGTTTTCAGCCAGCAGAGGCTAGCTGCTTCTGTTTTTGGAAATGCACTTTAGGCAAAGCTGCTGTGATCCCTGGGTGTGGCCTGGACTGCTCATTGCTGGGCTCTCAGGGAGTTTTCAGCTTAGTGGAGTTGAAATCTCTCCCACTCTGTGTCTCCTTCTGGAACGCTGTGACCCAGAACTCCCCAGCCCCCATCACAATTGCTCCTTGACTTCTCAAGCCTATATCACCCTCCGTGGAGGCTTAGTTTCAAACCTACCTGGCTACAGGTTGCTTATCACCCAGAGACTAGGTGATTTCTTTTCTTGGGATGACACTCAAACAAGAAGTTGCTCTCACTGAGCCTAGTTGGGGGCTGTCCTCTCCTTTGCCTTTCCTGCTTCTGGAGCTCACCTGACCTAAGCTGATGCCCCATTGCAGTTCTGTGAGATATGGAGAGCAAAAGGTTGCTTTATCAGAAGCGGGCCTGTCACATGGGAGGACTCACTGTTCAGCCAAATTCTTTATACTGAGTTTAATGCATGTGGGAGGAATGGATTTATTCTATAACTAGATTTGGTAGTCCATTGTAAGGCCACCAGGCTTTCCTTGTCCATGCTTTAGCTTCTTCCCCTAAAGACACTAGGGAGAGATGCACACTTTTCAACTATACTGGTCCTCTGGTAAGTGTTCATATTTTTCTCACATTTGTCTGTCCTCTTGATTATAAGCACTCCTTTGTTATCCAGAGTCTTCGTTCATAAAATCCTTCAGTGGAAGCTTCTACTCAACCATCTTGCCACCTTCCAGAAGATGATAATTAGTCCCAATCTTTTCATATTACATTTTCTGCCTCAACTTGTTATTTGGAGTCTCACCACTGTGCTAATTTCTAAGCCCCCTGTCCAGTAATAGCAGAGGAGAGGAGGACTCTGTCTGTTCTTGCAAGACTGCAGGTTTGTCTCTTCTGGATGCCCTTGCGTGTGATTCTGATCAGAGAAATTATTTGTGAATTCTGAGAGAGAAAATTTATCTTCTCATGTTTCCACCTCTGTCTACATTTATGGGTTCTCTCACCCAGCTGGTGATTTGTCATCAGTTTTATACCTCCACAAATTATTGTTTTCCTCCACCTTTGGAGCTATTGCTTCTTATTTTTCATCTCTGGTCTATCTACTTTCCTTCGTTATTGTACTTGTAGGTGTAATCCTTTCTTTTCTCATTAAAGTAGAAAGGTGCAGCATATCTATATAAGTGAGTAAACAATTGTATGTAGTCAATTACACACACAGAGCCAGAAGATGATGGTATGGAAACATTCCTTGTTGCTTTTTGGTTTTTATGGTTTTCTCACCACATCTAAACATCCCTATTGTCCCATACTGAGTCATCAGGTGCATCTCCATAATGCTTTCCCTATTTTTAATCTATTCACAGTAATCTACAGCACATACTTGAACATTTCCCCCTCACACTGGGCTCCCATTTCTTCCTCCAAAGCCTGACACAGTAATGGATTTTTCTCTTCAAACATTTCAAGAGGAAACACATTCGAGAGTGTTATGTCTGTCACTGAAGTCTTGAGGAGTGAGATGCAATGTCATCAGCCAACCTGAATCAATGTGCAAATACAGGTGAAATATTTCTATCACTCATCTCAACAGCAACTACTGTTGTCAGCATTGCTTGTCTTGTATTAATTCTGACAGAATTTTTGTTGCTTTTTTCATCTTAATTGAAGACCTTTAGTTATTTTCCTGGTTCGGTATGAATCATAGTTGTAGAAGTAAAAACAAAACAAAAAAAAAAACTACCTGGCCTAGAAAGTGTGTGAGAAGTTAACAAATTCTACCCCGACACGTATGTCATCTCAATGAGATTCTAGAAGAATGTGAGTGAAAGCATTAGGCGATTTATATAGTTAACTTTATAAGGCATGATATTTCATCTTGAAACAGAAGTTGTAAAACAGAAAGATAACATGAAAAATCATAGAAAGTTTAACCCAAATAGTAAATATTGACTAGGTACTATAAATCAGTTGTTGTGAGGCCTGTTATAAGTACTGAAATGATTTTATTTGAAAAAATAAAACATGTTTACAGTATATTGTGGTATCAAATTTAGCTACCAAATTATTTGATGGTATTTTTTTATATCCTATTACAAACTCTAACTTTGCCCAGCCAAAACAGAAAACTAAGAGTATTTTAAGCAAGTATAATAACATTTAAAAATTACTTTTCAAAAATAGGTGAGGAAAGCTGGATGATGGTGGCTCACACCTGTAAACCTAGTTACTCAGGATGCCTTGTTCTGAGGATGGAAATTTGAAGCTAGAAGAGGCAGACAAATCTAAAAGACTCTTCTCTTGTTAGTCAACAAAAAGCCAGAAGTAGAAGTGTGGCCCAAGTGGCAGATTGCCACTTTTCAGCAGAAAAAATGAAGCAAATACACAAAGATTAAGTTCAAGCCCTAGTTTGGGGATATACATATATATGAAATCAGTACAGGAGTCCCTCATCTCTCATATTCTTCTATGTAACTGCTTATTTCATTTCTTCACTTACATAGACCATTTTATATTAATTCAGAGAGCTGAATTAATCCAGCTGTGCTGGAGAGCACAAAAGCATCAGAAAGAAATTTATTCACTTAAATATTTCAAATGAAAAGACTCATCTATTTTTCACACTTAATTTTTAATATATTTTATTGTAATTAATAGAAGGGTTACATTATATTCACCAGATAGAAGGTACATTACTTTACAAACATTGATACCCTTTCTCATATTTTGGTCCCCATTTCCCTCTCCCCACCCCCACCCCTCATCTTGTTTTCCTCCCTTCCCTATCCTATTTTAAATAACCAAATAAACATATGTACAATAAATCAGATAAATCCACTAGCACAATGATGTTCATTGCAGCACTATTTACCATAGCAAAAATATGGAAACAACCCAGATGCCCCTCAGTTGATGAGTGGACCAACAAGATGCGGTATTTATGCTGTCAGAAAGAAACACATCCTCCATTTGTAAGGAAATGGAAAGACTTAGAAAAAATCATATTAAGTGAAGTAAGCCAGACTTAAAGGAACTTAGGCTCAATGGTTTCCCTCATTTGTCATAATCAGTCGAAACCTTGGACTCTTCTAGCAGAGATTTACAATAGAACAAAACCTAGATACATAAGGCCATATAGGATCACTTAATTTTTCAGACAGTTGCTTGATTTAAGACATACAGATTTCTCTGTAGGATAAACTCTCAGAATAGTGTCAGTCTCTGTGTCACCTTTTGTCCTGTCTTGTTAGGACCACATTATAAAGGCTCTCATACTCTGTGTACCAATACCAGGGGACTAGCTTTACATTTTATTTTTTTTTCTGCCAGTCCTGGACTTGAGCTCAGGGCCTGAGCACTGTCCTTGGACTTTCTCAAGGCTAGAGCTCTACCACTTGAGCCTCAGCACCACTTCTGGCTTTTTTTCTATATGTGGTACCGAGGAATCGAACCCGAGTCTTCATGCATGCTAGGCAAGCACTTTAACCACTAGGCCAAACTCCCAGCCCCTAGCTTTACATTTTAAAGTACCAAAGAGGAAAAGCCTCCCCAACAATTTATTGTTTATAGGAAAGATTTGATTTGTTAAAATTATTGCCAGTATAAACTATGAGTTTGGCTACTGAGTTATATTCTGTTTGCTTTATGTTTCCTCAAAAAATTAGTGAGAGTTACTCTGTTGTTGACATTTGAAAACAGATTAGTATGCTCGATTTCTACACCTAGTCTTTTAGATAAGAAAATCACATTCTGCTTACATTTTTTATAACTTAACTATCATTCATTTGAATTTTGTAAGCCTTCTGCTTGTTTGAAACACTCATTATTGTTTGAAAGTATGTAAGTTGCATACAAAGTAGTTCAATATCCAATCTTTTAATTTTATAATTAGGATACATTCAAGCTATGCTTCTGAGTTTTCCTAATGCCCTAAACACCAAATTGGAATGTATTCTGAAATAGTATATTAAACAAAAAAAATTTTGAATTACTAACTTAAAGTTTAACTTTATACACCTAGGAGTTTTGCTCATTAGCAGGTAATTTAAATTCTTTCCTCTATGCACTCCTTTTTACCACAGGGAATGTTAAGCTTGTTTTCAAACCCTTCTCAAAGAGGAGGGGCAAAAACAGTATAGAAATCACAGTTCCAGGACCACAAAACATGATTCAACAACATATATTTCTCTACTTAAATTCTTTAAAAATATTCATTGTTCCATGTAAGAGCCACCTGATTGTTTTTGGGAAGACAGAAACAGAATCTTAGAAATCAGTTCTACAAAGAGCCTACTGGTATATTATGGGTTGTTTTTTTCTTCACTTTGAGTTACCAGTCTACCACGAAAATGAACTGTGGACTTTGTCTTAAAGAAAAACAAAATAATATTTTTCTTATTACAAAGGCTAGAAGCTCAAATTCAAGGTGTCTGTTTGCTTGGATTGTGCACTGCCACCTTTTTGTGTCTCTGCATTATATTTGTTTGTTCATTTTTAATCTGTGTGTGGCTGTATCCTTATTTCTTTTTGCTATAGGTATACTGTTCACATTGGATTAGAGCCTAGTTCATCTCCTCATTTTAACATGATTATTGCTTTAGTTGCTCCATATACAGTTATATTCTGAGATATAAATAATTGAAGTTTCAATGTACAATTTTTTGTGGATCAAAATTCATCCCCATATACTGAAATCACTTTAAGATGAACCCAATGCAACCAAACTCTATGAGGGATGGCAGTTTTCAGATCTCCAGGCACTATGATTCACTTAGGCAATAGAAAGATTACCTTTCTTTTAAGACAGGGGAATAATTATCAAAAACTCCAAACACAGAACAGCTTGTCCAGTTATGGATAGGATTCTGACATTTAAAAGTCCCTTAAAAGTTTGAGATCCGATAACCTTTCATTTCAAAATGAATGCATGATTCATAAGTAGTTACATTTTCTACGAGCTCAGGCTGGATGAGGTCTGACATAGATGATATAGAAAAATGAAGACTACATTTGAATTGTGAAGTATTCACGGGCTTTCCTATCAACACAAAAAAATGATGAAGTGCTTTTCCAAATTTTGGGTAAGACAGATATCTGAAGAATGTTGATAGCTGTTTTACTGATCTATAAATGCTTTGAGTTTTGCTGATAGAATAGCACACTTTACATAACTAAAGCTCTTGCACACAAAGTCACTCTATTCTGCTTTTCTTTTCCCCCACCTACTAGATGTTTTTGCCAAGTATATAGTTGCATGGGCTTTTATGGGCTAATTTATGTATATTGGCTGCAGATATCAAGTTGCTGAGATGAGCATTAATCCCAAATTTAAATTTACAAACCAAAAGGTAAAATATGATGAAATTCTAAAAATGTTTCAGAGTATTTAAGACTTCTATACATGCATTGACTCATTCCTTGAAAAAACAAAAAATCTCTTGAAGATATGGAATGTTTTCCTTGGGCTCAGCACAAGTGAAAATGCTTTTCAGTGGCTTTGAAGTATGTTCACCTCTGTGAGAGTAGAGGTGTGCACATACTCTTGTTATTTGAGATGATGTAATTTCTCACCTCACCTTTATCTTAAAATAGCCTCCAAATTTTAATGGTATAGCAAAGCAATGACAAATGCAAAGAAATCAAGAGTCATTGGTAATCAAACCCTTGCTATTTCAAAAAAATATTGCATTCAACTTTCCCTGAGACTAATTATTTGGGATAATATCTCTCTAGATCCTGCCAAAATACAAAAACTAGCCAGGCTTTAGTGGCCTATAGTTCTAGCTACTCAGGAGGCTGAGTAGCCAGCCTAGGCAAGAAAGTTGGAGAGTCTCTTATTATCATTTAACCACCAAAAAGCCAGAAATGAAGCTGTGACTCAAGTAATAGATTCCTAGCTTTGAGTAAAAAAAAACCTCAGAGGCAGCATCCCAGGCCCTGAGTTCAAGCCCTAGGACAACAACAATAACACAATGTTGGAACTACTTTGAAGGAGATCTGATTCTATGTAATACTAGCCTTAAACTTTCACTTGTCACATAGCAAAAAAATATATTGTATTCAGGCTGAGAGTTTAGCCTAGTGATAAAGTGCTCATCTAGTATAGACGAAGCTTTGAGTTCTATTCCTTGGTACCACATACACAGAAAAAGCCAAAAATGGCACCGAATCTCAAGTGTCAGAGAACAATCATTGAGCAAAAAGTGTCCAAGGATAGTGCCCAGGCACTGAGTTCAAGACCCAGGATTGGCAAATGAAATAATGCTTTCTTATTCTTGCAAAAACATGACTGCATTGTGGAATCCCAGTGCGTCAACCCCTACTCTATCAGATAACTGGATTATACTAGAGTCTTTGCCAACTGAATATTTAACAAAGTCATGCCATGGTTAGAGGATTGTATCATCATTTGAAATGATAATTTGGCTATGTACTTTATCCAAAGCTTCAGTTTTCATTGCATCAATGATTTATAGCTCGCATGACTATTTTACTTATACAGCAAACTTTCATATCACACATTTAAAACTGTCCTGATCTAAAATTGATCCTTAGTTATATTTCCCTCCCATTTCACTTGCTCAAAAGGCCACTTGAATTGCTTAATCATTAAAACTCTCATTAATCAGGGTAATATTATATGTATATTCCTCTTCAATAAAAATTCATACTTGCAAGTCCCAGTTAACTTCCATCTCATTACTTCCCACTTGGGGCCATGCCTTAACATTAGAGAAACTACTAGAACTTTCCAACTAATGCTTGTGTCTGAGGTGATAGTTCTCTCTCATCTTTTATTATTTCTAGAGCACCCATCCCATTTCTGTGATTTTTTTTGCTCTTGAACCCAAAAGAATATATTATCTTCCCGGTGTCTCCATTATATTTTATTCTGACTATTAAAGACTGATAGTACAGGTATGCTGGAACCTTATTTTGTCTTTTTTTCAAGAAAATTTCTATCTCGGTACTTAATAACTTACATCCTTATTTTTTCTTTCCTATGAAGATCAACAAGCTCTTCTCTTTGTAACAGTTTAATTCTATTTTCTTCTATACGTTCATCATTCTTCCCTCTTCTCATTATTCCCATTATGCTTTTTAAAATTTACTTTTGACTCCAGCTACATTTTTTTGGTCACTGAACTCCATCTTATATGCTCTGAGTTTGGGTACAGGTAAGTGCCAGTTTCAAAGGCCATTTAAAAATATTCATGTCCAGTAGTTCCTGTGTAACAGTGTAATTGACATACATTAGCCTGTTATCCTCATTCTGTTTTTCTGTAGTTTTCTCTTTCATTTTCCCCCCCTCATATCTTGCCTTTAAGTCAGATTTCATTTTATTTTGCTCAATCCACAACCAATATAGACTTTACAAGGATTTGTAAAATAGCTCAAGTAGGCAATCATCTGGTAAGCAATTAACTGCTTTAAATATTAAATCTGTCGAGAAAAACCATGTAACACATTCTGGGCACATGTGTGACTCAACAAATCCATCACAGTTTATGATCAAATCCCCAGTACTCAAGGGAGATTAAGGAACAAAACCCACCTATTGTCTCAGCACTGCTGACCCCATCTACTCCTCAGAGGGCCAGACCAGAGAGGAGGCCATAAGGGAAAGGCGATATAGGTGACTTGAAATAAGCTGGGAATTACAAGGTCAGAAGTAATTCAAGGTCCAGGAGTTTGGCCTAATGGTAGAGTGCTTGCCTTAGCATGCCCCATGATTGGCAAAAAAAAAAGAAGTAATTCAAGTAATAGTAGCACTAAGAATATATAGTCCATAGCAAAATGGGCAGCCACTAAGAAAACTAATGTTTATGGGCATTTTTTTTCCCAAAGGAACAGTGTAAGTCAGCAGTCAGATTTTCATATGTAAACCTTCTAAACTTTGCAAAGTCTAAATATTAAAAAGTGTTCTCTTAATATTTTAAATTCTTTTTAACCAAGCTCCAGTTTTCACATGTTCTGTTCCTAAGAGCCAGAAGAGTGCCCTGTTTCTGTTTAAGGAAGCTCACTTTCTCACAGCAGACAATGAAGCCATTTCTCAGGACAGGAAATACAGGTAGTCAGTGGTCAGCCAGCATGCATTTGCCTGTCTGCAGTGCCTCCTCTTGAGCTGAGTGAGCTAGCTCAGTAAAATGAATTAGTAAGCCAGTCAACAAAGCCTATGCCAACCGAAGAGGGAAAGGCTGTTCAGGACCCGGGAAGCGTGAGCCAATCCATTCTTTGCTTATCCCTCTTTCTTATCTCCCCTCTTGGAATTTCTTGGGAGGTAGGCCAGCTTCACAGCAACTGGTTGCCCTTCTGGGCCTTCTAAGCATGGAACTAGGGTTTTGTAACTCCCAATTCCACTCTCATCCCAACAACACTATAAGTGCCTTCCCCAGGAACTTCCTGGAGAAGAAGATGAAATTCATTACAACTTAGTTCAGCAAAGGCAACCCCAGTAGTTTACCAGCTGTGTATTCAGCTTCCCCACGGCTGTGGCAAAAGCTGTAAAAGAATCTCTACCATGGGGCTAGGTGCATGGTGTAGTGGCAGAGTGCACACCTACCATGCACTGGATTCAATTTCCTCCATACCACAGACAGAAAAAGCCAGAAGTGGTACTATGACTCAAATGGTTAGCATTGAGTGAAAAACAAACAAACAAAAAAGCTTTAGAACAGTGCCCAGACCCTCAGTTCAAGCCCCAAGACTGGCAAGCAAAAAAAAAAAATCTCTCAGAGGATCCAGTCATCATCTTCCCTTTCTTTCACTGTCAGCTTGCCTTCCACATGTTTCTTTTCCCTGAGGCATTGATGCTTCCTTTCAGCTCATTTTTGTAATTTCTTTCCAACCCACCAAGAAATCAGGGTAAAAACAAACAACACTCTCCATGTCCAGGAAATGGCTGCTGGACCCTAGCTCCACCAAGGCCTGGGCCAGCTGTGTGTGCTCTTCTAGGCTGGGTCCTCCTCCTCCA